>NW_012134969.1:7017181-7019133 GCF_000956105.1 Propithecus coquereli | reverse complement strand
GGTAAAAATTTACATTTGGCTGGAGGATTAAACATTTGTAACTGTTTAACTGGCAAGAGGAAATTCAATTTATTCTGAATAACTCTTACTACTTCAAAGAATATACATGAAAATCCTTTCACAACAAATCCCTTCCCTGATACAGTTAAATGCAAATTTTCTTTCCCGTCTTACTCCAGAAAGCTCCTGCATACACAGCTGACACGCCACCTACTGCAAAACCGAGCTGCCAGCGCAGGCGATGCTGCCAGCATTTCCATTCCATCACCAGGCTGAGGCTGAATAAAGGCGTGTTTGTGTGGTAGTGCTTCTTTTTTAAAAATCTCAAAGCCAAGAAGAACAAGCTGAAACAGCATCTTCAGAAAATGGAGCGGAAAATAAACAGAAGAGAAAAAGAAAAGGACTATGAAGGGAAACACAACAGCCTGGAAGATACTGACCAAGGAAAGAACTGCAAATCCACACTGATGACCCTCAACGTTGGTGGATATTTATACATTACTCAAAAACAAACACTGACCAAGTACCCAGACACTTTTCTTGAAGGTATAGTAAATGGAAAGATCCTCTGCCCGTTTGATGCTGATGGTCATTATTTCATAGACAGGGATGGGCTCCTCTTCAGGCATGTCCTAAACTTCCTACGAAATGGAGAACTTCTATTGCCCGAAGGGTTTCGTGAAAATCAACTTCTTGCACAAGAAGCAGAATTCTTTCAGCTCAAGGGATTGGCAGAGGAAGTGAAATCCAGGTGGGAAAGAGAACAGCTAACACCCAGAGAGACTACTTTCTTGGAAATAACAGATAACCACGATCGCTCACAAGGACTGAGAATCTTCTGTAATGCTCCTGATTTCATATCAAAAATAAAATCTCGCATTGTTCTGGTGTCCAAAAGCAGGCTGGATGGATTTCCGGAGGAGTTTTCAATATCGTCAAATATCATTCAATTTAAATACTTCATAAAGTCTGAAAATGGCACTCGACTCGTACTAAAGGAAGACAACACCTTTGTCTGTACCTTGGAAACTCTTAAGTTTGAGGCGATAATGATGGCTTTAAAGTGTGGCTTTAGACTGCTGACCAGCCTGGATTGTTCCAAAGGGTCAATTGTTCACAGCGATGCACTTCATTTTATCAAGTAATTACCTGTGTCACAAACAAAGGCAACAAGCATGCAGCCAGCAAGCTTCGGAAAACCACAGCATCAAAGGCATCCCAAATAACGTACCCAGCTAGCTCTGTAACTAGAGCCCTGCTGCTAATCAATTACTGTGAGCTAACGGTATGTAAATTCTATCGCTAAAGATGTCCTTCCTCTGGGGTGTTCCTGCTGATCAGACTCTTCCACCTAAAATGAAAACAGTAATCTCCTATATACTGTAAATAAAGACTGAATGCTTTTGCTATTTGTTTATTTTTCCTTAAGCTGTCTTTCAACCAGAATGTCTTGGGTACTTACACAAAAAACAAGCATGTACATTATCGTTCATTTAAGTAAATGTTAATAAAATATTATACTGGGCTACAAGATTTAAAATCCTTTCTACTTATGGCAAAAATCTACAAAGAAACTGAACTGGTAAAATTAAACACTGAGAGCAAAATAGATGTGCAGACCTACCTAAAACAGAGTTATAGTGAAATAAAATGAGACTGAAAGAAGGTATTAAAGCTATTGATTTGATTTTTCACAGCAGGCACCAAAAGCTAATTGACAGTTTCTGTATTTCATACTAGAATTATAGCTGAATTGATATTTTGCTGAAAATTCCTAGAAAACTGCTTGATGACAACAAAAGAACAAAAACACTGCTAGCTTCTTTGCTTGTATTAATAATTACAATAAAAAGTTACGTATCACTTTAAAGACAAATAGTACTACTTGATGATTTCCCACAATATTATGTATTTGATGTACTCGACTAGCAGGCTTCAGTAGCCCAGGCTGG
>NW_012134969.1:7002678-7015886 GCF_000956105.1 Propithecus coquereli | reverse complement strand
CTCAAGCTTCTGATAAATCATAATATTCTAAAAAGAATTTAATAATCTAGAAGGAAATTTAACTAGATGATTGCATTGCCCTTGTAACTTTTTATAAATGTACCATTTTAAATTAAAAATTACTTGCACTTGGATTTACATACTCAAGTGCCTAAATATTGTGCTGTACATGTATAGAAAATATCTAGATTTTAGTTTTAGTATTTTCTCCTTCAAGAAACTCAAGAAATCCTACAAAAATCGCTTATAAGTGAAGCTTTCATAATATTTTCGTTTGTAAGTCACTGAAGAATTTCTCAAATTTTTTCTCATGAAATTGTTTCACACAACAAAGTGACTCTTTATCTTACTTTTTCAAAAGAAAGGTCACAAAAGTTGGTTACTATAGTTGCCATGAGCCAAACATATATTCTCTTGTATTTGGAATTATCTCACACACTGATTCTAGCACCATCGTTAAAATACGAAAAGCTTACAGCTCTTACTATACATTTAAAATATATATATGGCAGCATGCCGAACAAATGAAACATTTATGAGACTTTTCACCTAACACCAGGAATATGACTACCATCCCAGAATGAAGATGATGATATTGAATAAGCTTATTCAGTTTGGTTTTATTTTAAATGAAAATATTTATATTTCAAATGCTACTTTTAAGATGATAATAAAAGGAAGCATTTATTAAGTGTTTTATTACATGTCAGATACCATGCTACAAACATATATTATCTCAATTAATTCCCCAAATAACCCTAAGAAAAGTACTATTATTCTTTTCTTCTTACATATGAAGAAACAAAGACTTAGAGAGCTAAGTAACCTGCCCAAGATTACATAGTTATTAAGAGGTGGAACCAAGATTTGAAACTTAGGTATACCAGCACCAGAGCCAACAGGAACAATGTCTGGTTTTGCAGGCCACTTGTATCTCTAACACCTAGAATCTGTCAGAAAAACAGGCATTCACGAAGTAGGTGTTGAATACAGAATTTTGGTATTCTGTTGAATACCAAATAGGTCTGGCTCACTTAATACAATCTCACAATACAGGTATTCCAAAATGTTGAGTGGAAACTGAATTTTGGAAAAGTAAATAATATTTTTAATGTCATGCCACCTAAAGAACATGAGATGACTCATCCACCTGACAAGAGTGAAGAATACCACAAACTTGTCTATTAGTGAATTAGATTTTCATATATCAGGTTTGCTGAGAAGGAGGTTAACTTTTTATGACTTGTACAATCCACAGAACTGACATATTATGAGAAAAAACATGGAACTGTGAAACACACTTGGGCTCTAGAGTCAAACTTGGGTTCAAATTCCATTAACTGCCACAATTGCTCATATGATCATAAGGTAGCCAGCAAGAAGAAGGGAGGGAGAGTTTTGGAGAGAATTGTTGCCATGATATCTGAATATCAGTTTTGGTTTTTGGTGACTAGTTAGGACAAAGACCACTTAAGAGAGTGGCAATTTACCAGTTAAAAATTATACTTGTTTTAAAGAAAAATTAATGCCTTGTTCAATTCACTATACCCTTCTAAAGAAAGCATTAAGACATACATGGAAAAATTAATAAATGTTTATTGAATAAATTAAGGTAATTTAGATGACAGACATCCATAATAAGCCCGTCGAAATAATTAACAGTACAATCCACTTTGCTACAAACACACAAAACCAGAGAAAAACAAAATGAGCAATCATTTTTTACATGATATAAGATCAAATTAGATCAGAGCTTATAATTAAGACAAAAATATGTACTTATTAAAAATTAGATTTCAACATCAAAGGAAATAAAGACAGGAAGTACGGGAAAGAGAGAAAAGGAAAGAAAAGTATAGTTCAGTAAGTAAAGCAATTCTTCAACAAGAGCATTTATAGAGTATACGGCCAGGTCAAAAAATAAACACTTAATGACCAGCTAGAACGCTGCTTTGAGGAATAAAAGGGAGATATATATAGATATATATATATATGTGCGTGTGTGTGTACACACACACTGAAAAAAATGAGAAAATTATAACTACTTACCTAAAATAGACACAAAATAGCAATGAATCTATAGTGTAGACTAAAATTTCACAGTGGACCTGAAAAGAAGCTATGCTCCTGCACCATTTTTTTAAAAAAGGGATCTAACATTAAAATCTAGACAATAAGGAATAAAAATAAGTAATTCAAAAATAAGACAGCATGATCAAAAGACTAGAAGAAAGTAAAAATTTATTTATAACTTATACTAAGGTTAAGCAGCAGGGGAATTGGTTACAGAATGTTAGTCTTTAAAGCCTTGACAAAGTGATGATACAACCAAGAAAAATCGAGAAACTGTTTTGAGGAAAATAATTTCCTAATTCTTCATGACAGAGAATCAACAGATTATCAAAAAGTGAGACACGGAATTTTAAAAAATGATAATATAATGATTCCAATTCTTTAATTCCTTGCCCACATCTACACTTTTATTACCTCTCAACTTTAGAAGAAATTCTTGGGAACTTATATTTCTGGTGGGAAAAAAGCACTTACTTGATGTTAAGGTATTCTTTCAGTTCTTTTTCCTCTGCTATTTCAAGTACATTAATTATACTTGTCCCTATTCTCTAAAATGGTGGGGTAAGTTATTTAGATCAACTCTTCCACTGAAAACAACTATAAAAGCTTAATAAAAAAGTTTTTTTTTTTTTTTTTGAGACAGAGTCTTGCTCTGTGACCCCGTGCAGTGGCATCACCATACCTCACTGCAACCTCAAACTCCTGGGCCCAAGTGATCCTCCTGCCTCAGCCTCCTAAGTGGCTGGGACTATAGGCCCACACCACCATGCCTGGCTAATTTTTTCTATTTTTGGTAGAGGCCAAAGGTCTCCAAGGTCTCCACTCTTGCTCAGACTGGTTATGAACTTCTGATCTCAAGTGATCCTCCCACTTCGGCCTCCCAGGGTGCTAGGATTACAGGCATGAGCCATGGTGCCTGGTCAATAAAATCTTTAAAGTATCAAAAGGACCACAAGATAATAAGGAATTACAAACTACAAATACAGGGAAAACAAGAATCTCTGAGGTCATGAGCCAATCCAGGGAACATGAGACTCTGTTTAGATAGCCTCCCAAGGCAAAGGGGATGGAAATCAAAGTCCGAAGCCTACATACCATATAAAGTCTAACAGGAGTTCCTTACCACAAAAAATTAAAACCCCAAAGGACTATACCTTCAGGGTGGTGGTAAACAGGAAATGGAAAAAAACCCTGATAAATTATAACTAGAGTAACCATGGGTTCTAGTTTGCCAGAGACAATCTAGTTATACCTGAGAGTCCTGGCATACTTAAAACAATGCTCCTTTTTATGCTCAAAACTGTTCTAACTTGTAACCATGTAAGTTACATGGTCACCGTAGTGATCACCTAGTTTCAGACTGTGGACTAGCCTATCAAAGAAATTTCAAGCCCCAAGCATGTTTTAATGTGACTGTGGCAGACTATCTCTGAAGACGACTGTCATCAATTTCTTCCATCCCTGTACCTGCACACCAGTAGTCTCATCAAGAGGTGGAGTCCATTTTATCTTCCCTCTCCTTGAATCCGGGTTGGCCCTGTGACTTACTGTGACCAACTGACTGCAGCGAAGTGATGCTGCACTAATTCCAAGCCTATCCCTTAAAACAGACCTAGTAGCTTTTATATTTGGTCTCTTGGAAAACAGCTGCCCTGTAAAGAATTTGGGCTGGACTATGAATGAGAGCACTGGAGAGAGGCCACACAGAGGAGAACCGAAGTTCCCCAACCAACACAACACCAAGTCTCAGACAGTAAGTGAGGCAGCCTTGGACACTGCACCTTAGCTATCTCCCAGTTAAATGCAGATTCATGAGTCACTCCAGTCAATGTTGTGTGGAACAAAAGAACCCCGAGCTTAATCTAGCAACCCACAAATTCATGGAAATACATCATTGGTATTTTAAGCCCCTCCCCGGTTTGGGGGTGGTTTGTTACTTAGCAGTAAATTACTGAAACAGTGGATCAGAACTGGTAGTAATCACAAGTGCCTGGTGGAAGCAAGTGTAAGTCCTCTCTGGAAGAAAGAACTTTCATAGAAAGTCACGTGTTATTCCTATAAATAATGTTATAAATATAATGCACAACACACAGTGAAAAAAGTAGATTTCTTAACAAAATACCAGTAAAAATATCAAAGAGACCCTAAAAGACTTCAGAGATTGAAATACTCAGATATGCACTATAAAACAACCAGACTGTGATTAAAAAAATAATAGTACCTAGATTGAGTTTAACATCAAATAAAACACAAGTGAAGAAACCATTAGTGAGCTGGAATATAGGAAAAATAGAGACTCAAAAATATCTACAGGGAAAATTCTCACAGATTCAAAAAAGAACCAAATAGGACATCTAGAAATAAAAAACATAGTAAGTATAATTTAAACCTCACTAGACAAGTTTAATATCAGATAAAACACAAGTGAAGAAACCATTAGTGAGTTGGAATATAGGAAAAATAAATTTTTCAGAGTACAGCACAGAAAGAAAAAAGGCAGAAAAATCATTGGAGAGATAAAGAAGATATAATGACACAGTTCAGCATGGGCTTAAAATATTTGTTTAATCAGTAGCTCAAAAGAAGGGGAGAAAAAGAACAGAGCAGAGGCAACATTTCAAGAGATGGTATCTGAAAAATTTCTACAAATACAGGAATATAGCAATTCAATAGACACAAGAAGCTCAATGAATCCCAGGCAGCTTGAATAAGAGAAACCCACACACAGACATACCATATTAAAACTACAAAAAATCAAAGATAAACAAGACCAGTTTTGAAGTAGTCACAGGAAATAAAAAGATAGATTACCTTCAAAGCAGCAGCAATAAAACTAACAGTAGAATTCTCCATGACAAAAACAACTGAAGACTGTGGACTTCAATACGCTGAGTGAAAACACCTGTCCACCTGGAATTCTATACCCAGCAAAATTATAAATTACCAACATCAAGAACAGAAATGAAGTTATTACAGATCCTATAGACATTTTTAAAAGTGGAAATTTATGCCAATAAATCTGACAATTTAGATGAAATGAAGAAATTTCTGAAAATCAAAAACTCACCAAAAATGATATAAGCATATATAGGAAATCCAAATAGTCTTATTAATAAATAAATTTACTCCACATTAAGAACTGTGAAGGGTCTGAGATTTTACCCTACTTGCAAACTAACAAGTTAGCCTGCCATAGTTTCACAGAGGCCAAGAGAAGACTTGAGACTCCTAGGTCAGGGAAAAAGGATTGTATTACTCACAGCAAAGCAGGTGGCAAGGGTTTTATGTTTGTATCAGTCCCTCCAAAGCCGCCATAAGAGTGATGCAGAGTGGCCTGGGTGGATGCTGTGGACACTGCAGGTTTGTCACAGATAAGGAAAACCAAGCTTAGGAAATGCTCAATCTTATAGGGGGGCTACTAGTAAACTTGCCCAAGCTTTGTCCTGTAGGAAGACCCTATTTCTCTCTTCCAAGGTTTTTTTCTATATAACCATCGTTGAAAAGATAGTTTAGGACAAGAGCTGTCAGAAGATCTGTAGAAATGCCATAGAGAATTGCCCTGCAACATTCCATAATTAAAAACTGACCCACAAAGGAAATTCCCATGCCCAGTTAGAATAACCAGTGAATTCTGCTAAATATTTAAGGAAGAAATACAGCCAGTCTTACATAAATTCTTCTGGATAACAGAAAAAGGGAGCATTTCCCCTGGTCATTTTATGAGGCCAGTACAGCAGCCCCCTTATCTATGGGGAATATACATCCCAAGACTCCTAGTAGATGCCTGAAACCATGCAAAGTACCAAATACAGTTGCTGTCAGTCTGAACACGTTTTCTGTTCATGTCTTCTACCAATAAATTTCATGCCTTTTCCATTTTAACTAAGTACTTATAACACACTGGAGCCACAATTTTTATAGTTTGAGGTGCAATAGGAAAACTAGCACAAATTTCTTTTTCCTTTTTTTTTTTTTTTTTGACAGACTCTTTTGCCTGGGCTAGAGTGAGTGCCGTGGCATCAGCCTAGCTCACAGCAACCTCAAACTCCTGGGCTCAAGTGATCCTTCTGCCTCAGCCTCCCGAGTAACTGGGACTACAGGCATGCGCCACCATGCCCGGCTAATTTTTTCTATATATTTTTAGTTGGTCGATTAATTTCTTTCTAATTTTAGTAAAGGCGGGGTCTGGCTCTTGCTCAGGTTGGTCTCGAACTCCTGAGCTCAAACAATCTGCCTGCCTCGGCCTCCCAGAGTGCTAGGATTACAGGTGTGAGCCACCCCGCCCGGCCTCTTTTTCCTTCTTTACAATTTCACAATTATTAACAGAAGATCTGTTCTTACCATAAATCTTAGCAACCCCAGCATATGATTTTTTTCTTTATTACGTTGAAAACTTTCACCTTTTCACTTAAAGGAAACACCTGCTGGCCTCCCTTGGGCACATTCAAGTTGCCAATATCACAACTCTTGCACTTTGGGACCATTATTAAGTCAAATAGGGCACACCTGAACACAAGCACTGCCATACCACGACAGCGGCTCTGATAACCGAGACGGCTACCAAGTGACTCACGGGCAGGCAGTATACACATACAGCACGAATACGCTGGACAGAGGGAGGATTCACACCCCAGGCAGGACGGCACAAGATTTCATCACACTACGCAGACACTAGTTTAAATTGTTTATTTCTGGAATTCTCCATTTAATATTTTTCAGACCTCAGTGGACCACGGGTAGCTAAAGCCACAAAAAGGGAAAGCATGGGTGGGGGGGTGGGAGGAACAAGTGTATAACCTTGACATCAAAACAAAGTCAAACACTAGAACAGAGTGAGCCTAAAAACAGACCTGTCCTTCAGTAGATACTTGATTTATGGCAAAGTTGGCACTTTAGAGTAGTGAGAAAAAGATGGTCTTTATAAAAAATATACCATACTCATCTGTATGGAAGAAAAATAAAATTTTTTTCTCACATCCTACGGAAAAAACAAAAATTCCAGGTAATTGTAGATCTAAACGTGGAAGACAACACAAAGAGGTTTCTGGAAGATGACAAAGGAAAATGTCTTTATGATCTTGGAGGCTGGAAGATTTCTTAAATGAGACACAAAAAGCACGAGCCACAAAACACCAACAGATTGTACTATATTAAAGATAATTTCTGCTCATCAAAAAATACCTTTAAGTGTTACAGTTCTTTTAAAATTTGCCTAGCAGGTTTTCCAGTTTTCATCAGAAAACTCTTTAAAAAAAAAAAAAAAGGCGTGGTGGCTCACACCTGTAATCCTAGCACTTTGGGAGGCCAAGGCACTGAGGCAGTAGGATCGCCTGAGGTCAGGAGTTTGAGATCAGCCCGAGCAAGAGTGAGACCCCATCTCCACAAAAAATGGAAAAATCAGCCAGGTGTGGTGTTGCGCGCCTGTAGTGCAGCTACCCGGGAGGCCGAGGCAAGAGAGTTCAGCCCAGGAGCTTGAGGTTGCTGTGAGCTACGATGACGCCACTGCACTCCAGCCCGGGGCAAAAGAGCAAGAACCTGCCTCAAGGGAAAAAAAAAACCTTGAAGAGAGTGAAAAGGTAAGCCACAGAATAAAAGATATTTTCAACGCATGTAACTAAAGGTCTATCCCCAGAATATATAAAGAACTACAACTTGAAAAGAAAAAGACAACCCAATAAAAAATGGACCAAAGAAAGCATCTAAGAAAGCATTTCACATAACAGAAAATCCAAATGTATATAACAAACACATGAAAAGGGCTCAACTTCATTAAAAATCAGGGAAATGTCAAATCAAACCCTGATAAGAAATTACTACACATTCACTAGACCAGTTAACATTTTTTAAAAATATGACAATATCATTGGAGAAGAGTTAAAACAAAAACTTACATATACTGCTGATGGGAGGATAAACTGATAAGACTCTTAGAAACAGTTTGGCATTATCATGTAGAACTGAAGACATACATACTCTGTGACCAAACAAAGTCCATACTTGGGAATATGCTTTTAAAAATTTATGTGTCAGGATACAGGTACACAAATGTGACAACACTGTTAATAAGCCAAAATTGTAAACAACATTGTTAATAAGCCAAAATTGTAAACAACACAAATATCCACTAACAGTAAAAGTGAATAAAGTATGTTAAATACATACTTTGGAATACAGCAAAGAAAATGAATAAACTACTGCTATACACAACATGGATCAGTGTTGGAAAACAATGCTCCATGGAAAATCCATACCAAAAAATGGTTCCACTTATGGAATGATTCCATTTCATGATTCCATTTATATAACATTCAAAAACAGGCAAAGTAAAATATAATGCAGAGGAATAATGGCTTAAATGCTAAAATTATGGAAGAAAAATAAAGTGATCATCATAAATGTCAATGATAATGGTTATCCCCGTGAAGGAAGGAGTGAGTTGTGATCGAGGAGCAATACTCAGCAGCTTCTAAAGGGCTGAAATGTTCTATTTCAGCTTTTTATATTAATGTATCTTTTCTGTATGTGGTAATGGTCACATTTTCAAATGTTTTTAAAATTATCTATACTTTCACTTTTAAAAATAGCCACCCTTTGAAACCACAGTCATACAAACCTTAAGTCAAATGCTGGCTTGATACAGGAAAATAACAGTGCATCCCAGTATAAGTAATACAGCAGTGTTATCAAAAGCCCAGAATCTATCTTAAAGGCTGTCTGGGTTCAAATCTTGTCTTTATCACTTAGTAGTTCCATGAGTTAGAATATGTCACTTAACATTTCTATGCCTCACTTTCTTCATCTTTAAAGTGGGGGTATAATTGCAACTACACTTCATAAGGTTGTTGAGGATTAACTGAAATAATGTAAATTCATGAATGTGCATTGCTAAACATACACCCAGCACACAGTAAATAACATATATTAGCTGTGGTTGTAACTATTATTGTAACACTTTTTGTAGTAATTCATATATAAATTAAGCTAAAATATGCTCATGTTTAATAAACTCTTTTAGAAATTTAGAATTATTAAAAATCTAATTACAAAAAAAATTAAAAAATAGCTGCCCTGGAATACAGTTTGGCAGTTACTTATAAAACTTAACTTGCAATTACTATATGACCCAGCAAATGCACTCTGGGGCAGTAATCCCAGAGAAATGAAAATTTATATTCACACAAAAATCTATATATGTGTTCACAGTAGTTTTATTTGTAACACCCAAAAACTGGGAACAACTCAGATGTCTTTCAATAAGTGACTAGTTAGATAAAACTGTATTTCATAGTATTTCATCCATACTATGAAATACTCAGCAATAGAAAGGAATGAACTGCTGATTCACACAAAACCTTTGACGAAATCTCCAGGGAATTTATGACAAGTGGAAAAAGCATTTATATATTTATTTACATAACATTTATGTGACACTTTTTAAATGACAAAAGTTATAGAAATGGAGAACAGGTTTCCAGGAGCTAAAGATAGGGTGGGGAAAGGGGGAGGTGGGGGAGGTGGGAGGAAGGTAGCATGGTTACCAAGGGTAACACAAGGGATCTGTGTGGTGATGGAACTGTTCTGTATCTTGAATGTGGTGGTGGATACAAGAAACCACACGTAATAAAACTGCATGGAACTAAAAAAACACACACAAGTAAGTACAAGTAAAACTGGGGAAATCTAAATAAGATCAGTGGACTGGGCCGGGCGCGGTGGCTCACGCCTGTAATCCTAGCACTCTGGGATGCAGAGGCGGGCGGATTATTTCAGCTCAGGAGTTCGAGACAAGCCTGAGCAAGAGCGAGACCCCGTCTCTACTAAAAGTAGAAAGAAATTGGCCCAACAACTGAAAATAGAAAAAATTAGCCAGGCATGGTGGTGCGTGCCTATAGTCCCAGCTACCTGGGAGGCTGAGGCAGGAGGATCGCTTGAGCCCAGGAGTTTGAGGTTACTGTGAGCTAGGCTGACACCATGGCACTCTAGCCCGGGCAACAGAGTGAGACTCTGTCTCCAAAAAAATAAATAAATAAATAAATACAATTAAAGATCAGTGGACTGTATTGATATCAATATCAATGTCAGTGGTTTGTACAGTACATGAATTATACTATAGTTTTGCAATATGATACCACTGGGGAAAACTGGGTAAAGGGAACTCTCTGTACTATTTTTTACAACTGCATGGGAATCTATAATTACTTCAAAATAAAAAGAAGACAACTTTTTTCTCTCTGTACATCTTTCTCTCTGTATCTATGTATCTCTATGATGCATAGTCTGGAATGATGTTTACCAAATGATAATTGCTTATTTCTTGACAGTGGAACTCTGGGTGATTTGAATATTCCCTCACTGTTATATTCTTTTATAACGAGTATCTCTCTTTTTATAAAAATAACAAGTCATTACTTATTTAAAAAGGCAATATAGCGCAAAACTTATATTCTCAAAACAATAAAACACTGTTGAAAAAATTACAGATCTAATAAATAAGTAGAAGGATATGCATATTCACAAATTGAAGACTTAATATTGTTTAGATGGCAATACTTTCCAAATTGATTTTTAGATTCAAAACAATCTCTATCAAAATTCCAGTTGGCCTTTTTGCAGAAATTAACAAATTGATCCTAAAATTCACATAGAAATTCGAGGACCCAGAATAGCCAAACAATCAGGAAAAAGAAAAAAGTGGCAGGCTCACATATCCCAATTTCAAAACTTACTACAAAGTTATACTCATCAAGACTGTGTGGTATTGGCATAAAGACAGATACACAGAGTGACGGAATAGAATTGAGACTCCCTAAATAACTTCTGATCAACTAATTTTCAACAAAGGTACAATTCAATCGGGAAAGAATTTTTTTTCAACAAATAGTACTGGGACAACCAGATAGCCAAATGGAAAAGAATGAAGTTGAACTCCTACTTCATACCATATACAAAATTAACTCAAAATGGGTCATAACCTAAATGTAAAAGCTAAGGCTATTAAAAAATTCTTAGGGGAAAACACAGGAGTAAGTCAATACGTTCTTGAATTAGGCAAAGCCTTCTTAAATATGACACCAAAAGCACAAGCAACAAAAGAACAAATAAATACACTGTATTTCATCAAAATTAAATGTTTCATGCTTCAAAAAATACCATCCAAAAAGTGAAAAAGGCAACCTACAAAATGGGAGAAAATATTTGCAAATTATGTATCTGTTTAGGGATGTGTACATACATCAAACTCTCACAACTCAATAATACAAAGACAAATCCAGTTTAACAATAGGCAAAGGATCTGAAATAGACATTTGTCCAAAGAAAATATACAAATGGCCAAGAAGCACATGAAAAGATGCTCCAATATCAGTAGCCATCAGGGAAATCACAAGTCAAAACCACAACAAGATACCACTTCATACCCACTAGGTTGGCTATAGCCAAAAAGACAGACAATAACAAGCGTTGGTGAGGATGGAAGAAACTGCAACCCTCATACACTGTTAGTGGGAATGAAAAATGGTGCCATTGCTATGGAGAACAGCTTGGCAATTCCTCAAAAGGTTTAACATAGAGTTACCACATGTTCAAGCATTCCAACCCTAGGTATACACCCAAGAGAAATAAAAACATAAGTGCACATAAAAACTTACAAATTATTCATAGCAGCATTATTCATAATAGCCCCCAAATGGAAACCATCCAAATGTTCATTGACCAATGAATGGATAAGCAAACTATGGTATATCCATATAACAGAGTATTATTTAGCAATAAAAAGGAATGAAGTACTGATACATGCAACAACACGAATGAATCCTGGAAACATTATGCTAAGTAAAAAAATGTCGGTCACAAAAGACTAAATATTGTATGATTCCATTTATATGAACTGTCCAGCATAGATAAATCAATAGAGCCAGAAAGTTGATTAGCGTTTGCCTATAGCTTAGGAGGCTAGGGTGAGAATAACATGTGACTCCCAGTACATATGGGTTCCCTTATGAGGTGATAAAAATGTTCTAAAATGATTGTGGTGATGGGTGTACAACACTGTAAATACACTAAAACCACTGAATTGTACACTTTAAATGGGTGAATTGTATGGCATGTGAATTACATCTCAATAAAGCTGTAATATTTTTAAAAGGCAATATAATGTAAATACTGCTTTTCATTTATAAAACCACGAAATAATATCCAGCTTACTTACAGATGAAATAGTGAATTATACGAAATTCAGAAATTCAATATCATAACTAAGCAAATAATAGGCAGTTTTCATTCTGGAGCTAATTATTGTTTTATAATACTATTTTTTTTAATGGAGGGAAGGTTGGACATGGAGGCTCATACTTGTAATCCCAGTGCTTTGGGAGGTGGAGGCGGGAGGATTGCTTGAGGCCAGGAGCTGGAGACCAGCCTGAACAACATAGCCACACCCCATCTCTACAAAAAAAATTTTTAAATTAGCTGGGCATGGCACATGCCTGTAGTCCCAACTACTTGGGAGGCTGAGGCAGGAGGATTGCTTCAGCCTGGGAGTTTGAGGCAGCAGTGAGTTATGATCAGGCCACTGCATTCCAGCCTAGTCAACAAAGTGAGATTCTGCCTCTACAATAAAATAAATCAATAAAAATAAAAAGTAAAATTAAAATGGAAGGGAAAAGTGGAATCCCTAAGGAGGGAGAAGGACCTGAGAACCATCCTAAAGTATATACAGATGAAGTGATATACCTCGGATTTGCTTTAAAATAATCCAGCAGTGGATAAAGCCAGTGGGAAAGGAAGGTACAGATGTAACACAATTGGCCATTTGTTGTTAATTTTTGGAACTGAGTAATAGGAATATGAAGGTTCATATGTTATTGTCTCTACTATGTGTGAAATTTTCCATTAAAAAAAGAAAAAGTACAACCATAAGCACCAAACTTTCAGACAAAAAATTATTAAAAATATTGCAAGATAAGGTTTACAAAAGTTATTTGTGCAACCCCCCACTGCTAAATTTGACTGGCTTTAAAAAAAAAAGTTATTTGTGGGGCCAGGCGTGGTGGCTCACGCCTGTAATTCTAGCACTCTGGGAGGCCGAGGCGGGCGGATTGTTTGAGCTCAGGAGTTCAAAACCAGCCTGAGCAAGA
>NW_012134969.1:7000755-7002401 GCF_000956105.1 Propithecus coquereli | reverse complement strand
ATTACAGTATCCTCCAAAATAAGGCAGAGCACTTTAAAATGGAAATTCTTACCATTTTGTATCAATTATGTATCATCTGATTAGATCCAAAGCAAATTAAAATGTGTTTCTTATTATGTATAAAACACCACTATACCCAGGTAACAATTTGTATACTCAATTAGACAATATATCAACCAAACCAATTAAAAACTGGCTGCAAATGAGGGCTAATAATTAACACAACTGAAAGGATCTAAAACAATTATAAACACCTAAAGCTAATTCTTTTCACTGAAGAGTAACTGCATATAACGATGATCATAAAATGTGAAATCCTTCACAAATATATTTAAAGCAAATTAAATCTTAGAATGACAAATAATCAAGTGCTAAGGTATCAGAGGTTCTGTTCATTATCTGAATAAAAATAATGGGAGACAATACTAGAAAATAGCCACTAGTAGTAAATGAGGCACTTGCCTTCTGGAAGGAACAAAGCTAATAGTTATCTTGCACACATTCCCCATTCTTCAGTATGAGCAATAAAAAGAAATGCAAAGAAAATATTTTCAGCTGTGTGACAGGACAATTTACTTCAAAATAACACTGGGTTAATCTCTTATGAGAACGTGGTAGCCCCCCCAAAAGGATGAGCACCTCCAGAACTAAATAATGGTGTCTGACAACCCCTGGGCATTAAATATTACTTCTCTTCTACTCTTCTTTCTCCAAATCTTTATTAAAAGTAGCAGTGCTGGCCAGGGTTGGTGGCTCATGTCTATAATCCTAGTACTCTGGGAGGTCAAGGCGGGAGGATCACATGAGGTCAAGAGTTTCAGACCAGCCTGAGCAACAGCGAGACCCCCATCCTACTAAAAATAGAAAAATTAGCTGGGCAACTAAAAATAGAAACAAAAAATTAGCCAGGACTGGTGGCACACGCCTGTAGTCTCAGCTACTCAGGAGGCTGAGGCAGAAGGATCACCTGAGCCCAGGAGTTTGAGGTTGCTGTGAGCTAGGCTGACACCATGGCACTCTAGCCCAGGCAACAGAGACTCTTTCTCCAAAAAAAAAAAAGGAGCAGTGCTGACTCTTTGAGATGCTCTGCACCACAGCCCCCACCTCTTGGACTGTGATGCCACTGCTAATCTTCAACACTGCCACTGCATTTTTACCAAGATTCATACACCCTTCATGAGCTACCATACTCCTTCATCAACACAGCTGGATTCATTCCCCCACATGTACATACCTCCAGCCCCCTGTATCATTCTTCTTTTTTTCTTTTTTTTAGGCTTCCATTTGAAGAGGAAATGCCTCATCCTTTGTACTTTGGTAATGTTCCAAATCCATCAGCTCTCTCAAATTTTGCACATGCTATTTCAGTATGCAAGATGCTTTACTTGCTTATGATAAACACCTAACTAATACTTCAGGTTTTAACTGAAATGTTAGGTTCTCAGGGAAGCTTCTCTCACTCATCCCGAAGAATTTGGCTTCTTCCTCTCTTTTGCTTCCACTGAACCCCTTCCTCTCTTACCTACTTTCTAGATTGAAACTCTTTTTTTTTTTTTTTGAGACAGAGTCTCACTCTTTCCTGGGGCGAGTGCCGTGGCGTCAGCCTGGATCACAGCAACCTCAAACTCCTGGGCTCAAGCAATCCT
>NW_012134969.1:6988905-6990552 GCF_000956105.1 Propithecus coquereli | reverse complement strand
CCCAGGAGTTTGAGGTTGCTGTGAGCTAGGATGATGCCATGGCACTCTAGCCTGGGCAACACAGTGAGACTCTGTCTCAAAAAAAAAAAGAAATTCATATTTTAAATTGGAGCTTGCACATAAGTTGTTGATGATGTCCTCATTATTTCTAATGAGATATATCAATACAGTCCCTATCCATATTTACTCTATTAAACATTTTTTTGTTCTGTTCAGCATATAAATTCTCCTACCACCTGCTTATATTTTACTGTTAACTTTTATTTCAAAAGCCCTCTCTATTCCTTAGAGTTTGGTCACATTGGATTGACAAGATTTTCTTTTTCTTTCTAAACTCATCTACTCGTTAACTTGAACTTGATGCAATCTGAAAATAATCCACCTGACAATCAGTGGACACAGCTTCAGAACTTTCCCCTCAACCCTGTCTCAAGTCTGATATCAGTGCTCACTACTGCTCTAGAAATGATTTTCTATTCTGTCATTTCTTTATCGGCCGAATTCCTCAAACAGTTCCACAAAGAGATTGCTTCATGTCTTCACAGTAATACAAACGACTTAATGAATCATATCTTCTCCAGTGGATGCTGTAAACTGTGCAACTGCAAACCACAATGACTTATGATAAGAGCTTGACCATACACCAGAAAACAAAATGTATTTAAAGGGGAAAAAAATCAGAAAGCATTGGAATTTGAGTATTAAATAATTTCCAGTGACTATATCCACCGTGACATTTTGGAATTATTGTTAACTTTTCTAGGTATCATAATGGTCTTGTGCTTATATATACACATTTTTTTTTTTACAAAAAGAATCGTATGGAAAATGTACTGAAGAATTTAAGGATGATGGAATGGTATGCTGTCTGGGATTTTCTTTAAAATAATCCTGTGAGGTACATAAAGGGCAGTGGCTGGGGTATAGTTGCAAAAAGACTGACTATATGTTGATCACTTCATGTTGGGTGATAGGTATACGGGATTTCACTATACTATTTCACTGCTTTTTTATATGCTTTTAAAATTGCCACGATGTAAGGTTAAAAAGCCAGGGGGTGGGGGAGGGAGAGTTAAAGTTTATTCTCTTTCCTGGTAAGCTTTTATTTACCATGAAAAGCCCTGTAAATAATTCTTCCCTATTTATATATAGGTGAGAAATCAGCCATATTTTAATTTTCTGTTGCATATTTCTCTTTACTATATATGAGTTCAAGCTTGAAATCAAATAATTAAGCTTGAATTAAAGTGGGTCGGTGAGGCAAGACAGAAGAAAATAAGATATGTCTTTCCAAATGTAAGAATTTTTTAAAGAGCAATAAAAAGTCATTTTTAAAACACCATATGTATTGCTCTAAGAATTTTCTTCAGTCAGGCTGCTACAGAATCAGAAAATTTTGCTTCTGTGATCATGTTAAACATCCCAAATTGTTTTAAAGAAGTAATCTGACAAAAAACAGCTAGTGAAGGCCGGGCAAGGTGGCTCACGCCTGTAATTCTAGCACTCTGGGAGCCCGAGGCGGGAGGATCACTCAAGGTCAGGAGTTCGAGATCAGCCTGAGCAAGAGCGAGACCCTGTCTCTACTAAAAATAGAAAGAAATTAGCCGGACACTAAAAATATATAGAAAAAAAATTAGCCAGGCATGG
>NW_012134969.1:6984564-6988175 GCF_000956105.1 Propithecus coquereli | reverse complement strand
AAATAGAAAATCAGGAACCAAATTTGGTATTACAATCCTTATCAAATTACTTAATGCCACACTTCACAATTGACCACACATGCACACACTAGTATTTTTGTGAAAGCACACGTTTTCTTTGATCCTCAGCTTTCTCTCTTAGGGTGCTGTGTAGCCAAATGATTGTGGTTCCCAAGGATGCTGCACATAAAGCATACTTTAATAGACCCAAATATCCTAAGGACTGAGATTCAGAAGAACTACAAAGATGTAGTTTTAGACACCAGCTTTTTCATAGCTACATTACTACAAATAACACTGCTTTCTCTCCTTTAAATTGCTGCTTATTTCTGCTGCTGTCCCAATCAACTGCCTGTTACCATTCTGACTGACCACCGTGACTTTACTCTCTCTGCTACCCACCCAGTATGACTGACCACACTGCTACTGCCTCCACTGGGCTTTCATTATAACCTCCCCTAAGTCTACTGGGCTAATCACATCCTTTCATCCCTGCCCGTCTCTTCATTTGGACTGCCCCAATTTCTCCATGAACTGATCTCATGATGGTTCTCTCAGATAACACCGCTGGTCCCTTTCTTTGACTTCAGCCCCGAGTTTTTCTTGCATGCAGATTCTCTATATTCTCCAGCTTCCAGAACTAACTACTTCAAAGCCATAGAACCTTTCCATTAGAATATAATTCACTCAGACAGTTGCAAGGGGAAAATATTCTATGCACAGAGTACCTCACTGTCTGGAAAAAAAAAATGTCATCTGTTGGAAGTAATTTCATTTCAAGACTATAAAACTCATGGAAAGTAATTCAAATAAATTACCTGCATCACTGATTCAACTGACATTCACTTTCCACAAAAGCCTTTATTTGCTTCTAAGCCTTGTCAGAAAAAAATATTAAAAGATTTAAGTGGGAGAAAGAAAAATTAATTGGAGCCAATGTAATGAAAAGCTTACCACACTATGTGTCTTACAGATAACCCCAGTCTCTTCTTCTAAAAAGAAAAATAAACAAATGTTGGAAGTATAACTCTCTGGCTGGTTTTAACAATCTAGTTCTTAAGTTTAATACTTCTAAAATGGCAACATTTCTAAACAATACTGGTTGTGTCCTTGTAAAACTTATTCTTGAAAGCTGAAAAGGAAACAATAATCTACAATGGGAAGGAAATAAGTTACTGAGGATGTGTAAGAGATTAGTCCAGAAAATTCAATACCGGATACATAAATGCCAAAATCAAAGCCCAGCTGACAATGTTCTTTTATTACCTAAGTGGCAGTTACATGGATGTGTTCACTTTGTGAAAATTCATCAACACTGTAAACTTATGATTTGTGTACTTTTCCTAAATGTAGGCTATGTTTCAATAAAAATTTTAATAACAAAAAAGCAAAGTACAAGAAGGAGATACATTTTTCTAAAAATCCATTAACTAGAACTCTTAGCTGCTTCAAAAAAAATTAACTCGCCAGTATTAAATTACATTGTATTAGTTTGCTAGGGCTGCCATAACAAAATTCCACAGACTGGATGGCTTAAACAACAGAAATGTATGTTCTCATAGTTCTGGAGCCTAGAAGTCCAAGATCAAGGCACTGGCAGGTTTGGTTTCTTCTGAGGTCTCTCTCCTTTGCTTGCAGGTGGCTGTCCTCTTGCTGACTCTTCACATGGTCATATTTCTATGCGTGTGCACCCCTGGTCTCTCCCTAAGTGTCCAAATTCCTCTTCTTATAAGGACACCATAAAAACTGGATTAGGGCCCACCCTAAAGGCTTCATTTTACCTCAATCACCTTTTTAAATGCCCTATCTCCAAATACAGTCACATTTTGAGGTATTTGAGGTTACGACTTCAACATATAAATTTGGGGAGACACAATGCAGCACATAACACACATGAATTCATGAGTTATTAATGAATGCAGTATTTGGGTCTATTAAAGCATGTTTTCTTCACAGTATCCCTAGGAATTACACAAGGGTTTAAAATCAATTGGATGTACAGGCACCCAAAGAGAGAAGGTTGAGGATCAGAGAACACATGTGGGCTCTCACAAAAATACTAGTATAACTATGTATGATCAGTCGTGAAGTGTGGCATTAAGTAATTTGATAAGCATTGTAGTATCAAATTTGGTCCATGATCTTGAAGAGTTTGGAGGAAGGGGGCGTCAAGGTTATTTCTATAAAGACACCGTTTTCGCTTTTCTGAGTAAAGGAAAGAGAGACAGAGTTACAGTTTACTATCTCTACCTTGGTTTAGATTACTCCAGAAGGCAACTCTGAAACAAGACTTTTTAAAGTTCAGGTAGTCTATTTGTGAGATAACACTCAGGAAACAATGGCAGAGGACTGGGAAAGAGAGAGGGGAAGAAGAAAAAGAAGCTAATATAAGTGATTATTATAGAAAACTGGTACCAGTCAGGTACCACTGTAGAAAACTGTTGCTTAATCCTGCTGCAGAACTCTGGAAGACAGTGTAGGACATGAGCCTCAGAGTCAGCCCACCTGAGGATTAAGGGAGTTTACCTACCAACTCCTAGCAGATATTGGTTGAAGGCCACTCCCAGCACGTGTTAGTATCCTGGCATTTCTAGCCTGCTCTCCAGGCAGGCGGAGTAGCTGGCAGCAGAAAAAGTTCTCAGGCAGAGACTGAAGTGCTGAGATTTAGAAGTTGGCCAGCGTGCACAGAAATGGCAAAGGCTGAGTGACTGCAGGCAGGTACTGACAGTATCTGGGGCATCTATGCCAAGCCCCCTAACTGCCCCCTAAACCATGGGAGTCTGTGCCTAACTTGTGAATGTACGAAACATCAGCTTTCATCTAGAAGCAGCAGGAAAAGGGTTAAGAACTGCCCTAAACTAGACTTTTTTCTTTGCTCACAAGTATAGGTGTTTCTCTCAAGAAATGATGTAATTACGGCACATAACAAGTTACACAGTAAGGAAAAAATGTGTCAAGTCATTAAGTTCTGCAGAGTTATATAAAAGAAACAAAAGCTGTAAACAACCCTGGGCGGCATACTTTTTTTTCTCTGTGAGCAGAAAATGCCACAACTTCCAACCATAAAATATTCTCAAGAAAGGCTCTTTCAGAGAGAAGAAAAAAAAGTGAAAATAGTATGTATCTGTAGGGCTTTTTCCCCCTTCTTCTGGAATAGCTAATGACACAGTCTGCATAAGCAAGAATCTGCAGACTGATGCACATACAAAGAGTTCTAAAAAAAAATAAATAACAGACTTTAGGTGAATTTCTTTTCAAACACGGCAGTCTTTCAGAGCACACTGGCTACTATCAGTGTTTCAACTCTGGTCAGGCCACAGCTGACTATTTCTAATAGCTGGTAGAAACACATATGAATAAGGTTTTATTTTAGAATTTAGAAATGTATAGCCAGTCCTTTTGCTTTAAAGATATATAAATCAACCTAATTTTTAAGAGATTTACTTTACATTTAAACTCAACTTAGATGAAATCAGTTTCTCTATTCTTGATCGATGTCTTTAATTTTCCATGTAAGAAATTCATATTTTAGGCCAGGCACGGTGGCTCACTCCTGTAATCCTAGCTCTCCGGGAGGCCGAGGCGGGCGGATTGTTTGAGCTCAGGAGTTC
>NW_012134969.1:6982894-6984514 GCF_000956105.1 Propithecus coquereli | reverse complement strand
GTAACAATGATCTCACAGTATGTGGTCAATTAAATCTGCTCAACCCACCTCATGTTATTACACTTCCTCCCACAATTCTTGAGGATCAAGCAATAGCATTGCAAAAGTATTCTGTACAATTGATGAGTTGTGATAGGCTATACTTATCTTTTAGATAGTGAATCACAATGCTTTTGATCCTAATTTACAGTTGGGAGATATAAACACCCTGTTAATCTCTACTGTCCAATTTCTTAATTTCCTAGCCAAATAAACATATGATTCCATCCCTAAGACCAGTAACCTTCAGGATTGTAAAGATTCCCACCCCAGGCATTTTTAAATTTCTCCTAACTTCAGATAAGAAAATCTGTAGTGCTCCATCCAACAAGGATCCTTCTTATTTGTTGCAGAGGTACAAGATGAATATCAGAATGGTTGGCTGTTAACAGTCATGCAGGACCCTAACATTACTTAAATCTGTTTCTTTTAAAGTTTTGTCTGGACTCCTAAAACAATACCTATAGAATACATTATCATCCTGTCCTCTGTCCAAAGAGGTATAATTTGGCTTTTACTCATCTCTTCACTTCTTTCCTATTTCTTTCCAAGGCAGAAAGGATATAGACACACAGTAAGGAAATTAATCTCTAGTCCTATTTTTCAAATCATTCAAAATAATTCTGCTAGCTCAAAAAAAGAAACTGGACTAAAATCAGGGGGTCTGAAACTCAAATGTGTTCTGGGATGGAGCAGGTAAATAAGTTAGTGAAGCAACTGAGTGGGTAATAAGGAATAATGGTTATTACTTTGGCCTCTGGAGAATGAATGAATGCCCTGCCTAGAAGCATCAATATTCATTAAAAACAAATCAAATGCAAGCCAAATAAAATAGACCTGCAGAATGGATTCAGTTTCTCACCCCTGAACTTGATAATCTTTAAGTACTTCCTCTTATTTTCTCCGTGTGTTCTCCTTTTATCTGTGCAGCAAAGCCACTTTCTTTAACGTGAGAATTACCTTTATTAGTAAAATGAGTTCTCTTCCAACCAATATCCCACAACCAACACACACATATACACCATGACTCCCCCTATTCCATAAAGCAATTCTCCTCTAATACTATAAGAAAATTATTAAACAGCACCTCTCCTAACTCCATAAATTTAGCCAATATGATTCTACTGGCTGAAGTAGCACCTGTATACTATCCTACAATAATGTATGAAACATAGGACAGATATAAATCTTGTTCTGCAAAGTCATTCTCAGGTTCCCAATCAAATGTCATAATATCATAACTTGCAGGGTTGGCTTCTGGAGAAATCCAGTCCAAGACAGAGACAGTGAACTGTAACTCTACCTTTCTCTCCTATACTCAGAAATGTGAAAATGATGTCTTTATAGGGATAACCTAACATATATCCCCACCATTCTAAAAAATTATGGACCAGCTGGGCACAGTGGCTCATGCCTATAATCCTAGCACTCTGGGAGGCCAAGGTGGGAGGATCGCTTGAGGCCAGGGTTCGAGACCAGCATGAGCAACAGAAAGGCGCCATCTTTACAAAAAATAGAAAACTTAGCCAGGAATGGTGGTGCACACCTGTAGTCCCAGCTACCCAGGAGGCTGAGGCAGGA
>NW_012134969.1:6966357-6972284 GCF_000956105.1 Propithecus coquereli | reverse complement strand
TAATTTAAAATGGTTTCAATGACTTAGCTAATACCTCTACTAAGTAATATACATTTTTAAATTGATTTTACTGTGTTGGGTTTGGTTTGCAAAGAAACCAAGTTCTTCCTAAGATCTTTGGTATACTTGAATCAAAACAAAGAACCAACTTTATGAACTGGAAGCTACAGAAAATCAAAAGGTAAAAAGAGAAACATGTTTGTACAGCCTGTCATTCTGTCCAGGTACAACATAAACTTCCTAAGTTCTTCCCTACTGTTTTATCAAACAGTAAATAGACAAGTTTGATCACAGCTGAGCATCACTGAACTTTAGGAATAGGCAAATACATAATAAAAGTAAAAACCTGATGATGTTCTCTGACATTCTCCATAAAAATCATAAGAAGGATATACAGAAAACGGAGGTCCAAAATAAAGTCATATATTTAATAGAAATCACAACCCAAACTTAAATTCGTTTTAGGCCATAAAATTTAAGTGGAATTCGTAAGTACTAGAACTAAAAGTTTAGGTGGCATTAATAAATTCATAGCAATGACTAAAACTGAAGGAAAAACAAATGAGTCAATATTCCTTGCATAAATTACAGATCAATCTTCTGAGGAAGAATACTCTAAATACTATATAATTCACATTCAAAACATTGTCAGTGTGATTGTTACAATACAGATGAAACAGCAGAGACCACATTACCAAAATAGAAAAATACATGGGTGGCAAGGCTAAAACAGAATTTATACATCTTCTTTCATCCTTATACTCTACTGATATTTCACTAGAAACCATGGGGCTGAATTTTTAAGTTTCTCATTAACAATTACTTGTGATCACCTAATTTGTGTTAAAATACCAGGCAATTTTTAAAAATTCATGTACTAAAAGAGACAGAAGAAACAAAAAGGTTTGTCAAGATACACTTTACAATGAAATATCTCTAGTCGGTCTTAACACTGAACTTCCATAATTGCTGGAAATTTGGAACACATTGCCCAACACATCTCCAAATAACGTTGGTTTTCTCTAGTTAAACTACACAGATTTTGTTGTAGGTAACTGCAGACTAGTCACAATGAATCACAATAATACATGCCAACTCCAGGACAATAGTTACCTCTGGAAATGTCAATCATATCTTAAACGTTTTATAGCTTTTAAAAAATACGGCAAATGTCAACATTTATGAAATATAACTGTTGCACACAGGTTATACTATTGTCTATACTTTTCTCCAGGCTTGAAATATTTCATTATATAAAAACTGAAGAGTTAATAAGTTTTAATGAATTTGTGATTCAAACCTTAATATTATCCTGCACTGCAATTTTTTCATTTAATCTTCCTCACCCTTCTGCTCAGATTATTAAAGCTATCCCATATTTATGCATACATACTTGAATATGAAGAGTACATTCTTTTTACTCTCTTTCCAGTCACTGAATAAATGAACACTTCTGCTAACAGGTTTAATTTTCAGAGAGTTGACATGGCTCAGGCAGTTGGCAGTAAAATGCAAAACTGAACCTCTGCAGTCAGCCACAAACCTTGGTGGCCGTTCAGAAAATATATAAAACACTAAAGTCGTACATTTTTATTTCCATTTGTTCTTCCTCACAAGTATAAGATTGTTAGAAACTAGTATGTGTTTGCTTAGTAATAAAGCTGTTGCTTAGTAATAAATAAAATCATTGCTTAATAAAGATATAAACGTGTATTTATATGTCTTAATGAAAAAATCCCTTATTGTTCAGTGGCAAGGCTATTACTCTAGGGAGTAAGCAAAAAACAGAGCTTCCTTACTCCTCCAGGGCCTTTGCACTTAATTCACCAAGACAGCGAGAAAGCCAAGTGTAGTTCCTAAGGTGAGTGGGACTTGGAGATGGCTGCCCTGTGAGGTGCAGTGTGCAACAGACAACCTGGAGTCACCAGAGGTGTTAAAAAGAGAATGTTTTAACAATATATTTCCAAATATGAGGAAACAGAGAGGGGCTGGTCACACAATCTCTTAGAGCTTTTGTTCTCTCATCAGCAAAATGGAGATGTTCAAAGTCACTCCCTCATGGAGAATTAGATAAAATAGTATTCGCCAAGGCAGGTTATACACAAACAGAAGTGTAAAAAATACATATTTAAAGGAAACAGCTTAGCAGTGGTTCAAATACAGTTTTAAAATATGTACTGTATTCTTAATACCAACAACAAACATTGAAAAAGGCTATGAATGATGCCCCCCTAAGAAGCACTGGAGAGATAAAGTGTCTGTCTCTATTAGGTCATACCAAAGAAAAGGGTTCAACATATAACTAGGTTATCTTAAAACAGAACTTGCAATCTTTTCTCATTACAACACACTAAATCAGCATTCCTCAGAGCATGGGCTATCAATCCCGGGGGATCCTTAAGACCATCTGAAGGTCTACAAAGCAAAGCTATGTTCATTAAAATATTTAATTGCCTTTTTCACAGTGTTGATATTTGCTGATGGAGCAAAAGCAATGGTGGATGAAGCTGCTGATACCACCACAAATCAAGGTGGTGGTACTAAACTGTACCACTGGATTCTTCTCCACCTCATATTTGCAACAACAAAAAAAAATAAAGGCGATGGTGCTAAACTGTACCACTGGATTCTTCTGCACCTCACACTTGCAATAAAAAAAGAAGAAGCCTGTTTCATTTTAGAATGTCCTTGATAAACAGTATAAATTGTTTTATTAAATTTCAACCCTTGGCCAGGCATGATGGCTCACATCTGTAATCCCAGGACTTTGGGAGGCTGTGGCGAGAGGACCACTTGAGCTCAGGAGTTCAAGACCAGCCTGAGCAATATAGCAAGACCTCATCTCTACAAAAAACTGAAAGAAATTAGCTGGGAGTTGTGGCGTATGCCTATAGTCCTAGGTACCTGGGAGGCTGAGGCAGAAGGATCACTTGAGCCCATAAGTTCAAGGGTGTGGTGAGCAATCATAGCTCTTAAAAAAAAAATTCAGGCCGGGCTCGGTGGCTCATGCCTGTAATCCTAGCTCTCTGGGAGGCCGAGGTGGGTGGATTGTTTGAGCTCAGGAGTTCGAGACCAGCGTGAGCAAGAGCGAGACCCCATCTCTACTAAAAAAAAAATAGAAAGAAATTAATCGGCCAACTAAAAATATATAGAAAACATTAGCCAGGCATGGTGGTGCATGCCTGTAGTCCCAGCTACTCGGGAGGCCGAGGCAGTAGGATCCCTTGAGCCCAGGAGTTTGAGGTTGCTGTGAGCTAGGCTGACGCCACAGCACTCTAGCCCAGGCAACAGAGCTAGACTCTGTCTCAAAAAAAAAAAAAGAGAAAAAATGACTAGTGGAGAAATAGGGTGTTTATGAGATTTTTTTAAAAAAATCAGTATAAAGATAAAACCTCAAGAGTAATCTCTGAAAGGCACACAAATTTCCTCTGATATAACAAAAGAGAGGAAAACAGGAAGAAGGAAGGAGTGGGGAGGAGGAGAAGACCAACAAAAACAACTGCTGGGAAGGTGAACAGGTTCTGGTCCCTCCTGTTGGCACCCTCAAAAAACCATCCATTTTATAACTTTAAACTTTAATATCATCAGTAGTTACACCAAATAGCCTGTTCACTAAAAGTAATAGCTTCACTTACACTAGACCAGGGCTTCACTACCTGACATTTTGGGCTGGATGATTCCTTGTTGTGGGGCTGCACTGTGCACGGCAGGACGTTTGGCAGCATACCTGATCACTAGATGCCAGAGTACCCACCCAGTTGTCACAAAGATGTTTCCAGACGTTGCCAGAACATGCACACTGCATCAGATAATATATACACATACATCTAGAGAGTGGCAGGTTGAAAATAATGTTCATGATTTGCAGATAATGAGGGGACAGATCATTTTTGTTACTGCAGGGCAAACCAAACAGGGAATTCATGAAGGAACTGAGGTTTATAAGTGAAGAAACTATATATCACTTTGATACATTTTGACTTTATCAAAGTGGATATATAGCCTCATAGACCCTTAGAAGATAAATCTCACCAGGACATTCATGGGTGGGGAATGTAAATATATAAGTAAAATTCCCTATTTTTACAAAAGTAATTTGCTCTTTATCACTGAGAGCACATTTAAAAACCTACCATAAATTCCTAAAGCGGAGTTAGGGTACACAGTGTCTGTTATATTATTCTACTTCAGTGTACATTTGAAGTGTTCCAAAATAAAAAGTTAAATATTCTCCATTCTATTTCTTTTTTTAATGTTACCTAGTACCCCCAAAATTGATCTTGCAATCACACTCTGTGTAAGTGCTCACCACAGCAAACAAAATAAGTGCCCAAGAGGTTACCTATTTCTGTTTGCTTAATAATAAAACTATTGCATAATCATAAATAACATCACTGCTTAATAAGGATGTAAATGTCACTTATACGCCTTAATAAAAAAATTCTCTCGGTTCTTCTAAACCAAATAGTTAAGAGACTATAAAATAATACAAGGTACTTTGTATCACAGCCAAAGTAATCAAGAATATAGTTAAAGTGCAGGTTTCAAATTCATTTTGGTAACCCCTCCTATTCTATTGTGACGCAACTTTTTGTGGCATAACCTTTTCACCAGCACTGGGTGGGGCTGTGGGAGAAGGGGCTGCTACTTTCTACTTGAAAGCCATCCGTACTCTATGCAGTGTGTATACTAAAAAGTATAAAAGTATGTATTGCTTTTTAAAGTAAAGGAATAAACCAATTTTAAAGTCTTATATTCTTTTTTCCCAAGGCAATTACCATACTAGTGCTATCACCATCAACAAACTATACTTCTACGTGGTAAAAATACAAAGGCAACCAAATAACCTGTCTTCTGTTTCTGTAACATAAAGCTATGTTGCAGAGAAAGAAAATCAGCTATATGGCATATTTTCCATATTAAATTTTGATATAAAAGTACAATTATGCTAAAAAAACT
This sequence comes from Propithecus coquereli, assembly GCF_000956105.1. Taxonomy (NCBI): domain Eukaryota; kingdom Metazoa; phylum Chordata; class Mammalia; order Primates; family Indriidae; genus Propithecus; species Propithecus coquereli. The sequence continues at coordinate 6,967,325 of NW_012134969.1, read as the reverse complement.
AGAGAAGAGACCATGCCTGTGTGCACCAAAAACCTTGAATGAGGTTTAAAAAAATAACAGCAATAATGTTAATTGAAAGAGCCAAAGAAAATAAGATTTAAAAAAATACTTTTTTTTCTGCCTACCACATCTGTGGCTTTAAAAAAAAGATATATATATATATATGTTTAAAGAGACAGAGTCTCTGTCACCCAGACTGGAGTGCAGTGGTGTAATTATAGCTCACTTGCAGCTCTGAACTCCTGGGCTAAAGGGATCCTCCTATCTTAGCCTCCCAAGTAGCTGGGACTACAGGTGCATACCATTGCACCCAGTTAATTTTTTTTTTTTTTTAAAGAGACAGGGTCGTGCTATATTGCCCAGACTATTCTCGAACTCCTGGCCTCAAGCAATCCTCTCACCTCAGCCTCCCAAATAGCTGGAATTATAGGCATGAGCCATCACCCCCAGCAAAAAAATTAAAATATTTTTAAAATATTGCAATAATAAGTAGATGCAAAACTCCTAACCTTAAAGAAGATTTGCCCAACTGGAAAGGCAAGTAAGTATTGAAAAGTTTGGGTAACGCTTGGCTGTTCTAGGTGTATTATTTCAAAATTGAATTTTCACACATGTATGTATCTAAATTTACTTTAAAATTGTTTAGTTTGAAAAAGTGCCAATATTTTATTTGCACATTTTATTAGCATGGGATTAAGAGTTTCCAATTTATGTTAGTTTATCCAAAGTGACTATTACATGCACAAAAAAATTTACCACTTAATTTTCAGAGGTTAATTTGTTCTATAAACCTCTTAAAGGAATTCTATTGCTAATAATGCTTAAATTAGTAAGTACATTCAAATATTCAAGTTTTTATACCAAATCAAATTGAAATTGCTTTCCCAAAATATTAATAAAACAATTTTTTTCTTATAAAAACAACATAGAAGCTATATTGTTTTAAGAAAGTTACAGTTATTTATTTG
>NW_012134969.1:6962577-6963561 GCF_000956105.1 Propithecus coquereli | reverse complement strand
CTTGCTCAGGCTGGTTTCGAACTCCTGAGCTCAAACAATCCGCCCGCCTCGGCCTCCCAGAGAGCTAGGATTACAGGCGTGAGCCACCGCGCCCAGCCATAAGCAGTATTTTTTAAAGTACAATTTATACTTACTGAATATCAATTTACCAAAACAAGCAAGAACGACCTTATCTTAGCAAAACTTAGAATATTGTTTCTTCAACAGCAGCTTGATACACCACATTCTTCCATTCTTTGTTCTATATCTTCATACCCCAAATGGAAATTAAACCCTTCTCAAGTAATGGCCCAAATTTCATTAATCACAAGGAAATACAATGAGCAAAGCATGATATGAGTAACAGAGGTAGACAAAATGATAGATGGAACAGCCTTGGCAATGACCTTAAAAAAGCAAACAAGAGTGTATACTGAGACAGAAAATCTATATAACATGTACAGGAATCACATCAAAAAATTCCATTCTCACTTACCTGATGAGCTCTCAGTAAATACTGTTAATGTCTGTCCTCCAACACTTTGCAAGACAAATGGATGTTCTCTAGGTGTGCTGACTGAAGCTGGTTTTCCACCAATATCATGAATATTTGCAAGATCCTCATTCAAAGTAAATGACACCTAATAAACACATTAACCAGAGCATATTACAAAAGACCTATATATTCAAAGAAACTGCAAAGAAATTTTGATTATAAATCAAATACTTTTTTTAAAAATGTGAGCCTTTCTTAGTCATTTTATTATAAAAATCCTTCATACTTAGTCACAAAAAGAGAATGTAAGCTGTGTGGCACATGCCTGTAATCCCAGCTATCCGGAGGCTAAGGCAGAAGGACTGCTTGAGCCCAGAAGTTCGAGGCTGCAGTGCGCTATGATCATGCCTATGGATAGTCACTGCACACCAGCCTGTGCAACATAGCGAGACCCTGTCTCTTTAAAAAAAAAAAAAGAAAGAATCTATTCCCAACTGTCAGAATAATGG
>NW_012134969.1:6960417-6962527 GCF_000956105.1 Propithecus coquereli | reverse complement strand
CAGCAAAACTACATTAACAGAAGGAATAAAGTTATTAAAACTAAAACTCTTAACATATTGAATTCAAATGTGGTTTTAATTTTTTTTTTAAATAAAACTACATTTTATAGACCTGTGTACTATTAAAAAGAAATGAAGGCCAGGCAGGGTGACTCAGGCTTGTCATCCCAGCACTTTGGGAGGCAAAGGCAAGAGGATCACTGGAAGCCAGGAGTTTGAGACCCACCCCCCTAATTTTTTTAAAAATTATTCGTATCTGGGCATGGTGGCACACGCCTGTAGTCCCAGCTACTCGGGAGGATAAGGCAGAGGGATAACTTGAGCCCGGGAATTCCAGGTTACAGTGAGCTATGATCACATCACTGCACTCCAGCCCGGGTGACAGAGCAAGATCCTGTCTCTTAACATAAGTAAATAAATAAGCAAACAAATAAATAAAAAAAGAAAGAGCTTAGAAAAGCAATTTTTTATAATAAGTAGGTACAGTTCTCTGTTTGAGGGAAAATACAAAAATATTTAAAATAATGCCTATTTCATTTCTATTTTAATATAAAATAAACAGCTTACTGATGATAAAATAACCTAGTCACTTATGCTTTGGCAAGTTTGTGACCAACCAAGGTAACATTAGAGTAGTGCTCTGTAGCTTTTGTTTTGCTGATCCCTTAGTCACCAATGAAAGCTAAGGTCCTGTCCTATAGAAAAGCATGCATATATACAACATAGATCCAGCATTTTAAATATGGCATGGCAATCTAGAGGCCCTACTAGATAGATGACTTCCTGGAGATCCAAGGAACCCACTTGTACAACTGCTCCTTTGACAACTAGAAATAGCAAATATATAAGACTTCTCAGAGAAGGAGATAAACTGTTAACAACTCTAGAACTTTTTTTCTCAGTCATCCAAGCAATCAAGAAACATTTAATACAAAAATCTCTACTGGCTGAATTTTATCAAGTGATATACACCCATATTGAGCTAAAATGCATGTGCATGCCTTAAAATAAACTTGAAACCTAAAGTGTTTAAAAATAAGATGTAATATTAATATAAATAATAACAGCTAATCCTTGAGTATTCACTTTGTACCAAGCATTGTTCTAAGTGTTTTAAATATATTCATATTTATATATAAATGTAAATAATTATCCTCATTTCACAAATGAGGAAATTAAAGCACAGAAAGGTGTCAAGGGACAATGTCACAAAACAAATAATTAATGAGGTCAAGAGCAAAACATTCCATTATAGTTTACACCATCTAAAAGCAACTTAGACCTGCATTTGTATTATCACAGCTCTACAAAGCAAGAACATACTGTCCAAATTACGAGAATGATGACAATCTTGATCCTTTTCCATATCGCTACCAAAATAATCCTTATAAAACCATATTCACCGTGGAGTACCCTATAACCAGAAATGTGAACATGAAATGCGCACAACACTAAAGGATTTAAAAGACACAAAATGGAAGATTTTGAGGCTAACAAATGTTAGCTTTCTAAATCACTGTCTTTGTATAAGTACCAGCAATAAATCATGCTTTGGAAAAGTTAGTCACTTAAGATATAAAAAATCTGAAATAGGATACCTTTTTCTACAAAGAAAGTTCAAGTTCAAACTTTTATTAAGGCTGTGCCTCACTGATAATGACCTTGGTGCCTTACCTCTCTCACTCCAGGGACAATCACAAAGTAGAGAAAAACATCACAGGTTCAGCAGGTCTTATTAGATCTCACCAATCAAATGACAAATTTCAGATTCTTTGCATATGCCTATACTATGCCCTCAACAATGTAGCATACAATAAATACTTGTTGAAGGGTTGAATCTTCTCCAGCATAAAATGGATGTGTTAAAGATACTGTTACTGTAACATTTTCTACCTCCTATAACACTACACTACATATTATTATAGCATCAAATAATGCAGGAAAACCAATCCTTTATCTTAAACTACATGATCAAAAAGTTATATTAAATAATTTACCATTTTGTTAAGTCTACATCCAAGAAAAAAAACAAAACTAATTTTTAGATCAGTTTATGCAGCTATTGAATCCAAGACACCACAACAAATTTATCTGAGGATATGCCTTTTTT
>NW_012134969.1:6957495-6960367 GCF_000956105.1 Propithecus coquereli | reverse complement strand
AAAAAAAAAAGAAAGAAAAGAAAAGAAAAAGAAAACATTACCCTTACTTAAGCTTCACTTATAATAGTACACTTGCAGGACAGTACCATAACAAGGCAGATTATAAATTCTACAGTATCAGTTCAGTTTTCAAAATGACTGGCAATTTAGTGTCTTCAAAGAGAATTTCCAGAGCTACACATTTTTATTCAAATACAAACGAATACATTCTAAGATGTGTGTTGATATATGTTACCAAATTCAAGATTGAAAGTAAATAAAGTAGGCCACCACCAATTATCTCAGCTGCCACTTTATCTGGGGACTATGTCTTATGATAATATGTACAGTGGTTAACTAAGCGTCACTGAACACGGTACTGAACTAATCTGATTAGCCAAGAGAAAGTAAAAAAAATCATAAGAAATCATCTGTGCCAAAATAAAAATATAATGAACAAAAAACAAAGTGAGGAACAAAGGGATTTGATATTCATGCTACACCTCAAATGTCGCAGGAAAAATACTTTGAAGGGAGGATGTTTGAAGGGAGAAGAGCCATCCTGTAAGTCACTAACACGATATCTCACTAAAGAACCATTCTAAAAAGTACCTTTAGAATATCAGTAATTCTTAGAAAGAAATAAACAATTTCAACACGTTTGCTTTAGCAAGCCCATCCATTCTGTGCTCAATCCTGTACCACAGATGTGCTCAATGCTATACTAGGCATCATGGAGATAAGCACGAGACATAATCCCCTGCTCACAAAGTTTAATTATGGGACAAAACGAGTAATATAAACTTAACTGCCACACAAGTCTAGATTAAGAAAGAATCAACAAAGGCTAGATTAGTAAAGAGAAGGATGATTATGACTATAAAAGACAAATCCCTGGCAAAGGAAAAAAGGTAAGAGATTCCAGCAGATGGCACTGGAAGAGGGTTGGAGATGACAGGTGGTGTTTGCAGAGGACTCCTTTGGATTAAGTGGTATCCAGAAATGTGTACGTATGATTTCTGCTACAGAAATGACCAAATGAGGCAACTGACCGAATGCGAGAATAAGAGAAGGCTAAGAATTGTAACAGAAGACAACAGAAGACATCTGAAGACAACAGAAGAATCCTGTATCACTGACAGAAATAAGGCTATACGGAGAATAAAGAACAGAGAAATGAATTTGATTTTTCTATCTTCTGGGTTTCAGGTGACAAGAAATCCAAGTGGCCTGCCTGTTAAGACAACTAAAGATATGGGACTGGACATCAGGTGAGAGAGTAGACCTTTGTCCTTGCTACCACTATGGTCCAAGCCTCTGTCACCTGTCCTCTGGATTACTGTAACAGTCTCCTGCTTCCGCTCTTGACTCCCATTGTCTCTTCTCAACCTACCAGTCAGTGAGCCTTTAAAATGTAAATCAGATTATATCACTATTCTGCTCAAAACTCTCCAGCAACTTCCCATTTCACTAAGAATAAAATCAAATCCTTATCATGCTTTACAAATCCCTCCATGATCTGCCACTGTCAATCCCCTTCCTCTCTGCCTAATAGCCTGTTATACCTCCCCTGCTCATCGACTCCACCAACACCAACCTCCTTGCTACTCCTTGAACACCTGGCTTGCTGGACTTTAGGGCATTAGTAACTACAGTTCTCTCTCTGCCTTGAAAAGGCCTGGTTGGCTAACTAACTCCACATGGCTAACTCTTTTGTCTCCTTTGACACTGTTCAAATTCCACCTTCTCAATGAGGTTTCATCCTGACCAAACTATTTTAAATTGTAAGCCCCACTCTCAAGCTAATACTCCTGATCCCACTTCTCACTTGTTTCCCAGAAAATGTACCACCTTCTAGCCAGCAATATAATTTACTTATGTTTATTGTTTGTTGCCATGTCCTTTTACTATTAAATAAAATGTAAGCACCACAAGGGCTGAGCTTTTGCTCACTAAAGTATCCCAAGCCTAAAAGAGGACCTGCAAAAAGTAGGCACCAGTATTCATTTACTGAATTAATGAACTGCTACAAAGGGATCAAAGATAATGAAAAATGAAAGCAAAAAAGTCACTGTGTTTCTATATCAGCTCTAACCCTGCCCATTTCCTCCAACATTTTCTACCTCAGTAATGGTCTCACCATCCATTCTGATGCTCAAGCCTAAAGAAGCCTGGAAACCACTCTAGATTTCTCACTCTTCCAATTCCCCCACAGCCTACTCAACACCAAAAGCTGTCAAAATTACCTCTATCGTCTGTAGAACACAACCTCTTTTTTCCACTCCCACTGCACCAATCCAGACTTTTTTCATCTCTAAACTAGACTATGAAGTCCACAACAGAACTTTTTTGCTTTGATCTCACCAGGACTATGTAATGGATTTTTAGATACGACAGAGTGGGATAGGAAGGAAAACGCAGAGTAAAGAAGAATAGGATACTTGAAAGCTAGAAAAGAAATTTTACCTTCACTTTCTCTCCTCCTACTCATGCACTTATTTAGATACTTCGAGGTCCAGCTCAAATATTATCTCCACTTGTGAAGCCTTTTTCAGTTCTTTCTGGCAAAGTACACACTCTATTTTTTCCTCTTTGTGCATACCTCCATTAGAGCACTTATTGTAGCAATTATTTATTCACATAACAGCTGCCCCACAGGACAGGAGTCTAGTCTTATTCCAGCACAGGGCCTAGCACCAAAAATACCTGTTGAACGGATGAACGAAGACTTTTGTCTAGAGGTGGCAGTTATAAAGAAGAAAAGTCTAAGTTTGAATAAAAGCAGGCAAGCCAAAGGAAAAAAACAGAAATTATTATATAGTTATCAATAAATAGTACATAAAAATATAAACTGAAGAAGACGAAAAATGTGAATATGTTACCAAATTCAAGA
>NW_012134969.1:6955407-6957049 GCF_000956105.1 Propithecus coquereli | reverse complement strand
GGTTGCTGTGAGCTAGGCTGACGCCACGGCACTCTAGCCAGGGCAACAGAGTGAGACTCTGTCTCAAAAAAAAAAAAAAAAAAAATTCAACCATTGAATACTCATCCTTTAATACTGTGTAACACCAAATGGGAATACACATAAAGTGCTTCTGCTGGATACCAACATAAGGTGACTGACTCTTTAAAAAAACACTTAGAGTTGAGAGCTGAGCTTGATACTTTTTTCATGGAAGATCACTGTTATTAAAAGAACACAGACAAACTGTGGCAGTTCAGACTAGGGTATCTGACAGATATTCCTCTCAAAAAAGAACGAAAAAGTCCATCCTTTTAAAGAAAACAACAATAGTATTTGTTGCCATTAGTTAAAATTCAACTTTTCAAATGAAAATTTAAAGTTTGAAAACCTTGTACCCACTACCATAAGCTTGACAGCTCTCTAATATTTAAAGACTTTTCTGAGAAAATTAATGGTGATACCAATGAATGTAAATTTTTGATGAAATGTGTCAATAGTTGAAAGAACTGCATAACTCAGTGAACCAATAGTCTCCATGGATGTACGGTCGATGTACGGATGGATGTACAATGTTACAAAATCAAGCATGCGTAAAAGATTCACTCCAAGTATAAGACAGACCAGTAAATTTTAATGTAACAGAGTATAAACACTTTGCTGATAGGGTTTCAGATTCCATATTGCAAATGATCTTTAAGAAACTATCACTTACACAGTTTTAGTGTAGTAGTAGCAAAAGAAGAATATCTACAATTATCTGAAAATGCTGATAATTACTCTTCCCAAGTATGTATTTTTAAGAGGTAGATTGTCTTCAGATACTTCAACCAAAACAACGTATCGTTATAGACTGAATACAGAAGTGGAGATGAAAATCCAGCTTGTCTTTTAAGTCAGACATTAATGAGATTTGCAAAATGCTACTCTTCCCACTAACTTTTTTTAGAAAATAGATTATTAATAAAAATGTTACATTAACATGTAATGTATAAAGGGGCCCTGAGACCAAAAAGTTTGAGAAATACTACATTGAAAGTGATACAAAATAATTACAATTATGATAGATAAGGTAAATAAAATCTCAGAACCACACTGCATGGCAATTAGTAATACGCATCTGGTAATAATTTAGGAAACAGTGTAATCCATGTTTAAAACCAGCAATAAGAAAAAATTTAATGAAACAGCTGTACCTTGAATACTAACAAGGACATGCACATACAGAAGGTTTAATTCAAAGCTCTCAAAATCATATACCTGATATGCCATTCCCAATAAATAAGGGAAATGCACCAAATTAATGTTTCCCCTAAGCACCCAAAAATTCAGCTTAAAAGTGAAAACACTGCCCAATGCAGTGGCTCATGCCTGTAATCCCAGTGACTCAAAAGACTGAGGCAGGAGGATTGCTCGAGTACAGGAGTTTGAGACCAGCTTAGGCTACATAGTGAGACCCACGCCCTCTACCTCCACAACCCTCTTAAAAAAAAGAAAAAAATTAGCTGAGTGCATTGACTAGTCACACCTCTAGTGCCAGCTACTTGGGAGGCTGAGGCAGGAGAATGGCTTTAGTCTAGTAGTTCAAGGCTATAGGGAGCTATGATCATGCCACTGTACTCCA
>NW_012134969.1:6942166-6944457 GCF_000956105.1 Propithecus coquereli | reverse complement strand
TTGCAGTGAGCTACAATGACGCCACTGCACTCTACCCAGGGTGACACAGTAAGACTCTGTCTCAAAAAAGTAAAAAATAAATATAATAAAATAAACATGCACTGAGATGGACTCCTCCCTGTGGAGGTGCTGAGCTGGTCTGTTACTCCAATCGTGGGCTCTTTGGAATAAACAGTATTTACATCATCATCTTCATTCACACAGCTCTCTGTCTGAACTGCACCGTAATCAGCTGTGGCCTCAGCAGGATCTTCCACAAAGGTGGAAATGTCTAACTCCATGTCAGTAGAGAATCTGAAAGCCTGCATGTCCTTTACGATACACATTTGTGGTCAACTCTATGTCTGTAGTTGCCTCTAGGTCCATGTTCAAGTCTAGGTCAATGGTTAAATCTAGGTACATAGTCAACACTAGATCAGCAGTGGATTCTAGTAGGTCAGTAGCAAGAGGAAAGTTACAGCTGGGGCACATAAGGCAGAAAAGATCAGGGCCTTCTGAGCATGGTGCTGCCAGGGACAGCAGGAGGTTGACAATGGTGAGCAGGCAGGTAGGCAGGCCCTGGAGTGTCTGGAGCTACATATTTAACCACCACCTGATATTCAAATGCAGGAGACAAGATGAGACCACTTAGGAAGTAAGCGAAAAGAGAGAAGAAAAGAACTAAAGACTGAGTCCTGGGGTCATACAACATTTAGAGACTGAGAAGATGAGGAGCTAACAATAGAGATTGAGAAGGAACAGCCAGTGAGAAAAGAAAAAAGAGTGGTGTCCCAGAAGTGAAGTCAAAAAGTTTCAGGAAAGAAGTGATCAACTATGTCAAATTCTGTTGAAGGTCAAGTTAGAGGGCTCCTAGTTGACTCTTAGATCTTGGAATGTGGATATGGCAGGTTGCAAAATAGGAACACAATTTCTTTGCAGCCACTCCCATCAAGAGGTGGAGTCTATTGTCCCACTCTTGAATCTGGGCTTGGACATGTGAGTTGCTTTGGCCAAAAGGACTTTAGTAAATTCGACACAAGCACAGCACGTGTAAAGTGCTGGTGCACTGGGGCTTCTCCTCTCTTTTGCTGCTAGGAACTGTTTGACCACCATGTGAACAAGCATGCTGGAGATGAAATAAATGGCTGTTGCTCCAGCTGATTATCAAGCCAACTACCAGACACAAGTGAGGTCATCCTAGCCAGGAAGGTCAGCCAGGTCAGCCCCAATCAGAAACGATCCACAGAATAATGAGCAAATAAAATGGTATTTGTTCAAAGCCACTAAGTTTTGCAGTGATTTGTTATGAAGCAAAAGCTAATTGATAAAGAGGAAGATATTGTTAATAGACAAGAGCTGTGTCAATTGAGTAGTAGGCATGGGAATCTGACTGGAGCTGGATTAAGAATGAATGATATTGTTAAAATATCTATACTACCCAAAGCACTCTACAGATTCAATGCAATCTCTATCAAAATACTAACGACATTCCTCACAGAAACAGAAAATACAGTCCTAAATTTTGTATGAAAGCACAAAAGACCCCAATAGCCATAGCAATCTCAAGCAAAAAGTTGGCGGCAACACACTGCCTGATTTCGGATTACACTACAAAGCTGTAGTAACCAAAATAGCAGGGTACTGGTATAAAAACAGACACATGGACCAATGGAACAAAAGAGAGAACCCAGAAATAAATCCACGCACTTACAGTCAGCTCATTTTCAACAAAGGCATCAAGAACATACGTTGAGAGAAGGACTGTCTCTTTAATAATGGTGTTGGGTAAACTTGATGTTCACATGCACAAGAATGCAACTGAATCCCCATCTTTCACCATATACAAAAATCAACTCAGAATGGATTAAAGATTTAAATGTAAGACCTGAAACTACTAAAAGAAAACACTGGGGAAAGACATCTGGAGATTGGTCTGGGAAAAGATTTTTTGGGTAAGACCTCAAAAGCAGAGGGAACAAAACCGAAAATTGACAAAATGAATTACATCAAGCTACAAAGCTTCTGTACAGCAAAGGAAACGATCAACAAAGAGACAATCCACAAAATGGAGCCAATATTTGCAAAATATCCATCTAACAAGGGATTAATAACTAGAATATATAAGGAACTCAAATAACTTAATAGTAAAAAAAAAAATTGATTTAAAAAATGGGCAAAAGACCAGAACAGACATTTCTAAAAAGAAGACATACAAATGGCAACAGGTATATAAAAAAATACTAATATCCCTAATCATCAGGGAAATGCAAATCAAAACGACAATAAGATATCATCTCTCGGCCGGGCGCGGT
>NW_012134969.1:6939805-6942116 GCF_000956105.1 Propithecus coquereli | reverse complement strand
GTGGAATCAATGCACACGCACACCCTATGTAATAGCCTAATTTTTTAAAACACACATATATTTAATACCTACTATATGCAAAGTACTGAGTGTAAGGTTCCTGTTCCAAACAGCAGAAAACATAAAAGGTACATCCATAACTATTAACCAAGTTTTAATGTTCAATTAAGAGAGCCACAGTGTGCCAGGATCAGATAGGAGGACACCATTTCTTCCATTTTAAGAGTTAAGGAATAGTTCAACAAAGAGGTAGCGCTGAGCTAAGCCTTGAAGGGTACTAGGATTGTACTAAACTAAGGTGGGGAAATATAGTATCAGAAGTAAATAGCTGAGCCCAAAGCCATGGAAGGTTCTGATGAAAAATGAGTGATCAGATTTGGCTGGGAAGGAGAAGCAAACTACAAAGGAGAACTGGGGCTAAATCATAGAAGATTTTGAATATCACAGTATAGAAGTATATACTTTATTCTTTAGGCAATGGAGATCCACAGATATTGTTTGAACAAAAGAATAACAAGTACAAAGATGTGCTCCAGGAAACTTGCACCAGAAAATATACAGAGAATGGACAAAAGGTGACCAGAGATATGAAGACTAGTTAGAAAACCATTGTTTCTCCATAACACAAAGTTTACTTTCAACCTGCCTTCATTCAGTTGCTTAGTCAATCGCTCATTGTGTCCTTAAGAATCTACTATACATGCACTACACACTGCTAGGTGCATGGTACAATATGAGTGCGGGTCCTTGTCCTCAAAGAGGTCCCGGTTTAATGAAAATAGATAGGGCCAATTCACGAACAACTACAAATAAGATAGTTATATCTTGCCATAATAACAAAAACTTTATGGCAGAGATACAACATACTGTCATATTTAATAGAAACGCGTATTAGAAAGCCAAGACAAGATGAACTGAGTGAGGGATGAAGTCAATAATATGGGGGCATTTCAGGCTAAGGGAAAAGCCAAAGTAAAAATTGGAAATGAGAATGTATCTAGCACATTCTTTCTGGCATCAATGAATGGCAGCCTGGAGTCAAGTGGTAAAGAGTCTCTTAGGCCACACTAAGGAGTGCAGATTCTTAAGATTTGTTCACTGTAGGACTTCTCAGTCTTTCGTGTATGCAATGTCAGTCTCCTAAGCGTCTAAAAAACAAATGAGAAAATATTAAGATTTCACCAAAAAATATGAATTTTCAGCTTGTCTTACAAGAATTGAAGATTTAGCAACAGCTAGCCCCCAATTCAGCATGACAACAATCCTCTCAACATGCATTTGGGGCAGGCTCTAAATTCACCACAGTCCCTTCCCTATCACTCCTGAATCTAGCTTCTAGAGGCATTTAATTCAGCTGCCTTTAAGACAGAGGTACTGTAGACAAAGCAAAGGAAAAGACATAGAAGGTATTTTCATGATGTTTACTGGATTTGAACCAGGCTAATGCAAAACGCCCACATAAAAAGTAATGAAGGCTTGAATCAGGTAGTGGTAGAACACGAGGAGGTAAACGTTAGAACTGAGAGAAGAGGAAATGATTGGAAGTGGGCAGCATAGGAAAAAGGATGAATTAAAGATCATATTGACATTTCTGAGTAACTAGAAAATGACCCAGATGCAATCTAGGGAGCACAGGAGGGGAGAACAACTCCATTTTCACACATATATAATTATAACAGCATCTTAACTGGAATGATAAGTGATTAATGAGCTCTGGATGAGTTAATAGTCTATTAAAAAAAAGTTAATCCTTGAAGATAAAACTTATTTTAAAACGATGACATATTCCCTTTCTTGATGTGTGAATGTATAAAGTACACGTGACATTTTCTTGTCCTGCATTACAACTACAATAGACCCTTTATGATCTGTGGTCAAAATTATAAACATCAACTACTGTACAATACACTAATAACTTCAAAAATTAATGAAGTAAATATGTGACTATCCTTTCACTGAATTTCTCATAATGCTGTACACTTTCTCCTTCACTACTCTGAGTCCATTTCTTAACACCTCACAGCTACAGACTCCAGTTTCATTCCTCTTGCCTTTCAAAATTTTTACTAATCATGTCTTTCCTTTTTCTTACACTTTTTAACTATTAATATTTCTTGGATTTGACATCATTGGGGCTTGACGTAGTGGCACATGCCTATATTCCCAGCTACTTGGGAGGCTAAGGCAAGAGGATCGCTTGAGCCCATGAATTTGAGGTTGCAGTGAGCTACAATGACGCCACTGCACTCTACCCAGGGTGACACAGTAAGACTCTGTCTCAAAAAAGTAAAAAATAAATATAATAAAATAA
>NW_012134969.1:6936391-6937290 GCF_000956105.1 Propithecus coquereli | reverse complement strand
AAAAAAAAAAAAAAAAAAAAGATATCATCTCTCCCTAGTGAGAATGGCTATTACAAAAAAGGCAAAAAATAACAAATGATGGTGAGGATGTGGAGAAAGGGGGAATGCTCATAAGCTGTTGGTGGGAATGTAAATTAGTACAGCCACTATGGAGGACAGTATGGAGGTTCTTCAAATAAAATGACCATACGATCCAGCAATCTCGCTGCTGGGTATACAACCAAAAGAAAGGAAATCAGTATATCAAAGAGATAGCTGCACTCCTATGTTCACTGCAGCACTATTCACAATAGCCAACACATGGAATCAACGTAATGTCTATCGACAAATGAATGGATAATAAAAATGTGGTATATGTACACAATGGAATATTATTCAGCCACAAAAAATGAAATCCTGTCATTTGCAGCAACATGGATGGAACTGGAGGTCATTATATTAAGTGAAATAAGCCAGGCACAGAAAGGCAAATATCACATGTTCTCACTCATATCTAGGAGCTAAAAAAGTGGATCTCATGGAGGTAGAGAGTAGAATGGTGGTTATCAGAGGCTGGGAAGGGATGGGAGGAGAGGGGATGAAGAGAAGTTGGTTAAGGAGCACAAAAATACAGTTAAATAGAAGGAATATGCTCTAGTGTTTAATAGTACACTAAGAAAATTATAGTTAATAATTTATCATATATTTCAAAACATCTAGAAGACATGATTTGTAATGTCCCCAACACAAAGAAAAATGTTTGAGGTAATGGATATCCCAACTACCCTGATTCAATCATTATACTTATATAAGGATATCAAAATATCACATGTACCCCCAAAATATGTACAGCTAATATATATCAATCAATAAAAGAATGAATAGATGGAAAGAATGAAACATACCACCTCTGGCTAACA
>NW_012134969.1:6935239-6935588 GCF_000956105.1 Propithecus coquereli | reverse complement strand
ACTTCATATTTACATAAAATATTACATTTATAGAAATTAATATTTACTCTTGGCTCCCTGCCACTGTCCTATTTGTAATCCTCTGGGAAAAATAAACCCACATAATCACTCATGATTATTTTGATAGTAAGAGTTTGTGTTACTTAATGCTATTATAACCTATCCTAATTATATTTTGTCTAAATAATGATCTTATTATGATTATCTTTATTTCTGAGCATTTTTAGCATTCAGCAGCATGTGAATGCCTATTTAATACCAGATCTATATAGCACTTCAGTAAATTTAGTATTTATTTTGTCTAGTTGAAGGTTTCATTTACCTAACAAAGTCTTAAAGACCAAAAGTT
>NW_012134969.1:6893019-6923627 GCF_000956105.1 Propithecus coquereli | reverse complement strand
TGTTTTAGATGTTAACAGATCTTTTTAAACATAAAATGATACACTGCTTGTATTTTATTTTCCATCTCTAATAACTGATCATTAATTATCAAGTTCTCCCTGTATGTTTTGCATTATAAGAGATACTAAGACACATAAGGAATGTCTTTAGTTCTCAAAGAGCTTAAAGTCAATCTTGCTGGTAACACAAAACTAACACAGGTCAAATAATGTAACAATAATAAAGTGTTAATTTATATTCCCAAATAAGTCCAATAAAAGATCAGAAAAGAGAAAGGATACCAGAGAAGGCTTCTCAGAAGAGGTTAACACTCTCGCTAGTGTTAATATTATTTAGAGACACCACTGGGTTTAAGATGATTTCAAAAGCCAAGTTTTATTATGCATAAGATTGTAACTGCTATGATGAAGGAGCTACTAAAATAAAAGGAATATTAAATGTAATAGCTAACATTTTTGTAGTACTACTTTTCTGACAGTGTTGTAAGCACTTTATTTATGTAGATTAACATATTTCATCTTCACATCTCTATGAAACCAGTACTGTCAATTACCCCCATTTTACAGATGATGAACATGGGGCACCCAGGGATTATATAATTTATGCAAGGTTATATAATTAGTAAAGATGGTGCCAGGATTCAAACCCAGGTAGTCTGGCTCCAGGGTCTGTGTTCTTAACCAACACACTAAATTATGTCTGTAACTGGATACAGGCAATCAGAAAATTTTTAATTTTCAAAAAAGAAAGGGATGAATTCTTACTATAATATATGATGAATTCTTACTATGTACCTTACCTTATTTCTTCTAAGAAGTAGTTGGGACTCCAGAATCAGTACATATTATACCTTTAAGGTTATCCTATTAAGAGGAGTAAATGAAATACTACATATGAAGTATGGGACATAATGCCTTACACAAAAGAAAGTACTCAATGAGTGTTAAGTGCCATTATTATTTCCCACTGTAATCTTGGAATGATAAAAGAATGCATAACTGAATCAGAGACAGTTGCCAAGCAAAAGGAGGAAAGAAAAAATTCTACCTCACAAGATTTCATGTGCAAAAAACAACACCCACTTAACTATTAGTCAAATAAACTGCAGTACTTTAGTGCAGTAAAAATTCAGGAATAGAAGGGTCAAAAGAACACCCTGATACTATTTACTCAATTGTGTGTGCATTTTTCACACTAAAACTTACTGTGTGTCCAGCAATATGGCGGAGGTTGGGAAAAGAGGAAGGGAGCCAAGAATGTCAGGTACCAGGCTAGACATTTTACATTCATTATCCATTTAATCCTTCCAACCACCCTGAAAAATCACTGTCATTCTCCTCATTCTACAGATGAGAAAACTGAGGCTCAGAGGGTTGAAATAACACAATTAGCCAGAGTCAGGCACAAGACTTTACTCGAGGTTGGTCTTTTGTTCTCTTCGCTACGCCGTACTGCCTCTCGTGAGAGCACACATGCTAAAGAAGGACATGTGAAAGATCAAATGAAAAGAGGGTTTTGAAGATCCCTCATCTTAAAATTTCATCCAAATAAGCTTAGATTTGGCAAACTCCTTACAGTAACTGTATCAACCCGTTAGGTCTCCTTTGATTATGGGTGACAGAAAACCCACTTAAACATAAAGAGGATTTATTTACCCAAACAACTAAAACTTTCAGAGGTAGCTTTAAGGTGGCTTGATTTAGAGCTCAAATGATGTCACCAGGACTCTTTCATCATTTCTTATCCATTCTTTCCCCCACGTTGACTCAATTCTTTCACAGATTTTCCCCTCGTGTAGCCAGATGCAGCAGCACGTGGAAAGCAAGAGTCTCCTTCCCAAAAGTCTCAGGAAAAAATTTGTCTCTCACAGCACTAACTGGGACAGGTGCCCTTCCTCGTATCACTGTGCCCAGAGACGAGATATTTTCATGAGCAAGCCCAAGTCAATGATATTTTTGGGGAAGGGTGGTCAGCACCACTAAAATCACATAGACTGAAAGGGAGGAGCAGTAGTTTCCACAAGTAAAATCAAGGTGCTGTTACAATGTCAGAATAAGTAGATACTGGTCAGTCAAAGAAGCAAATGTCCACATTACCTGTTAGACACCCCACAGCGGTAGGAACCTGCAGCCTCAAGGCCACATGTGGCCCTCTAGATTCCCAACTGCGGCCCCTCAACAGAATCCAGGACCTTCTCATTATCAACAACAGTATCCTTCCATAATCTGTATTTCAACCAACCATTCTCAAGACCATCTCATAACTTCCTAGCTCTGTCCTCAGTACTTCCACTACAACAATTCTTCTACCTCTTCAATTCATTGGCTCTAATTAACATCTTCTCACTGTCCCCCATCTGCTATGTCCTCACTTCTCTCTTTAATGAAACCAGATTTCATGGTCCATCATTATAATCATTCCCTTGCCCCTATCTCCCTCCATCATACTGGCCTGGCAGAACCTTAATCTTGATTAAAGGCAATCTCTACTTCATATTAATTTATTTACCTACTTATTATTTTATTTTATTGTGTTATTCCTCCTCTCCTCGTAATTGTGCCTGAGCAGCTGAAGAAAAATTCACAATCATTATAACTGCTCTCACTTTAAATACATGGCTACGAACATCAAGTAAGCCCTTCCTGATGCCTGGCAAGTGAACTACATCTCCCCACTCCCTCAATCCAGATGATTCAAATGTTCTCTTCACTTCTTAAACCTATAACACCTCTTCCTTCCTCCTCCCTCTGTGACCTGACTCTTCCACTGAGAAAGGCAAACAATCAAAAGAGAACTTCGAAATCTGCCACTTAGTCACAGTCGGATCCTTTTACTCTGCTTTCCCCTTAAAACAATCACGAACTATGGCCAATCCCTCCACTTGTGCAATGAATTTCCTTCCCTGTTATCTAATTAAGGACATCTTTCCTTCAATTCTACCCTTTCTCTCCTCTATCCCCTTTTCTACTTAATCAATCCCATCAGAATAATAACAATAATGATAATAATAGCAGCTAACACAAAGTGCCCACTACATGTGGTGGGAAGACTCTAGGATGGCCCCCAACAATCCCCACCTGCTGATATCATCCCCATCATCCACCCGCCTGTGTAATCCCTTCTCCTTAGGTATGAACAGGACCTGTGATTCACAGCAAAGGTGACAGGATGTCACGTCTCTGATTAGGTTACATAAGTTGGTGAACTCCATCTTGCTTCTCTCATTGTTTTCTCAGTTCGCACACTTTGATGAAGCAAGCTGCCATGCTAAGCCAGGAACTTAGACTCTCAGTCCAACAACCCTGCAGGAACTGGGTTCTGACAACCACCACCTGGGCTTCCCCAGCCAAGACTTCAGATGAGAATCCACCTCTGACTGACACCTTGACTATAGCTTGTGAGAGACTCTGAAGCAGGAGAGCCAACTAAGCCATGCCAGGAGTCCCAGCCCACAGCAACTGGGAAGTAATAAACGTGTGTTGTTTTAAGCTACTAAGTCTGTGATAATAGGTTATATAGCAATAGATAGCTAACACATTAAGTAACAAGCATTCTTCTAAATGCTTGAAATGTATTAACCATTTAATCCTCACATAGTCCTATCACTACTTTCTCCACTTTACAAGTGAGGAAACTGAGGCATGGAGAGGTTTATTAATTTGCTCAAGATCAAGTACCCAGGAAAGGCAGACTATAATCCTTTCCACCCACCGCCCCACTTCTCTGCCTCTCTTCAGAGCAAAACGCCTTGAGAGAGTTCTCTACATTTACGCCTCTGCCGCTTTGCTTGAAACTTACTCTAGACAGGCCCTCCTCCCTACCACGCCACTGAAACTGACCAGAGGGTTACTAAAGGTCTCCACATTGCCAAGTCAATGTGTAGTCCTCATCTTACACACCTATCAACATTTGAGGACAAATTATTTCCTCCTCCAAACACTTTCGTCACTTGGCTTCTGAGTCGCCACATTCTCTTGATTTTCTTTCTACCTCTCTGAACTCTCCTTTTTGGTCTCCACATCTAGATTCTTATCTTCCTGGCCTCTTAACTTCAGCAGGCCCTGGATTCAGTCCTCAGATCTCTCCTCTCTTCTATATACACTCAATCTTATGTAATCACATCCCGTCTCATAGCTTTAAATACCATCTGTATAATGACAATTCCCAAATTTATAACAAGCCTAGGCTCTCCCCAAAAGGCTCAACTTATATATCCAACTGCCCACTCAAACTCTCCATATGAATATTCAGTGAGCATTTTGACTTAAACTCTCCACACTAGAACTCATTTCTCCCTTATGAACCTGCTGCTTCTGAAATTTTCCACGTCTCAGTAAAAGGCAACTCCATTCTCCCAAAGCACTCATGGTGAAACCTTGGAGTCACCCTGAATGTCTCCTTTTTTTTTTTTTTTTTTTTTACAATCAACTGACATATCCTGTCGATAACATCTTCAAATTATATCTGGACTCCAGCTCCTTCTCACCAATTCCAGAGTTACTACCCTAGACCAAGCCATCATCATCTCTTAGTCACCATGCCATACTGCCTTTCTACAGCTACTGGCTCCCCATCCCACTCAGAATAAAAATCCTATAATGATGTCTAGATGATCCAGTCCCCTGCTATCCCATGGCCTCAGCTCCTACCACTTTCTCTCTCATTTTACTCAAACCACACAGACCTGTGAACACTCCCAGCACTGCCCCATTTACAGGCCCATTTGCTGTTATTTCTGCCTGGAAGACCCTTCCCACAGATATCTGTATAAATTCTGTTCAGTCTCTGCTCAAGGACCACCTTATCAGTGAGGTCCTTTCCCACCCTATTTAAAATACTATCACCAGTTACTTTCTAGACCCCTTACTTGCTTTATTTTTCTTTGGAGCAGTCACCACCTGTTATGTACGTATTTGTTTTTTGTCTGTTCTCCCTCCCCATTAGAATGTAATCCGCACAGCCAGAGCTTGCTCAGATTTCCCAAGACCAGAGAAAATTACGGAAAATAACTCAAGCACTGTTTCCTCAAGGAAACCTCCCTCGACTCCCTAGGTTAGGTCAAGTCCGTTGTTACTCACATTCACAGAACAGAATTTCTTACTTCAGGACCCTCCTTTGTAATTGTTTTCATTAAGACTAAAATTTGACTGACATCTGTCTCCTACAGTAGCCTATAAACCCTAGTTTATGGCTAATGTCTGTTCTGTTCACTGTGACACACGCAGAGCCTCGCACAATGACTGCCAAGCACTGAAAGCTTGTTGGATGAATCAATCTGCCCATCCATTCACTCAAGCTAGACAGAGTAATAAGGTCAACATTGCCTTTGAAGCCAAGAGACAAAGGTGAAATGAAAAGACATTACTCCCCTAAGCTGCTTTGCCAACCTTGCTTGACCAAATCCCTAGTTGTCCAACTATTTACTGTCCAAAGCCCTTTTCTCTTTCTCCCAGAGTACAAGCAAATAAAGGGCACTAAAGTGGACACTGTGATGTGACACCCACATTTCCCCATTAGGATTAAAGGCTTTATTTCCCACAGCTGCTGGGAATGTGGCCAGCAGAGAGCCCTCAGCTGTTAGCCCTCTTTTGAAACTGCCTCCACTGAAGAGAGACCCCCTCCCCAAGATCACACCCTCGTCCTGGGGCAAATCACATCCACTAATTGGTTGTCACGGCATATACCTTGCCCTAACTCAAGGCAACTCTGTAGGGCTCCTTGTGAAATCACCCTTGGCCTTCAAGGAGACGACATCACACCCTCTACCCAATCCTGCTTAAATCCTTTTCCTTCCATAGGTGCTGATCCCAAGAGTACTCCCTAATAAACCTCTGTACACTAATCTCCATCTCCGAATCAACTGCCCAGGGAATCCAATCTATGACAGGAACCACTTACTCCCATGTTTTCTTTTTTCTTTTTCTTTTTTAAGAGACAAGGTCTCACTCTGTCACCCAATCTGGAGTTCAGCGGCTCCATCATAGCTCACTACAGCCTCGAACTCCTGGGCTCAAGTGAGCCTCCCAAGAAGCTGGGACTACAGGTGCACACCACCATACTCTGCTAATTTTTCTTACTTCTTTGTAGAGACACGGTCTCGCCATGTTTCTCAGGCTGGTCTTGGATTCCCAGCCTCAAGTGATCCTCCCACCTCAGCCTCCCGAAGTGCTAGGATTACAGGCATGAGCCACTGTGCCCAGCCTCCCAAGTTTTCTTGAAGATACAGAGCTGACAAGACCAAGGACAGAGAAATGACTCTCCAGGGAGACAACCCATTAAAGAAACCCATGGGGGAAAGACATTTTGTTGGCATAAGCTTTGTAGCCAAACAATTTGAAACACTGTTCCATGCTTAGGCAAAATAATCTCCCTAACCCTCAATTTTATCATATGAAAAATATAATTAGTAACTATACCATAGGTTTGCTTTGTAAAATACTTGGAACATAAGAAATGTAAGTTCCTTGGCTGGGCGTGGAGGCTCATGCCTATAATCCTAGCACTCTGGGAGGCCGAGACAGGAGGATCACTTGAGGTCACGAATTCAAGACCAGCCTGTGCAAGAGCAAGACCCCGTTTCTACTAAAAATAGAAACAAAAATAAGTCAGGCAACTGAAAAGAGAAAAAATTAGCCAGGCATGGTGGCGCATGCCTGTAGTTCTAGCTACTTGGGAGGCTGAGGCAGGAGGATCACTTGAGCCCAGGAGTTTGAGGTTGCTGTGAGCTAGGCTGACACCATGGCACTCTAGTCCAGGCAGCAGAGCAAGACTCTGTCTCAAAAACAACAACAACAAAAAAATGTAAGTTCCTTTTTCTCCTACTATCTGCAAGGCTTTGGAGTATCACCCATTCCAATTTCATCCCTTCTAGGTACATAGCTTTCTCTTTCGCCACCAATGTCCAAGTACCTGCCTGTCTGTGAAGAAATAAAAGCTGAGCTTGGTGGCATTAAAGCTGTTGAATGAAGGGATACCACATTCACAGGGAATGATGCCCATTCCTTCTGTCCTAATTCTCTCTTCCAACAAACATTAGCCAAAATGCTTATAAGAGGAAGGTTGACTGGGCTAGAAATATGTCTTTGTGTTGACTACAAAGATGTGGGTTAGATCTAGTGCAGCTCTTGTCAATACCCCTACATTTCCACTCCCCTGCCCAACAAAAGACTGCATTTCTTATCATTCGGGCCCCAGTATGATATTAATTACTTACAAAAATCCCACCCCTAATAACCTTGCCAGCTTTACCTCCTCTTCTTCTTCCCCATTTTGTACCTTATCCTCCAGCCAACTAGGATTTTTTCCATAAGTCTAAATATTAGAAGCTAAACAACAGAACTGTGCTAAATATTTTAAATATCATCCCATTTTTTAATGATTGGTGTAGAGTGTGTAGTAGCGGTGTGCCTAGTGGGTAACCTAACAGTGGCATAAAATGAGCAATACAAACAGGGTAGTGCAAACTACAAGGAACTAGTTCCCTGGCAAGGCAAAAATTGCAGCTAATTATATGTTTTGGCAGGTGACAGCTGTTGTAAAGTGTTAAATCCAAACTATCTATCAAACCTTGTTTGGATTATCATTCTCTTAAAGATTTAAGATATTCAAAACTCCAGAAACAGCATTTCATGAGGCCAGAACAGTACAGGTCCTGGATATTCTGGTAAACAATCTACTACATTTGATTTTTCATAAACACACTCTATTTCTCCCCACTCCTGCTGGGAAGTTTTTCCTAATTAATCAACTCCACAGGCTCTTCTTAAATGTCACCTTCTCCATGAAATCTTCCCTATTATGGCCAGACAAACATGAATTTTTTCCTGCTCAAAAGTCTCAGATATCTTATATATACAGCTCTTACTGTATTTATACTGTTCTATACCTGTCTAATGATGGAATTAATTAAATATGTACAAAATGACCCATAAACTCTGAGATACTCTAGGAAGAAACTCACAAATTTTGCAATAAAGATCAGAACTCAAGGTATTATTTATAATGGGAGATAGTAATGTAAAGAGAAAAGACCTGAAATCAACGTGTAGTTCCATTCGCAAATTCTGATTAGGTAAGAATAAAGATACACTTTCTAAGCAACAAGTAATATTTTAATATCACACAAAGAAAGGTGAAAATGAAATAGACCATCACAATGTGATGCACTGCTTCATATAATTTATTCCTATATTTCAAAGATGAAAATCCAAGTATGCACAAGACACAAACACGGAAATCACAGTGCAAATGAAACAAGTTCAAATTATCGGACAGGTGTACAAATCAAACCTCATTGCCTACTGGACTCCCTTAGAGCAGAAATAAAAGCTCTCAAATAAAAGGGAAACATGGATAGATTTTAGAACAAAGTATTTGTTAGCAATTCTCATCCTCTCTCAGAGATAAGGTTATCAGAGGACAAGAAGTGGCAAGAAAAGAGGAACTATCCAACACATCCCCTTCACAGCCTGGAAAGACATATTTCCAAGTCTGTTCATTTCTTTGCTACATAAGATTAGAAAAAGAAATAATGCAAGCCAAGTTGATTGAGGAAGCAATGAAGTTACAGACAAAAAATAATCAAAACATCACAACTACTTTTTTAAAACAAGAACAAATTATTGGCTTGAGTTCTTTTTCTATGAGTTGAATTCTTTTGAGTAAAAGTTATCATCAAATCTGGACAACTTTTACTGAAAAAGTTTCCCTAACTCCTTAGGCTTCACTATCCATAACTATGATCCTGTGATAATTTTCTAATTTTGGCTCTGGTTACCCTCCCCTCTAATTTGTACTGCACACTGCCAGCTTATTTTTTTCTGCAAGAATCTTTGGCATCCCTCCCTTACTCAAAACCCTCCAAAGGGTTCCTCACTTCCTATAAAGTTTGGGACATCTCCATTTCATGATATGACAATCTGAGTATATCATCCCAAACTTTCTTTTTTTTTTGAGACAGAGTCTCACTCTGTTGCCCAGGCTAGAGTGCCATGATGTCAGCCTAGCTCACAGCAACCTCAAACTCCTGGGCTCAAGCAATCCTACTGCCTCAGCCTCCCGAGTAGCTGGGACTAGAGGCATGTGACACCACGCCCGGCTAATTTTTTATATATATATATTTTTAGTTGTCCAGCTAATTTCTTTCTATTTTTTTTCAGTAGAGATGGGGTCTCACTCTTGCTCTGGCTGGTCTCGAACTCCTGAGCTCAAACGATCCACCCGCCTCGGCCTCCCAGAGTGCTAGGATTACAGGCATGAGCCACCGCGCCCAGCCTCGTCCCAAACTTTCTTTACACAGACCTTCTGCTCTAGGGTCTCCTCTATTTTCCAGGATAGGATATACCACGATAAAATGCATTTTCAGTCTTGCATTTCTGTTCCACTCCCCATGGTATACTATATCTACTACCCATCCATATCCCGTAAGGCAAATATTTCTTGGCATTTACTGTGTTCGAAGCACAAATGCATCATCTCAAATCCCACCACTTTTTCAAGCTCTTTCCTTCAATCTACAAGACAGATTTCTTTCTTAATGACTCTTCTCCATTTAACATACAATTGGAAAGAAAAATGCCCATTTACTTCACCTTTTTAAGTAATACTGACATAGCTATAAGTCAAATGAGTGCCACAGACCAAGGGTGGGGTTGAAGAATGAGAGATCTTGCATTCATTCATGATATATTTGAATAATTACCGTGTACCAAACACTATTCTGGGTTTGATAGGCAAAGATCCTGTTCTTATGGAATGTGATTGTGGGGTGAGGGGAAGAAGGTAGCCAATACTGAACATATGAACACAGGATCACTTTACACTCTGACAAGTGCTTTGAAGAATACAATACAGGTTTGATGTGCTAGCAAATGATCATAGGAGAGCTATTTTAGAAAGGTGGACAGGAAGTACTTCTTAGATTTAATTAATGAGAACTAAACCATGTGATAAAAGTTAAATAAACGTAAAGCAACCAAAGGTCCCTATACTTTATTTGAGGTTCAAAGACTTTCATGATCACATTTTGAGTATGCATAAGTCTTATGAAACTCCCCTAAGAGACAACACTCCCCAGTATGAAAAAGTAAAGCACAAAAAAGTAAAGCCCACTACTGGCTAACCAAGGCTGCTGTCTTTACGTCTAAACATGCATTGATGATCCGTTTCATAAGACCCAATAGTGCTCTAAAAGAACACTCCAGTCCAGTGGCATCTCCTTCCGTGAGTTCAGAGCTCTCAGCTCTTTTGAAAGCTTCATTAAGAACGATCAAACTAAGAGAGCACTTAAAGGTACGCAGACACCAGTTCTATCATACTTTCCGGCCGAAAAAGCTGTACGGAAAGCAACTCAACTGCCTCACACAGACTCATGACCAAACTCAGTTTCACCAAGAAAAGATGCAAGAAATTCTTCGGTCTGGGGTAAAATTCATCGCTCAAATCGGGAGACACCGAGACAGGGCCTCAGGAAAGCCAAGTCGTGGGGAAAGGGGATCTACTTCAGGTAGATTCAGACCACTAACTGGCTGAAAGACACTTTGCGTCCCTAATTTCGGCATCTGCAAAAAGACATAACAATGACTCCCGCCTTCCAAAATATGTGAAGCTCTTGCAAGACTGTAAAAGAACTTTAAGAGGCGCACGGAGTGGGATAATCTCAAGTTACTTGAACTACTTCTACTGGGAGAAGCGCAAGTGGGAGCCTAGCGAACATTAATTACCTTGACCAGCCACACTCCCGTGTTCTGTTTGGCGCCGGTCAGGTCGAGTTCTCCGCGCTCGGCCATGGGTCTGTCGCCAGTTGAGGCGTGCGGGCCGGAGCAGCGGCCCCGGGAGCTGGGGTGCTGCGGTCCGAGCGTCCAGAGCACAGGGCGAGCCGCAAGGAGGCCAACCGTGATGAGCCGGCGTCGCTCACCTGCCAGGATACAGGAAACCTGAGGAAAGAGGAACACGCCGCGGGGGTGCCGGGAAGTGCGCCTGCGCACTGCTACCGTCAGTACGGCGCGCTGTTGCGGACAAACTTCCTGTTTCGGCAATTTCTTGTGTGGGCGTGGCTACTGGTAATGGTTGTTTGTGAGAGATTAAAACTTAGGATGGGATGAGCCAAAACGTCAGCAATCCGTTTAAAAAGCAATGTAGCAAGAGTAAGAAAAAGAGTGTCAAAAAGGAAAAATGGGCGGGGCGCGGTGGCTCACACCTGTAATCCTAGCACTCCGGGAGGCTGAGGCGGAGGACTGCTTGAGGCCAGGAGTTCGAGACCAGCCTGAGCAAGAGCGGGACCCCCCCCCCCATCTCTACTAAAAATAGAGAGAAATTAACCACGCAACGAAAAAAATCTATAGAAAAAAATTAGCCGGGCATGGTGGCGAGTGCCGGTAGTCCCAGCTACTCGGGAGGCTGAGGCAGGAGGATGCCTAGAGTCCAGGAGTTTGAGGTTGCTGTGAGCTAGGATGATGCCACGGCACTTTAGCCCAGGGGACAGAGCGAGACTCTGTCCCAAAAAAAAGGAAAAATGGGGTTCACAGAAACAAAAGCTGTCAGTATACGCAAACCCTAGCCAAAGAGAGAGAGACAACATTTGAAGGACATGGCCAGGGTAATAAATTGGCGTTCTTGGCCGAACGCCATTAGCACCAGTGGGGTCTGGGACCGGACTGAGTAGCCTGCGTATATTAAAAACATGGGGTTTCTAGACTTGAAAAGAAAGCAGTGTCCTGTCCTGAGCTCTTCTGATTAAGCAAGCAGAGCACATCCCTTTCAGACTCCAAAACCCAGACGTCAGTGAAGATGCGAATGTGTAACAGACAAACAGACAAACCTGATTGTTTAACTCCCCTGCTTACACAGTTTCCTGTTTTTCTTCTTGCCTCTAGAATAAAATTCAGTCCTCTCTGCTTCAACTGGGCCTTCTCAATTTGATCCCTCTCAATTTGAGACCCTTGCATCTCCAGCCACTCTCAGCACCACGCACCCAACACCCCAAACCCAGCACACGGCCCTCAACATGCCAGGATCTTCCTCAATTTCAGAGCCTCATGCACACTCAATTCCCTTTTTTCAAATGTCCTCTTTTCCCCTTACCCTCACCTCTGTCCTCTGGTTGGCAAATTGCTACTTATGTTTCAAGACTAACAGAAATGTCACTTCCTGCGAAACTTTTTTTTTTTTTGAGACAGAATCTTGCACTATCACCTAGGAAGAATGCAGTGGCGTCATCGTAGCTTGCCTAATTTTTTCTATTTTTATTAGAGACGAGGTCTCGCTCTTGCTCAGTCTGGTCTCTCTTGCTTAGACTGGTCTCAAACTCCTGACCTCAAGTGATCCCCCCCCACCTTGGGCTCCCGGAGTGCTAGGATTACAGGTGTGAGCCAATGCGAGCGCGCACCCGGCTGGCCTGCAAGACCTTTTATCAACTCCCCCAGAGGAAGTTCGTTTTTCTTCACATCACAGTGTGTGATACTTAGCACGCTGCGCTATAATGTACATGTTTACATGTCTGCCTTTGCTCTCTAAACTATGCACTCCTTCTAGGTGGAAACAGTACTTTTCCTCCCCAGCTTTACTGAGGTACAATGGACAAATAAAAAATAATGCTTTATTCATTTTATATCTAGTACAGTGTTTGACACATTGTCAGATTCTGGCAGGCTTTGGTTGAATGAGTATTCACTAAAGAGAAACAAACAGTAAGGTGATGTAAGAATGGCAAGTAACTTATTGAATCACACATCAGAGCCACGCACAAAATTGAACAAATTCCATGTGTGTGCAGCGTAGGGCCAGGCAAAGCTGTCCAGGACTCTGAGACCAGCTGGCAAAACTAATAGGAAAGATGGGAGAGACCAGGCGTGTGTTGAAAATGAAGGTTTTATTTTTGCATAACAGCTTGGGAAATGGCCTAAAATATATAAAGGGCAAGCGGATGCTGGGAACTGCTTTAAGCTTTAATCAAGTAACAGGAATAAATTAAAATACGGTGCTTTAAGCTTTAATCAAGTAGCAGGAATAAATTAAAATATGAGAACATGAAAGAAGGGAAGTAAAGTAGCCTGGAGCCCACCCATCCCCCTTGCAGTGCACTTTAGAATAAAGGATTAGGACCTCGGCCTTGATCTCTGGGTCATGGGAGGCATTAAAGAGTGTGTGTGTGTGTGTGTGTGTGTGTGTGTGTGTGTGTACAGAGATTGGGAGAAAACAATGATTGAAGAAAAGGCTGGAGAAGAAAGGAAAAGTGAAGATTTAAAAATGATTATATAGGAAAAAAGAAAGAAATGTATTGAGCACTTCTTTTTCATACACTGCTGAACAAAAAACAAGCTTCCCCTGCCTGTCCTTTTCAAAGCCCCTTCTCTCTTGGGGAGGGATGTCTACAGAGCTTCAAGAGAAAGGGAGGACATGGCCTCTGTGAACCAGATTCACAGATTTACTCCGGAGACCCACAGGGTAACATATTGCAGCTAGATCCCTCACCTTCCTAAGGCCCCATGATATGCCAGACGCTTAGCCAGGTGTTTCATGTGTATCATCCCATTTAATCCTTATAACAATTTGCCAGAGTAGGTATTATTATTCCTCAATATTGCCCAATATGTCATTAAAGTATCAACTTCCAAGAGCTGAGACCATGTCCCAGAATTGTGCTCACAGAGCATTGGATGCAGAGGTCAGTGCCCAAAAAAGTAACTCTAAAGTTCTTTACTCCTCTGGATGATTGACTAGTTAAGTTCTTATCAAATTTTTTAAGGCACAAGTGCAATCCTAGAAGGGAATGCCCAAGAATTCACTGTTGGCTGCAATTTTTCCAAGAAGTCTAGACATGCTTAGACAAACTTGAGATCCCATCTTTACCTAGGGCTAGATAAAAATTCTGGGTCAGACCTCAAGGCTGTCCTTCGTGCTTAATAGGCAGAACTACATTCTCCTTTGTGGATCTTCTAGACTAGCTGCAGCAGGAACAAACTACACCACCACCAAATATGCTTCATTCTGGATGGGTGTTTTCAGCCTCTGGTCCCTAGACAAGCTGCATTAGAACTCCCTGAGGGATGTGCTAAAAAAATGCAGGCACCTGAGCCCCAATCCAGGTGAACAAAATCAGAATTTCTGGAGGTGGGTCTGGAAATAGACATCTTAGCAAACTCCCTGTGTATTGCCTAGACACACCAACATCTGAGAATCATTGTTCTAATCCCACATCAATAGAATTCATTAGAACTGGGCCGGCTTCCAAGGTCCAAGGCACAAGAGAAAGTTTACTAGAAATTTTTCTCTTTATCGTTTGCCTTACAGGTAGAATTCCCTCATGTTTTGTTAATTCAGAACACCACGATTCTATTAGGTAGCCATTAGAGTATAAGCAGCAAAGCCATTAGAGGAGATGTTACAAGTGAGTAGAGGGAATTAGAATGACATTAGCAGGTAGCTGAGTCCACTCTCAGATTTTGTCCTTGGTTATCACACGTAGGCTTGGCGTCTCTCCAGGCCAGAAATTTTCTTTGTTCATACTCACTCAGGAGCATTCTAGCAAGAGGAGATATTACCTCCAGGGGAGTTCACATAGGCAAAAAACACCACCACAAAGTTCTTCTTAATGACCCACACTTATTATTTACCGGTTATAATATAAATATTGTCTTCCAAAAACTACAAATGGATATGGCAATATGATAATTCAATTTCCCTGACATTAGTGATGTCACAGGTAGATGATTTTGCCTCAATATCACGCCAAAGCTACAAGACTCCTTCTGTGAGTTCTCCCTGTCTTTCCCTTCAACCTTAACAGTTCTTCCTTTCAGAGAATGCCCAACTTTCTGGGAGATTCCTTTTTTCTCCAGTTATACACACACAAGAAGAAATACTCCCTAAAATGTTTCCGTATTGTTTAGTGTAGAGAGCATGAGCTTTGCTGTCAAACATATTTTCAAGTCATTGCTCTGTTGTGTACCAGCCTAATTATGTTAACCTCGCTGCAATCATTTCCTTGCTTATAAAATGGGATTATTATACTCACTTCACAGAGTTATTATGTGATTTAATGAGAAAACATATCAAAAGAATTTAACACTATAATGTGGATATTGTTTGGCAACTGCATTAATTATAATGGGTCAAAGAATTGAAAGGAAACACAAAGTTTTATTATAGACAATGGTGTACTGGTAAATGTTTAACAACTGGCTTTCCTAACCACACACCATCCCCCTCCCCAGGAAAACGCTGATTTTTGGTATTTGCCAATTTCTGCAGTGTAAGTACTTCTACCATAGCTGATTTCAAGCTACCAAGAAGATAGTGCTGAATGTAGGATTGGAAGAGATGCATTGTACATTGTATAGTATAAAAATTGTATAGTATTATAAAACATTATATAGTGTTTTCACCATGTAGCTATATTAGACATAAAGGGCATGAATAATGTAAAATGCAGTAAAATAATTAGTAATGTAGATACATTAGACATAACTTCAAGGACATGAATAATGTAAAATGCAGTAAAATAATTAGTAAAATAATTAGGAAGTGATGAGTTTTGAGTTTTTATTACCTTTGTGTTTAATATAATTTATTCATGGTATGCGTTATAGGAAAAGGGCGTAGCATCTGCAAACCCCGAGGTGGGAAGGCCCTTGTGTGTTGGTGTCTGTGGGACAGAGAGGATGCCAGAGGGCAGGCCACTGTGAGCACATGGAGAAAGGGTGGCAGTGCCACTGGCTGGGGAGGGAGGCAGGGGACAGACCATGCAAGTCTTTGGAGCCCTTGTTCAGAGCAAACATAAACTTTAAGGAGAGTTTTAAGCTTGAGTATAAAATGAACAGATTTACATTTTTAAAAAGTCTCTCTAGTTGCTGTGGAAAAAATGGATTTGAGGGGGCTGGGATGGAAACCAAGAGACCAGCTGAGACACGATTGCTCTAATCCAAGTGAGGAGGATAGTAGTTTGGATTAGGAAAGTGGTAATGGAGATAAAAAGAAGTGGATGAATCTGAGACATGTCAGAGATGGAAGGTGGAATTGACAAGGCTTTGTGATTCTTGCTGGATAGAAAAATAGGACCATCAACCAAGTGATAACTCAGTACAAGAAAACAAACAAATAAAAAAAACACACAAACACACAGTATTGCTCCTTCTGGGAGACCAGACAAGGCTCTGCATATATTTTGCCTGATGGGTGACATGATTCAGTTGAATTGCTTCTGTTAAGTGCCTTATGTCTGATGTAACATATGGCTATTGCGGCCTGCAAGAAGCCTTCGCTCTCAGTAAGTCAGTTTAATTGCTCATTAGGGATCACTGTGGGAATAAAGTGTTAAATAAAGCATGGGAAAATTTAATTTGTCATGCTGTAATGAAATCCAGTTTATTTTCATACATGATTTACCAAAACATTTATATCATACTTTCTATATTAAATAAAGTTTTAGTTAGGAAACAGCACTGAAATACTGGATCAAAGTGCCCAGATAAAAATCACAAATAACAGTAAATCCTAAAATACCATATTAAACAGATGGATTACACTAGTGTTCAGATTTCAAAGCCAGAAAAGACATGTGTGTTGAATATCAGTGAAGAATTATGTCCACATTCCGCTAAGAGCAAAAGCTAGGGACTTCCTTTTTGACGGGATCAGACTTTCTACCCAAATACACAAACATCAGGAGCAGGATAGTTTTCACATCCAGGGTTAGGTAAAAATATTAAATAATTATCAGTGGGTAGAGTCAAAGAATGTTCAGTTCAACACCCCTTTCTGTAGGCAGAGCTCTTGCCATAGCTTTGGCAACATAATTGTCACTTCCCTCTTGTGTAAACAACTGAGCTCACATGGTAGCTCTGCTGCATGAAGTTGCTGGGGGCCAAGGATCTTTCCATCTTATTACGTCATAATCCCTGGTGTGTTGTCCTTGT
Organism: Propithecus coquereli; assembly: GCF_000956105.1. NCBI lineage: Eukaryota > Metazoa > Chordata > Mammalia > Primates > Indriidae > Propithecus > Propithecus coquereli. The sequence continues at coordinate 6,906,713 of NW_012134969.1, read as the reverse complement.
CTGCGTGGTGGATCACAATGCCTGCATTTTCCAGCCAGCAGGAAAAGAGAAGGGGGAAAGGAATGGTATGGCACTTTGGCCAGGGTTTAAAAATGCCTTTTTTTTTTTTAAGTCCATTTGGATTGGGATCCAAGTAAGGTTCATATGTCGGGATTGATTTTAATGTCTCTTAGTTCTCTCTTCTCCTCTTTCCTTTTCTCTTCCCTTCCCTACCCTTCTTTTCCCTTCTCTCTGTCTGTCTGTCACATTGTTGTTTAAAAAAACTAGTTTAGGAGGCCGAGGCAGGCAGATTGTTTGAGCTCAGGAGTTCGAAACCAGCCTGAGCAAGAGCGAGACCCCGTCTCTACTAAAAATAGAAATAAATTAATTGGACAACTAAAAATATATAGAAAAATTAGCCGGGCATGGTGGTGCATGCCTGTAGTCCCAGCTACTCGGGAGGCTGAGGCAGGAGGATCGCTTGAGCCCAGGAGTTTGAGGTTGATGTGAGCTAGGCTGACGCCACGGCACTCACTCTAACCCGGACAAAAGAGTGAAACTCTGTCTCAAAAAAAAAAAAAAACTAGTTTACTTGTCCTATACAGTTTTCTACATTCTGGATTTTTCTGATTGCATCCCCAGGGTTTTGCGTATGATGTTTCTTCTTCCCTTGTGTTTTCTAAAAATGGTAGTTATGTCAGGTTTCAGTCTGAAAATGTCAGTTCTTGGCACGCCCATGGTTGAAGAATGACCAGAGGCACTAAAGTAAGGCAAGCGTGAGGTGAAATTTATTGCGGGGGGTGGGGGGGGGGAGCAAGATAGGATTACAATAGGATTACAGGACAAGAAATAGGTTTACAGAGCGTGATACATACGCCACAGATGACTACCGTACACATTGTTGCAACAAAGAGAGAGCCAAAGGAAGGGCAAGAAAAAGGGACTTGGTTATGGTCTCAGTCTTATTTTATCGTGCCCATATTGGGACCTCCCTTGTGGTTCAGACCTCACCATGGAACCACCTTGATTGGACAGTTGAGAGTTGCATTACTATGCATGCGAGTAGTCAGTTTCCAGACTCTATGGTACCTATGCAGCTTGGCCCGTGGGCTAGAGCGTCCTCTGCATTCTTTCACAACTGGCGTGCTAAATTGATTGGCAGATTTGTAGAGTATTCCCTTCTCTCCAGGTATGGCAGTCGCCAGGGAGATTAGGGTGGGGCAGGACCAAGATGGAGACCTTCTTCCCAGGTGGGGCAATTGCATCAAAGCAACAGCACCCATTTTTGTTCCTAGGAGACCTGGAATCCCTCGCTATCTATCTAAAAGTCAGATCTTAAGGCGTGATCAGACTCGGGTTTGGTTTTGGTGGAGGGGAAGACTGCTTACTTCTCATGTGGTCTTGTGCACTTCCAGCATGAAGTATGTAAGTCTGCTCTTCTTTCTTTCTGTGATGTCAGCAATCATTGACGAATATTGCCTAGACTCGTTAATTCATTAGGGATTGCAAAATTGTTATATTCTAATTCTGTCATTCCTTCTCTGGAGAAACTTCCTCATCATCATTCCCATGAAATACAACATAAAAACTTGATTCCAGTACAGACCTGAGCAAAGTTGGTGTTGGGTTTTCATCCTGTGAAGTTGGGGTAGTTGGCCAATGAGTCTTGGATTCAAAACTGCATCCTGAGCACTGGAAGAGCACCCCAGGGAAATCACCTCTCAGTCCACCTGCAGTACTCTGATTCCCGGGCTCACATCCTCTCTATCTCTCCACCTCGAAGCCATAGTCTTTTTTGTTTTATTTTTCCACAACATCCTTTGATCACCCATCAAGAAGAGCCTCTACGGCCCATTAAAATTGAAGCCCCCAAATTCACAATTGCTTGATTGACTAATTGATTTTATTCCTAAATATAATGAATTTCTACAGCATTTGCCTGTCAAGCATCCAGAAAGAAAGGTACTGTCTTTCTCCTGGGATTGCTAAGCTAGGAGAATCAAGTGCCAGGTAACTACTCTGTCTGTATACATGTTCAACTCTGTGGACATTGACACCTCACTGCGTGACCACCAAGGGGGAATAAATTGGGTCTAAGACAGAGCAGGAACACCTTCTAGGGGCCTGCTGGGCCCCTCAAGCATGGAAATAAGGGAAAAATCTTGAGTCCCTTCAAGGAAAATTCCAGGCACCTAGCTAGCTTTGAAAAGTAAATGAACAACCCAACAAGCAAGAAGAGTGATGACAGTCTCCCAAGCTAGCCAGAGTCACAGGTTGTTCGGTTCCCTATAGAAATTACAAGATAATCACTTAACATATGTCCTTGAGTTGTTTTTGAGAGGCCCCCACCAGACGGAAAATGCCTATCTCACAGACCTCAGATAAGGAGGAGATAAGGGCTAAACTCTGACCACCATTCTTTGTTTTAAAATTTCTTCCTGAGGGGCCTGGAAAGAGTCACACATATGGGCCAAAACAGTGTATAACCTCCATGTTTGGATTTATGATTTCACCTACAACTTCTACTTTCCTGGAATGTACTGCCTTTAAAAACCCTTGCTTGTAAGCCATCTAGGAGTTCGGGTCTTAAGCATCAACTGCCCGTTCTCCTTGCTTGATGCCGTACAATAAATGCCTCTTTCTCTCACTGCAAATCTCAGCGTCGGTGCCTGGCTGCACTGTGCCCAGCGAGTGGACCACAGTTCAGTTTGGTAACAGGTGACAAATCTTTGCTCTGTAACTATTTGCCCCATGTGGACACATCTCTAATGTCTCAGGACCAGTAAACTCAAGCTACACGTGGGAGGACAGAATTGATCAAGATGGAATGACTCCTGAGAGGAGTCATTATAGTTAGTGATGTATTAATAATGATATTTCTGCTCCATTGCTATTTATTTTTCTGGCTTCAAGACTGAGATTCGACTATGGCAGGAGAGAAAGCCCTTAGAAGATACTTACCATTTTATATTCTTTTGTTCCTATGTACCCCTCATTAATAAGATAATCAGAATTTGCCCATTTTCTGAATCCAGAGACCATTATATAAATTACATCTTCAAATTGATTTTATTATATTGATTCTTTTGCAATTCCTTCAGCTTTCAGAGACCTAGAGCAATGAATGCTATGGTGTGAATGGGTTGTTAATTGCTTTCCCTGGGGTCAAACATCTTCTTTCTAAATCACAAATCCAATAGTCACAAAGAACCCAAATGAAGAATTGACCATTAGTCTTACAAGAGTTATAATTGAGATTTTTTATGCAATTCTAATGCAAATTTGCTTTCAATAGATTTTTTCCTCTTCTTCCACCATCGTCTAAATGAAATAATTACGGCAAATCTTTAGATTCAGCTTATTCATTATTTTAGTTAATTCTATGAGGCTTCAGTCCAAGAATCTCTTCCCTCAGTGACTAAAATATGTCTTTTTTTTTTTTTCAGCATAAAGCGTGGGTCACTGATGATTTTCCAAAGTGCGCCTAACAGTTCTGATTTTCTGCATTGGTTGTGGTGGCGGGGTTAGCAGATGGTAGAGAGATGAATGCAGGGATAAAAATTCCTCTTTATATCCAGACAGATTTAACCAATATCCTCTTGTGTGAGGAGGCTGACTAGAGAACAAATATTTTGCACCTGCTATAGTACTATTTGAATTTAGATAAAGTCTTTCTGTATTACTTTAATTCCACCGAGCAAGAAAAATGAAGACTATGATACATAAGTGTTGAGAGAATGCTAGAACAAGCTGCTGTTGGATCTGAGTTGCTGCCTGTCTTCCTGGGCAACTCTTGCTGCTGCCGTTGTCTGTAACTATCAGTTGGTGTTAAAATATGTCCTAATTTTCTTTTTTTTTTTTTTTTTTTTGAGACAGAGTCTCACTGTGTTGCCCGGGCTAGAGTGCCATGACGTCAGCCTAGCTCACAGCAACCTCAAACTCCTGGGCTCAAGCGATCCTCCTGCCTCAGCCTCCCAAGTAGCTGGGACCACAGGCATGCACCACCATGCTCGGCTAATTTTTTCTGTATATTTTTAGTTGTCCAGATAATTTCTTTCTAATTTTAGTAGAGGCGGGGTCTCGCTCTTGCTCAGGCTGGTTTCAAATTCCTGAGCTCAAATAATCCACCCGCCTCGACCTCCCAGAGAGCTAGGATTAGAGGCGTGAGCCATCGTGCCTGGCCTGTCCTAATTTTCTGATACGCCTTCCTTCAAAATGCGAAGCCTAGTACCCTCTGCGCAGACCTTTGGTGACTCATTTCAGACAAATAGAATGTGGTGAAAGTGATGTTATAGGGTTTCCACGGCTAGGTCATAACTAGGGCAGCTTTCCACCCCTCTCTCCCTCCCTTCTCCCTCTTCCTCCCATCCCCTCCACCCCTGCCTCTCTCAATGACTGTTTTCAGATTACTGCACTCCAGATCTGAAGATCAGAGTGTCTTAGTAGTGTGGCTTTACCTTAGACTTTTTTTTTGGTGGAGAAACAAGTTACAGATGGGGTGACTTCCAGTTTGGGTTCTTTTGCAAGCAGGGGAAGTCTCAGTTACCTGAAGAGGAAAGGATTTTTTCTGTGGTTAGTGGTTTCGAGGGGGACAAACACTTCTAAACTTAACTAATCAATCATGAGACAAAAAACAGGAAGTTGGAGGATCATGCTGGAGGGTCTGCCTTGTCAGCAGGTTCAGGCGAAAGGGGAAAGGTCTGCGTTTATCCTTCTCAGCTCACACCCTCTTGGAGAAACAACTGCCATATTGATGCTCAAGTAGCCAGGTGGAGAAATCTTTGCATGGAGACGTTCACGTATCAAGATGCCCACGTGGAGTGGAACTGACTTGCTAGCTCAGGGGTGAGGAACCTTTTCATGTTGGAAGCCTGCATTAATTTAGCCGTAATCAAATAAGGCTGCTTTCAAGAAACTTCAATTAGATATATACTTAAAAATGTACATTATTTTGTAAAAATCTAACTACTATGTGCTTAATAATTTCAAAAAATGAAAACTGTTTGTTAATTTTACAGTTAACTAACCTTTTAATGACTTTGTTGTGTCTGCTCTTTGCTGGAAAGTATTTGAATATTGGGTTGCAGCATGGAGGTCTGCAGTTTCAGTTGATCCTCTGGATGAGTACCAGTCATTTGTGACCTTAAGAGCATCTTGATTTGGGTTAGGTAGGAGAATGTAATTTTGCAGTAATAAGCGATTGAAAAGCAAGAAAGCATTTTGGGGGTATGTTGCCAAAGACGTGGGTATTCTACTGCATTTTTCCATATTTCAATTGGATCTTTCTTAGCATCAAACAATGATTTTAAAATGTCGTCTACTGAGAGCTCAATCAATTCCATCTGTAATTCTTTAGGTGCCTTGGTGATATCAACTAGGTGAGGCTGAAATGCTGATTTGAGTGTAACATCGTGATTCTCAAAGTCAGTGAAACTTCCATTGTATTCTCCAATTAATAGGTCTTTAACAGCTGCATATTCTTTAAATGATTCACATATAGCATCCTGCTCATCAATGACCTTTGCTAACTGGGGGAAATATTCATCCGAAATTTCCTTTTGAAAAATAAGTGTTTTGAAAAAAGAGAGCTTTTTTTGAAATGCTTGGATTTTTTGCCACATATCATATATAGACTTAGTTTTATCTTTCAAAGAAATATTCAAGTCATTTTGATTTGACGTTATATCACACAGAAATGCTGCATTCCTATAGAAATATTCTTTTAATAATTTACATTGCTGATTCTGTTCTTCATAAAATTCAACTGTCTGTTCTTGCAGAGATAAAATTTTGGCTAATGCCTGTCCCTGAGATAGCCAACACATTTTAGAATGATATGCAAATCAACACTGAATACCTCATCCTTCAATTTTAGCATGTTATGAAACTGACGATGCTGTGTTGCATTTGCACAAATGTAGTTAACAATACTTACAACTTGTTGCAAAGTGTCACTTAAAATAGTAGCTTTAGCACAGAGATTTTGCTGATGCAAGATACAATGAAAAGAAATGAGAGTATCTGGATCTGTTAATACTTTTTTTTATCTGTTCAATAAACCCTTCATGTTTTCTTGTCATGGAAGGTACACTGTCTGAATATATATTCACTAAATTTACCAAACTCAGCCCAACTTCATGACATTTATCTTGAAAGTTCTTGAAGGTATCTATTCCCTTTGTTCTGGTCACAAGAGTGCCTAAAGTGAGTAACTCTTCTTAGCAAAAAAAATCTTCTGTTATGACCCGAATGAAGTAAAAACCTGTGCCGAGTCAGTATTATCAGTTGATTCATCCAAAGCAATTGAATAATATATATTTTCCTTTTGAAGTATTGCATGAAGTTGTTCTGTTAGATTGAAGTCTAATTCACGCTGCTGATCAGTTACAGTTTCCCTTGAAAGAAGCAGTTGTTTGGACTTTGAAACATTATCAGGGTCTAAGCATCCTACAACTTTGACAATGCATTCTTTCACAATTTCTATCTCACTGAATAGCTTCTTTTTTTCCCCTGAGTGTATAAGTTACTTTATAAGTTGCTTCAGTGGCATTATCTCCAGGTCTTATTGCTGCTTGAATGAATTATCTTTGCTTTTGCTTTTCATCTTTTAATTTCTGCAATATAATTTTTGTGCCTTTCCCTCTAATTTAAAATATTTGTGGTCATGAGTGTTACAATCTGATGAGCATTGAATTTCTTTAATGTTGATATTGCAGTATCACAAAGCAAACAAATCATCTTATCTTTAGCAGAAACAAGATAATATTGCAATTCCCAATCCTCATTAAAATACCTGTTTTCTTCCTCCAGTGTTCTCTTGGTCTTCTTTGACATGATGGGCTATTAAGCAACTATTCACAAATTCCACTTGAAACAGAAACACAGTGCACTGTTGTCAAAAGCTGTTAACAGACTGGCATACTCCACCCCCATAAACTTTCGCTAACCAGCCTTGTGCAGTAGTGGCACCAGTCAGGAAGCAGAAGTTAGAACTAAATCATGAACGTAGCAGCTATCAATTTAGCTCTTATAGCATACTAATGTTCTAATTGCGCTGGTCAATCTGGGGGGATTATTTTGTTGAAACTTATTTTATTGTTTGGTATTTTAAATACATTCATTGAAAATGTAAAATAAAAATATAAAAGATGAACAAAAATGTATTAAAAATAAAAGAATTTGCTCTGTAAAATTTGGATTCAGTCAAAAGGCTGCACTTAAGGCCCTAGAAGGCCTCAGGTTCCCCACCCCTGTGCTAGCAGTAAGTAGCTAGCTGTGCAAATGAACCATTGGGAAGTAGCTCCTCCAGCCTCAGTCAAGCCTTCAGATGATTTTAGCCCCCTAGTCTTTGAATCTTCCAGCTGAGGCCCAGTGGTCATAGCACAGAGACAAGCCGCAATGGAGAACTAATAGAGGCTTTCTCCATCAATGTGCAGGTGTACTGGTATTGGGAGAAACACCTCTACACACTTCTTTAAAATCTCTTAACATTCAGGAAGCAAATGGAATAGCATCTAGGAAAATAAATGTGCTTCCTCTAAGAGAAGCTGCCCAGAGAGACCTGAATCAGCCAAAGTTGTATTGTGTACGAAAGAAATGACAATTTCATAAATGGAAGCATATTAAGAACTCTCCTTTTAACCATGCCTCTTAGCAAACAGATAAGTCAGTTCATTTAGTATACAGTCCCCAAATACTCATTTGTTATGCAACAAGGGCCAATTATACCACAATCCAATTTTTAAATTTCAGCTTTAATGAATACAACAAAATAGCTGCTATCATAGGAAAAGCCAGTTGTATATTTTGTAACATAGAAATACTTATGAGAAGTTTGAAATGTATGGTTTAGAATTTTGCTATCCATACTTCCTTTAATTGGACTAACAATATCAAATTACCCAAGCTTTGCTAAAAATGCAGAATTTAGAGGCCTATCTCAGACCTACTAAATCAGAATCTGCATTTTAACAACATCCCAGGTGATTCCTTGTGCACATGAACACTTGAGAAGCCTGATTTAGACTTCTGGCTTCCCCAATTTACTGGGAAACTCTAGGTACATTATTCATCCCTCTGACTTGAGATTTCCCATCTGTAAAATAGGGAAGATTGATGGTTAATTCATATATTCATCCAATAAATATTTATTGAATATTCATTGCACTGGGAATAGAGCAGTGAATAAGACATACCAATTTTTCAGTTCTCTTCCAGCTCTAAAGGTTTTATATTTCTTTAATCTGATTTCTTGACAGGTAGAATTATTTTTCTTTGGCCTTTTTCCTCCCACCTCCTGATAGTAGTGACAGTATCATGCGACTTTGCATAGGAAGACAGGTGCCAGAAAGTATGGGGGAAAAAATTCCCTCAAGATCAGAAACCTACTTACTTAAAACTGGAGTAAGAGAATGTGCACATACATTAAACACCCACTGCTGCTGCTGACAGCTTGCTACAAATCCCCTCTGTAAAGATTCTAAGGTTCTCTGACTTCACTTTCAAAATTGCTCCACAAATCCCTGGCAAATTTCACAGTATTTTACAAACAGTGAGATTCTGACAGCATGGCAAGCATCTACCGTTGTGTCTTCCGAGTTCTATCTCTGGCAACAACCCGTGGGGCATGCTTAGAAAAAGTGGCAGAGTTTCTTCTGTAACTATAAAGCCAAAACTTGCTATTTGCCACTGGCCATGAGGCTAAAAACCTTTTTATCTTTTAAGTTCCTTTAATAAGCCCTTGGGTAGGGGAAAAAAAAGAAAAGAAAATGAAATGGAGGATAAAAATAAGAAAGATAAAGCAAAAAGAAAGAAAGAACTAAAATACCATCAGGACTAACCTCCATTCCCATTCAGTGGCACTAGCTACCTAAGGCTGCTCCTTTGGTCTAGTACCTTCATTTATTTAGCAGCAAGTAAAGAAAAAGCTAAACCTATTATTTTAAAATGTCATTTCTTTTCTCTCAGAGGTTAGATTTTCAAAGCAACTCTTTTCAAAGGCTGCAGGAAAAATTGATTTGTAAGACAAGATACTTTGCCGATTTTACAAAATCACTCCTTTATTGACCCTTAAAAATAGTATTGTGCTCCCTTATACATATGAGAAACAGGGTGCTATTCTTTCAGTAACATCTCTAGTCCTGTAAATTTACATAAATGGGATTAAACAAGATGGTTTAGATTATTTGTTGGTAGGGAAATTTTCTTAACTAATTATACCACTGTGTATCAGTACTTTTAAGTCTTAATGAGCACCTGACTCATATTAATATCAAAAATATATCAATAAATATTTGTTAAATTAATAAATAAAATAGAAAAGCAACAGAAAATATAATTTAGACCCCCATCTGTCAAGGACTCAACAGTTGGTTACATGACCCGTCACCACCTGCTCCTTCAGCAAGACTGTTTTAATGAAAAAAACACATTGGTTTAGTTACGGTTTTAGTTTTCGTTTTAGTTTTAGTTTTCCTATAGTTACAATTTGACTCCAGGATTGCTCAGTATTGCTCAGTGGTCTTTTAGGAGGCAAGATCATTAAAAAACAACCCAAGTGCCCGTCAATCCGTGAGTGGATTATCAAAATTTGGTATATGTTTACAATGGAATATTACTCAATCATAAGAAACGACAGCGATCTAGCACCTCTTATACTTTCCTGGATTAAACTTAAGCCCATTATCCAAAGTGGGGCACCACAAGAGCAGAAGAACGGGATCCATTTGGACTCACCATCAAATTGGTACTAACTGATCAACACTAGGTTGATCACATGGCAGAAATATTCTCTAGGGATTAGGGGGATGGGGGGGCAAATCTACAACTAAAGGACACAGGGAGCACTAAAGGGAGGGAAGGGCATGCCTTTGGGCGAGGCAAAGATATAAAGTGTAACTACAGTGTTTGTACCCTCACAAAACCCTGGAATAATAAATAAATAAAAAACAACAACAACAACAACAAAAACCATCTTATAAAAAAAAAAAAAGCACTGCTGGGTGAGACAAACACATAATAGTCAAATGGCTATGTGACTAAAAAATCCTCCTGAACCAAACATTCACATAATGAGCTCGGTTTGGGAATTTTGAATTATAATGAAGATCAGACAGTGTCTAAAGCCCTACAGATTGTGTATGTGTGTGTGTGTGTGTGTGTGTATGTAAGAAATGGCTTCTGAAGCACATTTTATAAAAGTAAATGCTTCAAAGAAGCCAGTTGAATGTTTTATGTTCACTACATGCTCATTAGTAACTGCTCTGGTTTCTCCTGTTTACTTCTTTTTTCTGATCTTAAGGATGCAATTAAAATCCCAGTGGCTGGTGGTTTCTGCTAGTGAGATAAACAGCACCTGACCCCATGTGATCTGCTGCATGAATAGAGATCAGGATTTCATCTTCCAGCAACTCGCTTTTGGATGGTTGCTAAGGAGACCATCGGCATCTCCGTGTCCTAGGTGCCCTATTGCTTGGAAAACATTACAGCGGCTTTGCCTGTTATTTTCCCAGAGAAAAAAACCTGAAAACTCATTAGGGCTGCAATGTTTTAAGATTCCGCTGGTCTCTTTAACGTTTTGAGTGCCTCTGGCCTTGAGTGTAACTTGTGAACATGTTGGCATCTAGACGGACACACTTTCAGAAATGACAGTGAAGCTTTGTTTTGGAAAAGAGAGGCATGAGTGGTCAGATACCAAATTCTCTGACCCAGCTTGTGGCACAGGCTTGTTTTGTTGTTTGTTTTTTGGTTGTTGTTGGTTGTTTTTTTGTTTTTGTTTTTTTTTTGAGCTGCCCACCTTGTAAAAGTCAGAGGGTCAGGAGATTAAATTTCAGGATTTTTTTCTAACAAGCTGTACAGCCCTGTACAAATACCCTCCCAGACCCTCAGCTTTCTTATCCTAAAAGCAGAAAAACAGCAATGCCTCACAATGTTGTTTACGAGGATTAAAGAAGATGATATAATGAGAACATGTCAAAAGTTACTTAGAAATTGCAAAGCAGGTGTTAATTACTGTTCCAGGTATGGTTCCCCTAGGGCACAGACTTTAAGGAGTTGAGGAGCCCTAGGATCAGCACTCCCAGAAGGAAGGAGAAGGAAGAGGAGGGTAGAGGAAGAAGTCAAGTTGTGGACGGATGAAGGACCAACAACAGCCTCAGATAACCCTGTGGTGAGCTCTGAAGCCAGAATGGCTCTTCAGGTTGTCTTGAATGGGACAAACCTTTTTTCCTCCTCTGTTATGGACGGAGTATTTGTGTCCCTGCCCCCTCAATTCATATGTTGAAGTCCTAATCCCCAAGGCAATGGTATTTGGAGATGGAATCTTTGGGAGGTAATTATGTTTAGATGAGAGCATGAGAGTGGGGCCCCCATGATGGGACTAATGTCCTTAGATTAAGAGGAAGAGACCAGAACTTGCTCTCTTTCCATGGTATGAGAAGGCAGCTGTCTGCAAGCCAGGAAGAGAGCCCTAACCAGGACCCCAATGATGCAGGCACTTTAATCTTGGACTTCAGCTTCAGAACTGTGAGAAAATAGATATCCGTTATTTAAGTTATGCAGTCTATGGCATTTTATTATAGCAGCCTGAGCTAAGATACCCTCCATCAATCAGTTATTGGATGTGGGCTGCCCCAGGAAGGTGCATGACATTGTCTAGCTCAGGTAATCCTTGAAAAGGCTGATCGGCTGAGGGCTCTCTGCAGGTAGCACATCACTAATCACTATTACTAATTCTTAGTCCTTCCTAACAGTAAACCACATTCTGCCCAGCTGTTTTATGTCAGGCATAAATAATAATAAGCTCTTTACTGACTTCACAATTTCCCTCGTATTGTTCTCCACTGTTTGGCTCCATTCCCCTCTCCTTTTGCACAAATTGCTTTAAACTGTGATTCCTAGTTACCTTTTCACCTGCAAGACATCCAGACATAGCACACACATCTATTAGTCATGGTGGCTTTTTGCATTTGTGATTTTCTGCAGGTGGACATGGAGAGATGCTGAGCTCATTCTCCCTCTCAGGGCACTATATTAGAATCTTGGAACAAATAGCTAGTCACATCCATTCTGTGTGGAGGCAACTCACTGTTACCCTCATGTAATGAAACCAAATGGATTTAAGCAGATGAGCATTATGGTATGATTTGCATTTTAGAAATATTTCTCATCCCAGAATGTGGACCAGGAGGGACAGACTAGGAGCTGGGAGGTTATTGAAGGACTTCCAGTTAGACATGGTAGATTAACTGCCCATTTATTTCCTCTTCCTCAAATTCCCCCCAAAAGGATTCCGCATGTATAAAAAAGGACAAAGAGAATAGTTGAGGAGACAACAAAAGGAGAAAGAGTTCAATACCATTTTGGAAACTAGAAAATAGATGAAAACTGACTCAGCAGTGAGAGGAAAGTTCAATCTAAGTGCCTGGGGAAGCAGACTTCTGTGTCGGTTAGGGATGCGTTCAGCCACAAGGAATGGGATATGTAACCAGCTTCAATGTGCCAGGGTTTATTTTTCTCATATCACAAGAGGTCCAGGGGAGAGTGGTTGCCGGCATTGATTCAGCTGTTCGCCTGTGCCAGCCTCTATCTTTCAGCTCAGCAATCCCTCACTTGCTGACTTTTCTTTGCCTCGTGGCCACAGCCGGTCCCTGCAGCTCCAGCTATCAGGTCTGCATTGAAGAAAGAATGCATGAAGGGGAAGCCTCATGGCAGTCATATCTGGTCCTTTTTATTAGAAAACGAACACTTTTCTAAGTCAGCAGATATCTGCTTATATTCCAGGGAGCAAAAGTGGTTATATATGGTCTCTTGTGGCTACAAGGAAGGCTGAGAAAGTAAGTGCCTCACCTGAGGCTGGGCACCTAGCTATGGACGTCCTGTGAGCAAGGAAGAAGGCACTTGGTATAGTAGACATCTGACAGTGTTGGCCACAGAGACCCTTAACGGGTGAGTGATTTGCCTGAAAGGCCTCAGGTACCGTGGAAGGCAGGGGTGATGAGCAGGCTGAAACCCTTGCAATTTGTTAAAAACCTGTTGCCACACTAGTACACATCTGTGCAAATGGTCTCCCACACCTACCCTGCCAGCTCAACCTGCCCCTTTCCTTGCTTTATGCAAGTAGCAACTATTTTCTAGAGAAATCAAAAGGGAATAGCTCTGAATCAGGGGATACTGGGCTCTGCAGAGGCCAAGAGTGAAGATCCAGCTGAAAGACAGGGGTTTGCATGTGGAACAGTGGCACCCCAAGGAGACTGCCCAGCTCCTAGCATGCCAGCAGCCATCTATACCATCCAGGCAGCAGCCCGGAGATCCCCTTTCTGGAAAATGGGAATATCCTCAAAGAACAGACCTCCTACTACTCACTGCCTGTCAGTGTCCTTTTTTACAAGTCTTAAGGGTTAATGAAAAAGAAAATTTGTCATTTTAGTGAAACAAACTGACCAAAGGCTTAAGATTTTCCCAAACCAAATCAGGCCCTGTTTTGCAACAGGCAGTTGCAAAATAGGCTATTTAGATGGTGCTCAAGAGAAGGCATTCAGGACAAGCACTCTGGAATAAAAAGAGTTGAAGAAATCAAATGCTTTCAGTTCGATCAGGGCCAATCATTATAACATTCCTGATGTAATGGCCCATAATAAGGGACCTAACTGAGTGACAGAGAGAATCACCTTGCAACAGCCTCTCAGGCATCGTGTCCTCAGTCCCAAAATGTCAAC
>NW_012134969.1:6888695-6891914 GCF_000956105.1 Propithecus coquereli | reverse complement strand
AAAGTACTATTAACATTTGTGTGCAAGTCTTTGTGTGAACATATGCATTCATTTCTCTTGAATAAATACCTAGCATTGGAATGGCTGGGTCACAGGTAACTTTTAAAGAAACTGTTAAAGTGTTTTCCAAAGTGGTAATTTCATTTTATATTCCTATCAACATAGTGTAAGAATTCCAATTGCTCTACATCCTTGCAACATTTGATATGATCAATCTTTATACTTTAAGCCATTTTAGTGGGTATGCAATGGTATTTCATTGTGGTTTTAATTTGCATTTTCCTAATGACTGATGATGTTGAACATCTTTTTGTGTACTTATTCGCCATCTATGTATCTTCTTTTGTGAAGTGCTTGTTCAAATATTCTGCCCATTTTTTAATTGGGTTGTTTGTCTTGCATTATTGAGTTATATTGAGTTATATTCTTGATACATTCTATATACAAATCCTCCATCAGATATGTATCTTGTGAATATTATTTCTCAGTTTGTAGCTTGCTTTTTCATTTTAACAATATCTTTGGAAGAGCAAAAGTCTTTAATTTTGATGAAGCCCAATTTATCAAGACTTTATCTTTTACTTATTCATGCTTTGTCTTTTACTTAAGAAATATTTGCCTATACAGTGTTATTGAGATTTTCTCTGTATTTTTTTCTTAGAAGCTTTATCGTTTTAATTTTTACAATAGGTATATAATTAAGTTTTAGTCATTTTTTATTTATGGTGTTACAAAGGATAAAGGTTCTTTTTTTTTTTTTGTATTTGGTTACTTAGTTGGTTTTTTGCATATCACAACTCATTTTCCAGCATCATTAATTGAAAAGATTGTCTATTTTCCCCCTTGAATTATCTTGACTCTTTTGTTAAAAATCGTATGTCATTATATGGCCATATCTCTATTCTGTCCCATTGACTGGTATGGTTACCATTACCTTGCTGTCTTGATAATCATAGTTTATCATAAGGCTTGAAATCAGGTGGTGTAAGTCCTCAAAATTGGTTATTCTTTTACAAAATTGCATTGGCTAGTCCAGGTCCTTTGCATTTCCATATGAATTTTAGAAACAGCTTGTCAATTTCTGCAAAACATCTGCTGGGATTTTTATTAGGATTACATTGATTCTATACATCAATTTGGGAGGAACTGTCTTCTTGATAATATTGAGTCTTATGATCAGTGACCATAGCATATCTCTCCATTTATTTATGTCTTTAATTTTTTACCAGTGTTTTGAGTTTTCAACGTGCAGATCTTGTACATCCTTTGACAAGCATTTCATATTTGTGATGCAGCTATAAATAGTATTGTTTTTTATTTTAATTTTTGATTATAGCTAGTATATATAAATACAATTTTTTTAAATACTGATCTTATATCCTGCAACCTTTCTAAACCCAGTAAACTGGAATATTTGCAGTGCTTACCTTGTTTGCTTTCCTGTTCTCAGGGATCATTGTCCAGTGCTACCTGATGCTGAATGTCTGGAAACCATTGTTTTATATATTTTTCTGTTTTTTGATTTTTAAAATGTGTTTGTTTCAGGTAAAAAAGTAAATCTGGTCACTGTTATTCCATTATGATGAGGAGCAGATGAAGCCAATGAGATTAATAAGTATTCTATTAAGGCCTCATTAAAAACAGAGACCTAAACAAATAGAAAAAAAAATGAAATTTAAGAGAAAACTTTAAATATTTTAATTGATATTTTCAGATTACCCAGCACAACACATATAAAAGGTTACATATCAAGAGTAAATTCTAAGGGATTCTGGGACAGTACAGGAGGTAGGGATCAGGCCATAAATAAAGGATAAAAAATATAAATGTTATCTGGCTTTTCAACAACCACATTGGGGGCAGAAGGCAATGGATCATTGCCTTCAACATTCTGCAGGGACATAATTTTCATCCTAGAGTTCTATTCCCAGCCAAATTATTGCTAAGATTTGATGATGAAATAAAAAACACTTCAGCCATATAAGGTCTCAAAAATTATCCTCCTATGCACCCTTTCTTAGGAAGTATTGGAACAGTGGTCCCCAACCTTTTTGGCATCAGGGACCGGTTTCATGAAGACAATTTTTCCAGGACCAGTGGTGGGGGGATGGTTTCAAGATGATTTAAGCTCATCACATTTATTGTGCAGTTAAACCTCTCTGCTAATGATAATCTGTATTTGCAGCCACTCCCCATCACTCGCATCACCGCCTCAGCTCCACCTCAGATCATCAGGCATTAGATTTTCATAAGGAACGTGCAACCTAGAGCCCTCGCATGCAGGGTTTACAGTAGGGTTTGCGCTCCTGTGAGAATTTAATGCTGCTGCTGATCTGACAGGAGGTGGAGCTTATGTGGTGATGTGAGTGATGGGGAGCGGCTGTAAATACAGATGAAATTTCTCTTGCCCACTGCTCACCTCCTGCTGTGCGCCCAGTTCCTAACAGGCCAAGGACAGGTACTAGTCCATGGCCTGGGGATTGGGGACCACGGTACTGGAGAATATTCTCCAAGATTGTTTAGTGATACACCAGTAGTGGGAAACACATGAGATCAGGAAATGGGGGACCCAATGCAAAAGAGAGGATGCTGAATGTCACACAATGACAACTGAACATGTGGCTTGAGAGATCAGTCCATTTTGGACTAGGATGGAAAAATGTTGGAGGGAAGAATCCAGGAGGGAAAAGTACTGTTGGGAGCTTTGGCTTGATTTCTCCTTTCTGTCGCTCCTGGCAGACCCCTGAGTCTCTGCTGAGTCCTTCATTCACTGCCTTTCCCAATAGTACTGCCTTTCCCAATAGTACATCCCCAGCCTCTGCTGCAGGGTCACACTGCCCTGCGGCAACAAGCCCCATAGGAGACCACTGTGCACTTGCCACACAGATGCTGATGGAGACCCAGGAGTTCCAGTGAAGGGTGAGGTCAGTGAGGTACTCCGGCTCCACATTTCAGGAGGCACTCATCCTCAAGTGCAGGCTCAGCAACTCAGTGTTTTCCAGAATCTTCCTCACCGGGGGTGGATGTCAGACCATCTGTCACTGCTCACTGTCTTCTATCTTCTCACCGTCTTTGTTCCCTCTTTCTCATGTTCCCCTCCTATGATGGACTGAGGCATAATGGCAGGCAAATGTGTTTCCTTTAGAATTTATATAATTTTTTTTTTTTTCTAAGGAGCCCAAAACACTTTTTTACATTATCAAAATTTTCGATGAGATG
>NW_012134969.1:6857074-6888535 GCF_000956105.1 Propithecus coquereli | reverse complement strand
CTCCTGAACTCAAACAATCCGCCCGCCTTGGCCTCCCAGAGAGCTAGGATTACAGGCGTGAGCCACCGCGCCCGGCCTAGAATTTATATAATTTTTTTGCATTCAATTAAGTTTAGGCCATGGGTTTATTTTTAGAAATCTCTAGGAGAGATTTTATGGAGACGAAATTTTTATTTTGAAGTGAAATATCAACTTTGCCACCTCAAAATTTCACAAGCAAAAAATCCTCCAAAATCACATGGAGCATGACAATCATTTATGATCCATGCATAATAAAAAATAGAAAAAGTATAAAAAAGAGAAGAAAGTGGCTAAGAAGACAGAAGTATCCCGAACACATTTTGTTTTTACTAGTCAAATGCATTATACGGTCCACTGAAAAATTTCTACTTCCAAGGTTTAAGGACGTTTTCTCCAGCGATTGTGTGAAACTGCAAGTGTATGCTAAAATATTAAGTCGGAAGACAGCAAACCCCCATTACAGTCTTAAGTTTGCTTCTGAAATATACAGAAAGCATTTTCAAGCAGTACACAGAGCTGCAATTTGTGAGATTGCTTCAGTAAAACTGCACTACCATGATCTGCTGATCCTCAAGACCAAGAGTTGAAAATAAGTCTTTATTTTAGTTAATTATAATTAGAAAAGAAGGAAAGCTTAATATTACAGTGCTGTCATCCCCGTCAGCCAAAGACTCTTATCACAGCTAGACAAAAAGTCTTACTAGCTTTACAACTTCATTGGTAAGTGACGATTTAGTAACATTAATGTGCAGTATGGCGACCACACGCGCAATCTAGGGGCTAACAGTATTGTTCTGCTATATAATAACTTTTAAGTAGGCCACGAAAATTTACAATAAAAATTTATAATAACTATGAAAACGTTTTGATAACATTCCAGATTTATTCTCATATGCCAGAAATTCATCCTATAATAGTAGTATTTAGCTTTGATGTTGCCTTTGTCAAAGTATTGGTTTTAAATCTTGGCCGCTAAGCATTCAGCCAATGTCTGTACATGTTAACTATGTTAGTTATGTATTTACATATATATTAACACGGCTTTTCCTCCTCTTTCTATCTCTTTCCCCCCTTTTCCCCTACCATTTTATATGTGTTAGTTTTGGTCAAATTTTAATTTAGTCCACAGGCTGCAGGATAACAAGATAGGATGTGACTAATCTAGAAAATAAGTTAAAAATTCCCCAGAGATAGATACAAAGTCCTGTGACTTTGGGCTTCCCATTTTTATGGAGAAGGAGAGAGCTTTTGTTTGTACAGAAGATAGTTGCTTTATGTTAAGCAGGTATTTTGCTGTTTGGAAATTTAAGTGTTGGAAGCAATTTCAGAGGTTGAGTAGCTACAGGTGTGAACTGCTACAGGTGTTGACTCTTGGTGGGGCACTGTGGCTCATGCCTGTAATCCTAGCACTCTGGGAAGCCAAGGCGAGAGGGTCACTTGAAGTCAGGAGTTCAAGATCAGCCCTAGCAAGACTGAGACCCTGTCTACCAAAAATAGAAAAAATTAGCCAGGTGTGGTGTACATGCATGCACCTGTAGTCCCAGCTGCTTGGCAGGCTGAGGCAGGAGGATCAACTGAGCCCAAGAGTTTGAGGTTGCAGTGGGCTATGATGAGATGATGCCACTGCACTCTACTCAGGGCAACAGAGTGAGACTCTGTCTCAAAAAAAAAAAAAAAAAAAAAGATGTTGACTCTCTCCACACCCATTCCAACCACCTGCTGGCATGACTTTCCACATGGCAACATCTGGAAAGCAAAAAATGACATTCCCAGAATCCTTTGCTGCTAGGGGTTGGGTATTTTTGGCTTCCTTGATTTGGAATGAAGATTCTGGAGGCAGAGGCAGGCAATGCATCATCTCTTGGCTGGCCTTGGTGATGGCAGAGGCAGCACGGTGAGACGTCAGCTGTGGCTGTGATTTCCTGTGTCTGTGATTTCCTAGCCATGGCGGGGGCAGCAGCTCTCTTAGCAGACCAGCTCTTTGCTTGACGCGGTTTTGTTTTGTGAACCCAGGTTTTTGGTTTTTGTTTTTGCCCCTCTCAAAAGTTCTGTGAGCTCTTTAGACCCCTCATCAAATGCCTTTATACTTAAACTAACAAGAGAGGATTCTGTTTTCAGTGATTTGCAACTTGACCAATTTAATTTTTATCTTGTAACATGCTAAGCCCTTTACCTGTATTATCTAATTTAATATCACCAGACTGAGAGATAAGTACTGTTATTTATTTCTATTTTGTAGATGAGGAAACAACTTTTCCAATCTTTTCAGAAGATAGAGAAGGGATTTTGGGGGGTGTTAACAGAAAAGACTTAAACTCTGTAAAATAATTTAAAGAGGTGTGTTCGCAGCCAACTGTGTATGACCTGTGTGGCCTGGAGCACACGTTTTCAAGAGGTTCTGAGAAAATGTGCCTGCGGTAGCTTGGTTACAGTTTGGTTTTATACATTCATGGAAACAGGAATTACACATAAGATCGTAAGTATGTGGGAGGCATACATTGGTTTGGCCAGAAAGGTTGGACATCTCCAAGGCGTGGGGATTTAGAGGTTATAGGTGGGTTTAAAGATTCTTTGATTTGTAATTGGTTCAAATGAAGCTTTGTCTAATGGCTTGGAATGTTTTGAGTTAAAGATGTCTGTTAATCAGAGACAAGCCACTGGGTATTTATCAAAACTCAATTGATCTGTTAAGTAAATCGATGCCTTGCAGGTGTAGTTGAAGCCTTGGCTTGCATGGCCTTAGGACTGTTCATGATTTAGTATCTTATTGTCACAAAGATAACTCCAAAAGGGACAGGGCATGACCAGACATGTCTGACCTCCCTTCTCCTCATCGCCAGCAACTCAGCTTTAAGATTTTTCTGGGGTCCCCTTGGCCAAGAGGGGGTCTATTCAGTTGGCTGGCGGTGGTGGTAGGGGGCTTAAGATTTTATTTTAGTTCACAGGGGTAACTTTATTACAGAAAGTTTCAAGAATAGTACGAAGAACTTTTGTGTACCCTTCACGCATATTCACCATTTGTTAATATTTTACCACATTTACTTTATCTGAGAGAGAGAAATCTACATAGTATTTTTGCATGCATATTGTATGTACATAAAATATAGATAATATTTTTTCTTCTGAATCTTTTAAGAGTAAATTACATACATGATGACCCTTTGCCCCAAATATTTCAGTGTGTCTTCTGTGTGTATTTCAGTGAATGAGGATATTCACTTACATAGCCAGAGTGCAATGATCAAAATCAAGAACTGAACATTGATGCCATAGTATCCTCTAATCTAAAGACTTTATTTATATTTTGCCAATTGTGCCAAAATGTCCTTTATGGTAAAAATTAAAAATTTTTTTTCCAGTCTAGGGTACAGTCCAGACTTATCCATTGCATTTTCATGCCAGTTTAGTCTCCTTTAATTGAAACACCTTAGTCTGCCTTTGTCTTCTATGACCTTGACACATTTTGAAGTTTACAAGCCAGTTATATTATTTTGTAGACTGTCTCTCAATCTGGGGTTTCTCTGGGGTTTCTTGAGTGGATAGTTCTATATATATATATGGAAGCAGTGCAGGTTTCTGATCTCATCAGGTCAACCCATCAAAAATGGTCAACAAGTCTCTGACCTCTTGGAAGCAAATCCTCAAACGCAAATCTCTGGCTATCATCAAAATTCCATTCAAAACTAGACACTCCAGAGAGCAAGGCTAACCATTTCACTGAAGCTGTAGCCAAGAATTCAGTCCTGAAGGTTACATCAGACAATAGATGTCATGTAATGTCCTTACAGACTTATTACTCATTTAAAACTTCATTAAAAGCAGCTGAGACAGGAGCTCCAAGGAAATAGACCTCTGGAAAGATAAAGGAGGCAAATTTCCCCCTGAAACAGGCTTATGGTTTGGACCTAGTGATTAGACTGATCCTTTCCTTAGGGCTTCAATTATCCCTTTTGCAATATGTCCATGAACTGACTCATTGGACAAAATGATAGTGTGGGTAAAGCAATATTATTGGAAACCATCCCTTCCTGTTGCGCAAAAGGTTTATGCTTGTTGTCCTGTTTGTCTCAAACATAATCCTAGAAAAATCCCTTTATGGGTCCCAGGGACATTTTCTTTTACCTTTAGGACCTTTTAAGATATACCAATTGGACTTTATCCAGCTGCCTCCATCTCAGAGTTACAGATACATGCTGGTGCTAATTTGTATGTTGTCTCATTGGATTGAAGCATTCCCATGCCAATGAGCCATGGCCCAAACAGGAGGTAAATTGTTGTTAGAATAATTCCTTCATGGAGCGTTCCATCTGAGCTCCACAGTGAATGAAGAACACACTTTACTGGTCAAGTAATTCCATTCATTTGCAACATTTGGCCAATATTCCAGCATTTCCATTGTGCCCGTTTATTCCAATCCTCTGGACTGGTGGAACGCACCAGTGGTATAATAGAAACTCAATTGGCAAAACTAACAGAAGTTTTTAACTTTCCCTGGACAAAGGCTTACCTATTGGTTCTGCTCTACTTGCAATCCACCCCATTTGGAAAACACTAGCTCTCTTCCTTTGAAGTAACAAGAAGGCCCATGCACCTAGGTGAAGGAGCTTAAGAACCTGCACTTCTTAAAGGTGACATCCTCCGTTATTGCCAAGGTCTCACAAAACTTGTCACCAAAAACTCCAAATTAATAAAGGATACTTTTCACAGTGAACTCCCAGGAGACAAAGACATTAAAGGTCATGGCCTATAACCTGGAGATTTTGTTTACTGGAAACAGCATTAAATAAAAGATTCCCTCCAACCCCATTGGAAGGGACCGTATCAGATATTATTGACTAATCCCTGTGCCACTAAACTTAAGGGCATTGACTCATGGGTTCATGTTTCTCATTTTAAAAAGGCAACCTCCTTAGAGGGGACATCTTTTGTCACTAGGGATCTTCAACTGAAGCTCACCTGCAATCTTCCTGACCAGGATGGCCAGTGGCTGACATCTAGGATAGTCTGCTTCTGCCCAAGATACCAGACCAGGCCCGTATACCTGGTTCTTCATGATTCTAATCCTTATCACACCTGTAATTTGGTCTCCTTCTTCTGTTGACTGGAATACTTATTCTTTTAGGCCTCCTTCATACTGTGGGGATACTCTCTTGGTAGTTTTGGTAAAATTGTCCCATATATAATCTCTTAAGATATACTATACTAGTCCTATTGTTTGTACACAGACACACACACATATGCACACACACGCACACAATGCTTATAATCAGATTTCTGGGTTGTTTTTTTTTGAGACAGAGTCTCACTCTGTCACCTGGGCTAGAGTGCCATGGCATCAGCCTAGCTCACAGCAACCTCAAACTCCTGGGCTCAAGCGATCCTCCTGCCTCAGCCTCCCAGGCAGCTGGGACTACAGGCATGCGCCACCATGCCCGGCTAATTTTTTTTTCCTATATATATGTTTTAATTGTCCAGCTAATTTCTTTCTATTTTTAGTAGAGAGGGGGTCTTGCTCTTACTCAGGCTGGTCTCGAACTCCTGAGCTCAAACGATCCACCCTCCTCGGCCTCCCAGAGTGCTAGGATTACAGGCGTGAGCCACCGCACCCGGCCAGGTTTCTGGTTTTGCTGTCTCTAATAAATTTGACTATAACACGAAGGCATAATTCTCAATCAGAATCTCACAAACCATTGCCACTGCCAAAAATCTGCCAAGATTCTGGGTTTGCCATCCAAAACCACAAACTGCTTTTGATCACGGTGACCCATTGGTACATCCTGTCCTAAATTTGACCATTATACTTGATTTCACTTGTATCACAACTCAGGGGTCACATAAAACAAAACCTGTTTATCAGATTTGCTTGACTCATCCTAACCTGCTTGTCCCATGTTTCATTTTAATTCTTCAGAATCTTATTGTCAAAATGATTGCAGTCTTGGTTAGAAATAACAGTGGTAAAAACCATGATGCTGTTAGAAAACTGAGAGAAAAACAATCCCTCCCGCTATCAGGCTCCAACCTGCCCTCTTGCTCTAACATTTCTGACCTATGGTTTAATAATGTCCCCAAATTGATGTACTCAAATCGTAGTACACTTACCTGCACTCCACCAGGATTTATTTTCATCTGTGGAGGAGATCACCATCTATGGGCCTGTAAATGTCTAAGAGCATGGAATGATAAAGGGCAATGTCTCTTAGGATATTTGGTCACCCCTCTGTCTACATATAGCTCTGAAGAAACCCAAAACTGGACTAGTTCCCTCAAACTTTTCTCTAAGTATAATCATCAATCTATTTTAGACAGAGATTCTTTTTGGGGAAAATCTACTAATTATCTTTCTGGCCATCAAGAAGATAGCTCCATGCCTTTTATTGGGAGAACGTATTTGCCTTGGTGGGGTGTCACGTCCCATGAACATATGATTAGAAATCTTTCTATAACCTTAGGAAATATTGCTGATGAAACTGCTGCCTCTGTTGCAGCCCAATAAAAAGCCATTGATTCACTGGCTGAGGTTGTACAATCACATTGCTTTGGATTATGCATTAGCTGAGCGAGGAGGTGTACGTATGGTGGCAAATACCTCTTGTTGTGTGTATGGAAATACTTCCCATGAAGTAGAAACCCATCTAGGAAAAATTAGAAAAAAAGCCACTTGTCTACAACAAATCTCTAAAGAAGAACCGGGATTTAATTTTCTTCATGATGTTTTTAATTGACTCCCAAATAGAAGAGGTTCCTTTCTTTATTCTGGCACACAGATTCTCTTTTGATTATAATCCTCATGGGCATTATATTTGTACTATTCAAATTATAAGTGCTATGTGTCTCTCATTGTTTCACTTCGTCTGAGAAAACTAAAATCATGGTATTCCAGAGACTAGAGATGATTCAATGAACAACAGCAGCTGTATATGACTTGACTGAGGTCTCATTTTTGTCACTCTGTGATGCCATCCCAATTTGGCTTTGGGTGCTCTCGAAATTCCTCACTGAAGCGTCTCCTCTCTCCCCCTCAACATAGGACAGGACTATCCAAGAATGAGCCTTCCTGGGGATGAGGGACACCTAATACACAGACTTTGATCATCAGAGCTTTCAAGAAGAAAGAGTTTGATCAAAAGGGGGGCATGAGAAAGAAAAGAAACATTTTGTCTGAGAAATGTGAGTCTCTTTAAATTATCGGGCCCAGGGAGGCATTGAATTATGACAGCAGTCACGTCTCACTTCCCCTTGAGCTAATCACCTCTGAAGCCACTTGCAATGTGGGCTCTGGGTTGACGGATGCCAAGTAGCCAGAAATTAACCCAGCACTGCCATATGCTGGACACCGTAATTCATGCCTTACAGTTTGCAATACATAGCCAATCACTAATCAGTGTTATTTCTGTAAACCCATGAGAATTCTTGTATCAGACTACTCCTTGTTCCCTTTTGCCCTTAAAATCCTGCTTATAACAAAGGCCAGGGGAGCACCCCTCAAGGCAACTTGGAAGTGTTTCCTAGGCAGCTGTCCTCATTTTGGCTCAAGCAAACTCTTTAAAATTATATTTTGTGCCTCAGTTTCTTCCTTTAGATTGACAGAAATAAGGTCTTCACAGGTGTAATTGGCCAAGTTAAAGTGAGGACATGTTGGATTAGGATGGGCTGCG
The DNA here is from genome assembly GCF_000956105.1 of Propithecus coquereli. Taxonomy (NCBI): domain Eukaryota; kingdom Metazoa; phylum Chordata; class Mammalia; order Primates; family Indriidae; genus Propithecus; species Propithecus coquereli. Next base: position 6,880,856 of record NW_012134969.1, on the reverse strand, counting down.
ACCCAGTGACTGGTGTCTTTCTAAGAAAAGGGAAATTGAGACACAGACATGCTGGGAGAACGCCATGTAACGATGCAGGCAGAGATTGGAGCGATGCATCTTCAAGCTCAGGAGTGCCGAGAACTGACAGCAACCACCAAAAGTTAGGAAGAGGAAAGAAGGATCCTCCTTTAGAGCCTTCAGAGGAAGCACGGCCCTGCTGACACCTTGATTTTGAATTATCAGGCCTCCAGAACTGAAGAGAGAATGAAGTTCTGTTGTTTTAACCCCTCCAAGTTTATGGTAATTTGATACAGTGTCAGCAGGAAACTAATACAGCATTGCAATGTCACATGCAACTGGGCTTTGGGGGGCTGACTCATTGTAACCAGAACTTGCCAACTGCTTTATAAACTTGAATTTCAATTTATTAGTCTACAGTGGGGGAAAGCTGGCAGGATAACAGGCATTCCCTTGGGGAACACCAGCCTGGTCCACAGGTCTAAATTATGAATCAGAAAAGAGAAGGAATAACTAGTATTTGTCACATATCTGATGTATTTCAGGCACTGCGGGTGTCACGAATACATATAGAATTACAACTGTGATAAGGGCTTTGAAGGGAGATATATTTTGGCACATAATTGGGAGAATTGAGGACATCAAGGACATAAAGGATGAGAACCCTGGGGAATGGCTTTGGAGGAATAATTAGAATTAAGAAAGGGAAGGGAAGGGGACACGGGGGGATGACAGGCATGAAAGCCTGACACATTCAAGGAGCTAGAGGAAGGGCCGTGTGCATTGGGGTGGGTGAGGTTGTACAAGATGAGGCTGGAGAGAACGTTAGGGGCGACACAGGCAAAGCCTCCTAGTTTGTGTTAAGGTTTGTGTCTTTCTCCTAAGGACAATGAGGAGGTGTTAAAGTTTGCTATGCAAAGGAGGGACACAATCAGATTTGCAGTTTTGAAAAGATCACTCTGGCTGCAATGTAGAGTGAAACTGGAGGGAGAGAGAGAGAGTGAGGCCAGCAGAGGGCCCAGGGATTAGGACTAAATACACCACACTCCACAGACACTCGCCAGCTCCCCATCAAGGACCAACAGGAGGCCAAGCTCCTTCCCCCGAGTGCCAAGAGGTCTCCCAAACCACACCCAACCCCAGATCCAGAGCTCCTATTGGAGAGAAATAGGGCTGAACATTTGCTTGAGTTATCCAAGCAGAGAGAGAGTAACTCAAATCGTTATTGAGATTATTGGATTGGGTTATGATGTGATTTGGGAGAGAGTTCATAAGATCAGATCTGTAATGGGGTATGATGTGGTTGCCTTCTACATGTACACCTGAGTGGAGTGTGAGTGAATCCACAGCCCTGACACAGGTGAAGAGTAAACACTCAACAACGTATCATAAGCATCATTTCATGTCAGAATATACACAACTGAGGTGTTCTTTATAATGGCTTCAGTACGCCTTGTATGGCTGTCCTGTAATTTAACTATTTTGTTATTTATTGGTAAACAAACCCTGTGGTATTTTGCTATTACACCAGCACCTTGTACATATATGTAAGAGATTTTTTTTCTAGGAATGGAGTCTTCACAGGAGGATGTCCAGGACTAAGAGAAAGCATATTTAAACACAGATATATCCTGGCAAATCAGCTTCCTAGAAGATTGTTCTGATACATGATTTCATCGACAGTCAGGCTATGTCTTAACACCACTCATTTCTGTCTGGGTATGGTACACACTACACTTTCACACATATTATCTAATTTTTTAAAAGTTTTTTTTCTGATTGTAAAAGCTGTATGTTTCAGGAGATGGAGAAAATTTCCTTCTCTTGACTTAAAGAAAGCACAGTACGTGTTTGGATGAAATACCTGAATACGCTGCTTGGGGTGAGGGACGGCTATCACCGAATGTTCAGATGGCTGGCTCTCCAGGGGGGATAGGCCTTGCTGAGCTTGCTTTTCAGAATAAGCCCTTAGACAACAGAATCTGCTACATTACAAAGGGGAGAAGGATTTGAAGTCAGCAGGTGGGGTGCGGACTCTGAGAAAAAGGCTCCAGAAACCAGTGATGCTGAACCTGGGAGGGGGAAGGACAGAGAGGTAGACCCTGGACAGATGCAAGTGAAAAGGGATTTGGGAAGCAAGCACTCCATTTCCTAGAGTTCGTAAAATTCCATTCTTTTTGTGTCAATTATGCCTCAAATATGTATTTAACCTCTCATTAGAGATTCTGTGAGCTGATTAGTTCTGGCCTTCCTCCCAGGCAGGCAGCTGTACAGCTTTCATGAGTTGTCTCAACACAGCGAGGAGAAGCCAGGGTAGCCAATTTCTGACAGCAAGAGTTGAAGAAGGTAAGGAGAGGTCGTCACTGATGGGTAAGAAAGCACACCGGGGGGCTTGCTCCAGGTACTGCTTTAGGTAACAAGTCTTAAGTCTGTTTTTACCCTCATGTCAAGACACCTGTATGAGGGAGCAGGGAGGGTCACTTCAATGTGAAGCTGATTTCCAAACTTTGAGTCTGGAAAGGGGTCTGGGAATCCTTCCAGGGATGGGAAACCTGCAGCCCTAAGGCCACATATGGTCTTTTAGGTCCTTAAGTGTGGCCTTTTGACTGAATCCAAATTTTACAGAACAAATCCTAGATTTTTAAAAAAAATAACATAAAAATATAAAAAACAAACAAAAATGTATTAATAAAAATAAAAGAATTTTACTAAAATAGAAGGCTGCTGTTTCCCCATCCCTGCGAGGACAGCTGGATGTCACCAGAAAATGAAACAAGAACAATGGGAGAAACCACATGGCAAGTGTGATGGCCACTGTGAAAGCCCCTGGGCAAGGAGAGCAGAGAGGGCCCACCTCCCCCTACCTGGCACGGTCAGGGAGTCCTCACAGAGAACATAACGCCTGAGCCAAGCTTGCAAGATGAGTAGTAGATCACCGTGAAGGCCAGCATATGGAAGGGCGTAGTTGTCGCCCAGAGCTATAGTAACAAATGACCACAGACTGGGTGACTTAGAGCAGCAGAAATCTATTCTCTTACTGTTCTGGAGGCTAGACGTCCAAAATCAAGGTGTCAGCAGTGCCATGGTCCCCCTAGAGAAGACTTCGTTCCTTGCCCCGTTCAGTTTCTGGCAGTTGCTGGCCTCCACGGCTTGTGGTCACATCGCTCCTATCTCTGCCTCCATCTTCGCATGGTCTTCTCCTCTATGTCTGTGTCTTCTTTTCTGTCTCTTGTAAGGACACTTGGTATTGAATTTAGGGTCCACCTAGACAACTTGATCTCACTTCAAGATCCTAATTCCATCGGGGAAGACCCTCTTTCCAAATAAAGTCACATTCACAGGGTCCGGGGTGAAGGATGTGGACACATCTTTTGGGCGGTCACCATTCAATACACTCCAGAAGGTGTCCACACAGAGAATCTCTGGACAAAACCCAGACTTCTCAACAAAAGACCTTTGACAATGAGGTCTCCACTATCTTTCAAGTCCCATCACCCACCACCCCCTGTGACCTCAGCATCTGATTTATTGCTTTCATTTCCACAAATGAAAGATTTTTCCATACCTCCATGCAGTTCTCTCTTTCAGTTTTAACTAATCAAGTTAGATGCTGGAAAGGAAATGAACAGGTTGGAGTGGTTGTTGGGAGCAAGTTTAGAGAATGAGACTCTCTGATTCCAAATATTCACATTTCATCAATAAAAGCTTCTTTTGGACAATTTCGCTAAGCTCTGGAGGTCTCTTTACTGTTTTGCCTGACTTTATGTAAGTAACAGTTAGAAGGTTTATTTGCATGAAATGTGAAAAGTTCCTCTCTGAAATTTGATTTCATGTTTACTCATGAACGGCAGCTGCTCTCAAAGTTGTTCACTTTTTAAGTAAATGATAAGTTTGGCTCTGAGCACATAAATATGCTAAAGGTTTATTTTGTTTTATGTCTCAGGAGAAGGAAGTGGAACAGAATGAGCTGGATATTCATAAGGTTGCAGATAACTTGTTTCGGATGCTCTCAGTAGACTGAGAAACAGCAGTTGATGAGGAAACATGCTTGAATTTCAATGGGAATAGTCATCATGAAGTGAATGACAAAGACACCAGCCAGAAGATTAACTTATTCATATCTTTCTTTTATTGCCTTATTGCAATTAAAGCCTAGATTATGAAAATATACAAACAAATATCTTCCACCTTGGATTTATACCTGGCATGCAGTGAAATTGTGGTGGGATGTGGTTGGCATTGCACACTATATGCTAAGGCAGTGGTCCCCAACCTTTTTGGCACCAGGGACCATTTTCATGGAAGACAATTTTTCCGTGGACCGGGGGTTGGCGGGAGTGAGAGGGATGGTTTCAGGATGATTCAAGAGCATTACATTTATTGTGCACTTTATTTCTCTCATTATTACCTTGTGCTATATAAAGAAATAATTATACACTCACCATAGGTTGGGGACCCCTGCTCTAAGGGAGGGGACGTGATAGCAAATGGAGTTTCCATGTGATGAAAATGTAAGTCTATCAACACAAAGGCAGATGAAAAGGGTATTGCTCATAAAAGATCATAAATAGACTAGGAGAAATAAGGGACAGGGAAAAAAAGGAAGCTATTGCATGCCAGACACATGGACGATGTGGAATATCTGGTGCCTAATCAAAGGGACATAGGGAGGGTGTGATTGGGAAGCAGATGAGAGGAGGAGTCTACTCTGTGGCTCTTCTCCCAAAAATTCTATTTTTGCATATGCAAAACACTATCATTGCTGTCTAAACTTGCCCCTCAGCCTCTCCCAAGAGTCCCAGGACTCTTGCCTTTCTGTGGTCTAGAGAGCATTGTCCAACTCCCATTCCCACCAGAGCACTCTGGGGCCCAGGAGGGTAAAGGAGAGAAATGGCTCACCAGCTTCCCTTCTCTATGCTGAGAGAGAGCCCAGGTACCAACTAGTCTAGGGACAGACTATAAGGCAAAACCTCCAGGCAGGAGCAAGCAGATACTTGCTCTACCTCGGTGACCAGAAGCCCTGGTGTCCCCTGGACTGGCTTCTAGGGCCTGCGGGGAGTGTCTGAGACTCCATCTGTGGGAGGATGAAAAGTGACCTGACCCCATGGGCCCTGCCTCTACCACACACCTGGCTCTAGTCCGGTCAATGAAGCAGAGAGGCCGCACCTGCTTGCGTCTGGGCTCTGGCCTATGACAGCTCGGCAGGACTGAGGTTTAAGAGGGAATGTTTTGCTGGATAAAGGGCTAAGGACTCAGACATACCTCAGACTGGAGCCTCATCCTGCAATTTCTACCTCTTTGAACAAAGGCAAATCATTTGCTATTTCTCAGATTGAATGTCTTTCTTTATAAATGGAAGCGATACCACTAACATCCAGGGTTATTGTGAGGACAAATGAAATGCATACTTTCATTTATTCTTTCATTTTGCGAAGTTTTTTGGGTACGGTGATAGACAGAATTCTAAGATGACCCCCAATGACCCAGGCCCTTGTATAATTTCCCTCCTTTGAACGTGGGCAGGACCTGTGAATTTGATGGGTGTCACTCCTGTGATTGGGTTTTGTAATACGGCAAAGGTTAAGGGATTTTGTAAATCAGCCAATTTTGAGTAAATCAAAAGGGAAATTATCCTAGGTGGTTCTAAATCAGATGAAAGCCATAACAGTGTCTGAATCTTCTCCCACTGGCCCTCCAGCGAGCCACCGTGAGTTGTAGTATTTTTTCTGCTGCATCATGCTACGTGCTGGGGATACAATGGTCCACATGGCAGGCACAATCCTGCCCTACTAGGACACAGACAAGGAACAGATGACTAAATATTGCCTGATGAGTGTGTCAAGGGGTAGTACTTTTGAATTAACTCCTCGGTGAGCCTGGTTCTTTCACTGCAGCCCATTGCCTTAATGGTTGCGAGGAAGGGTTGCAGAGAATATCACTTCCAGAAAAAAGAAGAGGATGTGACATCTGGGGAAGTCGCTTCTAGGCAGGCAGGGAGGAGAAACAAAGCCCATTTAGTTCCAAGGGGAGAGACAGAGAAGGAAGAAGGCAGAGGGGGCAACCCACCTGGGTTTGTCTTCCCCACTTTCTATCTCCCCAAAGTTGGGGAATAGGGGAGATTTTAAATAACCAGAAAAGTTTTGGGGAGATCTCAGAGTAGAGGATATTGTTCTTCTCTTCTTGGGGTAAATAATGGGGAAATTCTAAGTGTCCTTGGAGAGGTGTTGAACCCAGCAGGTGCCTGCTTGGGTGGTCCCTTGTAAAGGAATCTGGGCCAAGGGAGGGCCCAAAAGAGTGTCCCTTTGCTGCCCCTCCCCAACTGCCCACCCTTTTTACCTGCAGCCTTATGAACATCCAGCCTATCCTATCCCACTTCTCCTAACACGCAAAGAAAAACAAACCTAAGAATATTTATGTGCTCAGAGACACATCATTTACTCTAAAGCAAACGACTTTTGCCAGCAGCTGTTATTCATGAATAAATATAAAATCTAATATCAGAGGGGAACTTTTCACATTTCACACAATAAAAATTTTTAAACCAAAAAAGAACAGGATACCTTTAATTAGCAGGATCAAGTGTTTTCTCTCACAGGTGTGACGGTGGCTTGGTGACTTGAAAGCAAGATCAGATCACTACTACCAAATAAAACAAGCTGCATTTTAATTAATTAATTTACTTTTGAGCATCTTAACGTAGCTGGAGTACAGTTGGCCCCAATACAAACAGCACTTTAGAGTAGTGGTTCTCACCTGGTACAATTTTGCTTCCCAGGGGACATTTGGCAATGTCTGGAGACATGGTTGCTACAACAGAAGGGGTATGCTGTTGGCATCTAGCGGGTAGAGGTCATTGATGCTGCTAAATACCCTACAATCAACAGTATGATCATCCACAATAAAACAAGCAAACAAAGAAAACCCACAAAAAACCGTCCTGCCCAAAATGTCCGCGGTGCTACTGTTGAGAGATCCTGCCTTAGGGCAAAGCACAAGTGGCTAAGGGGGCATTTAGGAGGAGTGCCCACCTATGTGAGAGGGAAAAGGAGGAACAAGAAAGGAAGGGAACAGAGGGATGGGCATGACCCCAAACCCATCGGACGTGCAGGGCCTGTGAAGCACACTGGCTGGGTGAAGCCCTGGGTGGGAGGTGTCTGCAGAGGCAAGCCCAGGCAGGAAGAAGCTAAAGGCATACACACTCTGGACTTGTTTTCCAAAGTCCTAGGGAGACATCAGACGGTTTTTGGTAAGCCTGTGTGAGGAGGAGGTTTTTCCTTTACAGCTTAAAAGGGAATCTCAAATGTTTCTCATCGAATCTTCATAATACTCAGTGAGGAAGGAAGGGAGGCTGTTATCATTTCTATTCTAGAAATACATTCTAGGCTGGGTATGATGGCTCACGCCTGTAAACCCGGCACTTTGGGAGGCCAAGAGAGGAGGATCATTTGAGGCCAGGAGTTCTAGACCAGTCTGGACAACATAGTGAGACCCTGTCTCAACAAAAATTTTAAAAAATTAGCTGGGCATGGTGGTGTGTCCCTGTAGTCCTAGCTATTCTGAAGGCTGAGATAGCAGAATCGCTTGAAGCCAAGAGTTCGAGGAGACAGTGAGCTATGATTGCACCACTGCCCTCCAGCCTGGGCAACAGAGTGAGACCCTGTCCCTAAAAAAAATTTTAGAAAGCACATTCTGTATTTCTTGACTTTCCTCACTAAGTAAGGGGACACAAATTGCCCTTCTGCCTATGACAGGAGAAAATACCAGAGGAAAGAGAAATGAAGAGACTCTCTTGCCTTCTACATGCGGAAGGAGCAAAGCTGAAGCTGTGCATACAGGACCTTCACTCCCTTATTCTTATACCTCCCACTGTGTGTTGTTCTCGCTCTGGTTATTTTCCCTTTTATGAACCTTGACTATGCCTCAACTACTTAAAATCACATAATTAAATCAAATTCCACTCCAGCAACTGTCTGCACATGAATTGTGGTATTAGCTTTAATAAAAATGAGCTATAATAGGAGTTCACACATGCATAGGTAGTATTATCACCACGGGAGTGTTATTGACTAGTCAAAAGTCAATGGGCTGTGAAACCTCATGGAAACCAGATGTTGGTAAATTACATAAGTGTGGAAAGATGAGCACAAAGGACATGTTACCTTAATAAATAGATTAATAAAATACTGGTATTCCTACAGAAGAAGTATGGCACATTTAGAACATCTTGCTGCAAGTATGGTTTGTTCATATCCCTGACTTTCAGAACATCTCATAAACAAGCTGCGCTGGGTTTGCAATGTGCTGGCTTTTCCCGGGAGGCATGACGAAACTTCTTTGTGGACTCTTTAATTTATAATGTCCTCTAACTATGCTGAGGGTGAAGGTGCAATGTTTTCCTTCTGTTCTGCAGGTGGTGAGGAGGAGGATTCTGTGAATAAATTGCATATTTGCTGGCCAAGGGTAAAGATTGCTTAACAACTTTTCGGATTTATTCGGGAGATATTTGCCAATAAATACAAATTAAGTTGAAGACTAGAATAAATTCAAGAAATAATTTTCATCACCAACCATTATTGTTTTTAGTCATTTCATGTTAGTGATTACACTCATACTTTATCTTCCACATTGCTGTTGGATTTATTTTTCTAAACTGTACATGCTATTGACATACTCCTGCGTTCCAGAACCTTCAGTTTTCAAATCGTCCTGTTTTCAAAATAAAGCTCAGATGGCTGGCATACAAAACCTTTGTCAGTCTGACCCTACCAAATCTGCTCATGTTTTGTCCCTCCATTTGGGGTCACAATATGGCATGTGTGCAGTCGTCACACCAGGGGGCCGGCCAGTCCTCATTTGTGGTGCACATCTCATTCCTCTTTATTTCTAACCCTGCAGCTTCCTCTGTCTACACTGCCCTACCACTTCACCTGGATAATTCCTCTGAGTCTCTTAAGAATGGCTTCAAATGATGAGTTATTTGAGGGTGTAGACAAAATGAGTGCACTTGGAAACCCAGATTTAGGGAGTGAGAGTCAAAATCCTTGTCCTTTGACCTGTACATGAATGTCAGTTTGATAACTTGCATGGGTCATTTGCAAATAGATACCTGCTCAGCTGCAAGGATCTCTGTCTTTTGGGAATTGCCACCTGGATCCACAGGTCATGGGAGTGGACCTCTGGCAGCTGAATTGGTATCGTATGATCCACTGTTTTGGGGGCTACCACTTGACATCCTGTAAGATTCTCTTTTCTGGAAATTTTAAATTGGGACCTATGGAGAATTAGGTCATACTCATTATGTGGTTAGAACTACAACTTATAAATTTAACAGCTGTGAGACAGACATCTTCACTGTGAACCTGCAGAGAAAAGAATTTCATGGAGAGAGAAGAATATAACAAGTCCATATGGAGGAGTAGAGATGAGTGATGGAGAAAGAGACCTGGAAGCTTCCCAGGCCTTAATTTTAGTTCCTTTGCTACATTCTTGTCCTTGGGATCTATGAGATAACAATATATCCTTATAATACATCCTTGCCTTTTAATTTCTTTCCTACTCATTTGCAGATTATAGCACACTATGCTCATTTGACATGCAAATAACCTCTCTTGGTTTTAATGATTTTTCCTCTTTCCTCTTCAACTCTTTCTTCTCTGCAACCCCACTGCCGAATAGCATTCCATTGTGATTATAACCCAAGTTATTTATTCATTTTCTTGTGGATGGACATTTGGGTTGCTTTTTATCTTTTTCCTATTTCAAAGGCAGCTGCTGAAGATGTTCTTGTATATGTCTACAATTGTACATAAGTAAATAATTTTAGAGGATATCACTAGGAGTGGAATTTCTGAGTTGGAGGTTATGCAAATGTTCAACTTTACAAGATAATGTCAAATTATTTTCTAAAGTCATAATAGTTTACATTCCTGCCATTGTTAATAGTCAATAATGATTAGTACTTACTGAACATTTATCATGTGCCAGATGGTCACCCACTGATAGAATTTAATGTTGTCCCACCCTTGCATTCCTCCGATAAACGTTACTTGAGCATGATGAACTTTATTTGTCCTATACTGTGAGATTCATATGGTTAATATTTTAAATTTATCCATCCTTGTTCATAAAAGTGCAAAAGGCCCATAATTTCCTGTTCTTGTTCTTGTTTCTTGTCTGGGTCACAAATCAGAGTTATACCAGCCTCACGAAATGAGGTTATCCTTCTTTTTCTATTTATTGGAATGATTTGCACATAAAATGGTTATTTTCTGTTCCTTGAAAATTGTCAAAACTCAACAGTAAAACTACTTGGAGCGGGGTCTTTTTTTTTGGGAGCAAGATTGGGGATGTACTTGATAATCATATCAATTTCTTTAAAGAATATTTGTCTTTTTTCAAATGTCTTTTCCTTCTTGTATTAATTTTGGCATTTTATGGGTTTTTTCCCCCTGGAAATTTACTTCTTTTATGTAGGTTGTCAAATAGTTACTCATTTTATTCTTTTATTATGTTAAACTCTGTTGTGTTTGTATAGTTGTTTTTTTTTTTCTATTTCTATGATTTAGTTGCTTCTTGTCTATTTTCTTGATTAGTTTTGTCAGTTTTTTTTTTTTAAAAAAACAGCTTCGGTTTCCTTGGTGTTCTCTGTTTTGTAACTGTTGTTGATGTTCTGTTTAATTTTTGTCTTTATTTTTATTGACTTCTTTCTACTAGTGTATTTGGGTGTGATCTGTTACTTGTTTTCTGATTTCTTGAGTTCGTTTGTTTTCGGTATCTGATTTTTGCTTGTTTCTTGGTCTTCTTGTTTTTCTACTTGGAGCCATCTTCCCCCAGACAGCTCCACAAAGCTTCTTCCCCTCCTTTCAGATGTCATTTAAATGACACCTTCTCAGCCGGGCTTTCCCTGACCTATTTAAACTTGACATTCCTCCTTGCTCTCATGCGTCTTCCCTGCCTTTTTCTTCTCTATAGCATTTATTAGCATTAAACATAGTATACATTTTACTTGTTATTCATTGTCTATGTCATGCCCTTAGAATGTGAGCTCTTTTAAAATCTTGGTAAATTTATAGGTTTGTTCAATCATGATCATGTCTAGAACATTTTTATCACCCCGAAAACTTTCCTGTGCCTTTTACCATTCATTTGCATTCTACTATAGCCCTAGGCAACCATGAATCTGTTTCTGCCTCTATAAATTTGGAAGATAGGGGTTTTGACTGTTTTGTTCGCTATTGTATGCCCAGAATCTAGAAAGCACCTGGCACATAACATGCACTCAAAAAATATCTGTTAAATGTATGTTTCATATCTTTTTTTTTTTTTGACTGTATGAGCTATCCGTTTCTAGAGAGATTATGTTAAAAATCTCCAAAACTATTTATTGACCCATCTGTTCTCTCTGTGATCCTGCCTATTGATGTTTTATATATTTTGGAGTTGTTTTTGCTATATACAATATGTTCATGATCATTATATCTTCTTGATCTGTTGTTCCTTTTTTCACTATTTAATGTCCTCTTTAAGGTATTTTAACTTTGAATCCTATTTTTTCCAATAGTAGAATTGCTGTCTTGGTTGTTTTTTAGCTCCGATGGCTTCATCTTTTTCGCCTCTTCATGTTTTATTTGTCTATATTCTTTTTGTTTTAAGTGTGTCTCTTGTAATTTATACATTACTAGATTTTGTTGATTTAAAAAAACTCAAAGTCTTTATCTTCTGATTGATGAGTAGCTCTCATAGCCTTTGTAGTTCTCCAGGTCCATGCGCTTTTTCTCTTGTGCATTTATTACCATCAAACATACTATATATTTTATTTATTTATTATTTATTATCTGTGCCTCCCTGTTAGAATGTAGGCTTTTTAAAATTTTAGCAAATTTATAGAATCGTTCAATTACAATCCAGTTTTCTCAGGACAAGTTTGGGCTGGGACAGGCAGCCAGCAGCTTTTGCTAGTTTGCCACTTTCTAAAGTTCCATCTTTTGCTTATGCTAGAGCTATGGCCTGCATGTTTATGTTCCCCCAAAATTCATATGTTGAAACCCTAATCCCCAAAGTCTGTAGGAAGTGATTTTAGATCATGAAGTTGGAGCCGTCATAATGGGTTTAGTGCCCTTATAAGAAGAGATACAAGAGAGCTTGCTTCTCTCTCTGCTCTCCACCATGTAAGGACACAGCAAGAAGACGGCCATCTGCAGGCCAGAAAGCGAGCCCTCACTAGACACTGGATCTGCTGGTGCCTTGATCTTGGACTTCCCACCCTCCCGAACTGTGAGAAATAAATATTTGTTGTTTAATCCATCTAGTTTACGGTATTTTTGTTATAGCAGCCAAAGCTAAAACAGCTAGCTCAAGTTGATTCTTGTTATTTTTAGCCACAGTCCTAAGATAACATGTCAATAATTGTGGATTAAATTGAGGATTAAATTGCATATTTCAACAGGATAAACTATGTTTTTTAAAAAAGGATCCTTTTTAGAAATATGTAAAAGACCACAATGAGGATGCAGTCATCAAAAATCCATAATGTGGGAAACTCTACAGGACAAATGTTCCAGTTTTTTCAAAAAATAAATTGCATAAAGAAATAAGGAGAGTGAGAGGGAACCTATAGATTAAAAGAGACTTAAAACCTATATGAAGGCTGGGTGCGGTGGCTCACACCTGTAATCCTAGCTCTTTGGGAGGCCGAGACGGGTGGCTTGTTTAAGCTCAGGAGTTCGAAACCAGCCTGAGCAAGAGCAAGACCCCGTCTCTACTAAAAAATAGAAAGAAATTAATTGGACAACTAAAAATATATAGAAAAAAATTAGCCGGGCTTGGTGGCGCATGCCTGTAGTCCCAGCTACTTGGGAGGCTGAGGCAGGAGGATCGCTTGAGCCCAGGAGTTTGAGGTTGCTGTGAGCTAGGCTGACGCCATGGCACTCATTCTAGCCCAGGCAAAAGAGTGAGACTCTGTCTCAAAAAAAAAAAAAAAAAACCTATATGAACCAATTGCAATGATTTTAAAAAAACTAAAAATATTTATAAGCCAATCGAGGACATTTGAACATTGGCTGGATAGTTGATAAGGTTAAGGAAGTAATTTTTAGTTTTTAATTTTTAAATCATTTTTGGCCAGATGAACAATCTTAGAAAAGGAATTAATTTTTAAAATGCATGTTAATGGCATTGTGGTTATGTTTTTAAAAGGACAATTATCTTTTTGAAACATTTCAGATGAAACGATATCATGCCTGTGATTAGCTTCAAAGGAATCAGGATGAGGGAGCGGGTGGGCATACAGATGAAGGAAGAATGGCCATGAATTGATAAGTGTTGAATCTGGGCGATGAGTCAGTATGTGGATGTTCATTATACTGTTCACTCTGCTTTTGTATATATTTAAATTTTTCCATAATAAAAGTTTCCATTCCCCCAAGATTCTTCTTTATAATTACTGGCTTGGAGATCTAAAAAAAAATAAGGAAGAAAAGAAAATTGCAAAAGCTGTTCGTGTAAAGATTATACTAATTATTGTCATTGTCTAATAGGGGAGAAAGGCAAGTAAATATGCAATTATAATACAATACAATTAACTTATGTAACAGAAGTATCACAGGCTGCTATGAGTATAGGCAAGGGTCGCTCAACCCAGCCTGGATTATTTGGGAAGGAGAAAGAATTTGGAGGACAGCACTCTGCCAGGGTTGAAATGAATTACAGCTCTGTTTGGCTTCCCTGGTGGCTGAGACCCCGGTGTATCTCCTACTGTTGTTAGCCTTCACTTAATCATTCTTTTAATATCCTCCAAGATGGCTGTCCATTGGACAACACAGTCTCTTAGTCCGTACCTCTGTATCCCCTCGCCTTAACTGAAAGCTGACTCTTTGGAAATACTGCCTCCCTGGTGGCCCTCGCAGCTGTCCACCCTCCCACACCTGACTCCATGTAGCAGGCAGGGGATTGGCTTTCTCCTTCCTCTGGATGCTACCCACCTCCTGGCCCCTCAGGCGCCCTGCTCCTCTTTCCCCTCTTACACCCTCAGCCTCTCCTCTCCATTGGTCCTTTATTGTACAACCGTGTTCAAGTTTTTTCATCCTAAAAACAGGAACCTGGACTCTCTGTGGGCTACATCCCTGTTTAGTAATCGCCTCTTTCTTTTCCTTCATAGCCAGTCTTCTTCAAAGAAGACAACATAGATGAAATGGACTAAGAAGTACACTCACTTCTCTTCCCTCTTGAGTCAGTTTTGGTAGTTTCTGCATTTCTAAGAATTTGCCCATGTCATCGAAATCATTTAATTGGTTGACATACAGTTGTTCATAGTATCCCCCTGTAATCCTTTCATTTCTAGAAGGTCAGCAGCAATGTCCCCTTTTTCCCTTCTGATTCTAGTAATTTGAATCTTCTCTCTTTTTTTCTTGGTCAGTTAGCTAAAAGTCCATTTTACTGATCTTTTTAAAGAATTAACTTTTGGTTTCATTGATTTTTCTCTACTGTTTCTATTTTCTATTTCATCATTTCTGCTCTCATCCTTGTTACAGTTGACCCTGGAACAACATGGGTTTGAAATGCATAGGTCCACTTATATGTGAATTTTTAAAAATAAATATATCAAAAATCTTTTTAGAGACTTGAAACAATTAAAAAAAACTTTCAGACAAACCACATAGCCTGGAAATTTTGAAAAAATTAAGGAAAAGTTAGGTATGTCATGAATCCATAAAATATATGTAGATACTAGTCTATGTGTAAACTGTTTATGTTATGGGTAAGGCTTCCAGTCAAAAATCTTTTTAGAGATTTGAAACAATTAAAAAAAACTTTCAGACAAACTCCATAGCCTAGAAATATGGAAAAAATTAAGGAAAAGTTAGGTCTGTTATGAATCCATAAAATATATGTAGATACTAGTCTATGTGTAAACTGTTTATGTTATGGGTAAGGCTTCCAGTCAATAGTAGGCTACTAGCAGTTAAGTTTTTTGGGGGGGTCATAAGTTATACATGGATTTGTGACTGTTAGGGGGTGCCATGTCAATGCCCCTAAACCCTGAATTGTTCAAGGGTCAAGGGTATTTCCTTTTTCTGCTTGCTTTGGATTTAGTTTGTCCTTGTTTTTCCTCACATCATAAGGTGAAATCTTAGGTTATTAGGTTTCTTCTTTTTCAAAAGTGTTTACAGCTATAAATTTCCCTCTAACCAAAGTTCAACTTTGTGTTTTCATTTTCCTTCATCTCAATGTTTTTTCTAATTTTGCTGTGATTTCTTCTTGCTGAAAGTAATGCCGCCATTTCCAAATGCCATGGACATGTATCTCGCTCGTACTCAATGCAGCATTTGACACTGATCACTCCCTCCTTAAAATTCTCTCTTCTCCCAAAGCCTAAAAAAAATTTTTAACTGCTTTCCCTCTAGCTGTTTTTGCTTACTCAGTGGTTTGCATGGACTTCTCTTCTTCCACTTACCCACTACATGCTAATGTTCTTCGTCATTCCTCTGCAGGATAGAAATAGACCCGAGTGCCCAGGAACCAGGTGAAACTGATGATGTCCACGCGGCCTCAGTCTGCTGTGAAGGGACGTGAATGAGGTCCAGGCACAGCCTGAGGCCTGGTGTAAGGCAATGCCCATGGAGCAGGGGGTCGGGAGACCTGGGTCCGGCCCCAGCTGGGCCTCCAGCCTTTGTGGAAACCACCAGGGGCTTCCAGTGCTACATTTGTGACAGGAGGAAGTGGAACTAGGTTAGCATGACAGTTATGAAGGAGCATCACAAGGAGACCAAAGGCATGAGAGAGAGTGGAGACAGAAATCAGCTGTTTGGTTCGACATAGAAACTGAGCTTCAAGAACACTAGGGATCTACTGTTGTTGAAACTGCAAGGGGCTTTCGGCCTAGGTCCAGTTGCTTGTCACACAAAGATGCAATTATTGAGGCAACAAAGATCGCCAAGGAAGAAAGGAATTTTTAATATGACAGACATCTTTTCAGGAGAATGGTAGAAGCTGCCTCAAATCTGCTTCTCCAACTAAGGGAGATCGTGAGCTTTCAAATGAGGGTCGCATGTCTTGGGGTGAGTTTTGATGTAACCAACAAGGCGCTACATGTATTGGGGCAGGTTGTGGGGGGTGGGTGTTAATCTCAGCATCTAGTAAACCAAACAATAATCTAGGTACTGCTGTGAAGGGATTTTGAAGATGTAATTAGGGTCCCAAATCAGTTGGCTTTAAGGTAGGGGGGATTTTATCCAGGTCTCCTAGGGTCTGACCTAATCACACAAGCCCTTTAAATCTGGATCTATAGATCAGAGACGGGGGAAGTCAAAGCTTGAAAGTGTGAAAGGGATTAATGTGAGGAAGATTCTTCACTGAAGATGGAGGGGCCATGTGACCAGGAATGTGGGTGGCCTCTAGGAGATGAGAATGGTCTCTGGCTAACAGCTGCAGAGGAAGTAGGTCCTTCAAACTGTTTCCAGTCCTTCAACCACAAAAACTGAATTTGGCCAACGACTTGAATGAGCTTGGAAGCAGATTTTTTTGCTAGAGCTTCCAGAAGAAACATACCTTGGCCAACATCTTGATATCATCCAGATAAGACCCTGAGTGGAGAACACAGCATACCCAGACATCTTACTGATAGAATGGTGGGCTCATAAATGAATGCTGTTTTAAGCCACTAAATTTGTGGTAATTTGTTATAGTAATTTAAAACTACTATATGCATGAAAAGCAAATATTAACATAAGAAAACTTTCATGTCAGACATACTACTGCATTGCATGTGGAGCTGCCTCTGTCTCCATGGGAGATTATATGTGCAGATAGTATGAAAGATTCTGAAGAATTATTTCTTGAGATGGAGTGGGGACAGGGGGGTGTCTATGCTGTGTTGTTCAGGCTGGCCTTGAACTCCAGGCGTCAAGCCATCCTCTCGGGCAGCTGGGACTGCAAGTGTGCCCCACTGCACCCTCTGGAATATATTTTTGAGAATCTGTGTTGTTTTATAATTAAGAGCTCAGGCTTTGCAGTCAAAATGGCTGGACTTAAACCCTGACTCCACCTCCTATAAACTGATAGTCTATAAGCTATGTCACATCTAGGGATATTATGAAAAGCAAATAAAATAATGTTTAAAAAGGGTTAATGACTACAGAATATATATAAATATATATTTTGAAGGGAACATTTATTAAGTGCCAATTAGTTGCTGTTTGCTAGAATTTCCCCCATATGGTCCTCAGAACATTCATCTTTGAAGATACACAGTAAAATAAGGCTTCTATAATTTAACTCATTTGAGAAACATCACATTCATTTCTCCTCTGAGGTGCTGTATTCACAGAGTTTCTTACCAAATTACAGGTTCTGAGGAATCCTGCAGTACAGAAGCCTATTTAACTTTGTTTAACTCAGTTACTTTTCAAATTTATTTGGCCACAGAACCCTTCTGTCAAGAAATGTATGTTATTATCCAGGAGAATTATTTCTGTGGCACTTACTTTAGGAAACACAGATACACACAATTCACTCATTCATCCAACAATTATCAAGCACCTACCACATGGCCAGCGCTCTGCTGGGCACGGACAGCAATAGCCAGAAGTCCTGTTTCTTTCCCTTTTATGTGCCAGCTGGGGAGCCAGGCAATACACCAATAACCATCTAATATACCATTAAAAACTGTGATAAGTGCGGTGAAGAAGTAGAGGGAACATGGAGAATATAATTTAGATTGGGAGGGTTCGGGGGAGTCCTCTTTGGTAGAGTGACATTGAAGCTGAAAATGGGTAGGAGTTGGATAGGTGCACTCTAGGCAGGAGGACAGTGTGTGAGAGTCTGCAAACACAGCAAATGGGTGGGCACCGAGAATATTTATCAATGTAGGAAGACTGGCAGAAAAGCAGATTCGAAGAGTAAGATCAAGAATTCAGTTTTGTTTTCCATCTGTTTACTTCCTCTGTTATTTCCTTCCTCAATGTTTCATAGCTCTCCCTGTAGAGATCTTTTACCTCCTTAATTAAATATATTCCTAGGTACTTTATTTTCTTTGTTGCTATTGTGAAGGGAATTGAGTCTTTGATTTGGTTCTCGGTATGACTGCTATTGGCGTATATGAATGCCTCTGATTTGTGTGTATTGATTTTGTATCCTGAGACTTTACTGCATTCATTTATCAATTACAGGAGCCTTTTGGTTGACTCCTTGGGGTTTTCTAGATATAATATCATATTATCAACAAATAGTGAGAGTTTGATCTCTTCTGTCCCCATTTGGATGCCTTTAATTCCACTCTCTTGCCTGATTGCAGTGGCCAGGACTTCCAGCACTATGCTGAATAGAAGTGGAGACAGTGGGCAACGTTGTCTGGTTCCAGTTCTAACTATACCATGCTCGTGGGTCCGTAGAATCAACATCGTTAAAAATGTCTATACTACCCAAAGTGATCTACAGATTCAATGCAATCCCTATTAAAATACCAACATCATTTTCCACATATATAGAAAAATTAATTTTATACTTTGTATGGAACTGGAGAAGACCCTGTATTGCAAAAACAATCCTATGCAATAAAAACAAAATGGGAGGTATCAATTTACCAGACTTCAAACTTTATTACAAGGCTGTAGTAATGAAATGAGCTTGGTACTGGCACAAGAACAGAGTCATTGACCAGTGGAACAGAACTGAGAACCCAGATATAAAACCATCCTCATATAGCCATCTAATCTTTGACAAAGCAGATAAAAACATACACTGGGGGAAAGAATCTTTATTCAATAAATGGTGCTGGGAAAACTGGATAGCCACATGTAGAAGACTGAAGCAGGATCCACACCTTTTACCTCTCACAAAAATCAACTCACGCTGGGTAACAGACTTAAACCTAAGGAGCAAAACTATTAGAATTCTAGAGGAAAATGTTGGAAATACTCTTCTAGACATTGGCCTAGGCAAAGAATTTATGAAGAAGACCCCAAAGGCAATCATAGCAACAATCAAAATAAATAAATGGGATCTGATCAAATTAAAAAGCTTCTGCACAGCCAAAGAAACGGTCACAAGAGCAAACAGACAACCTAAGGAATGGGAGAAAATTTTCGCATGCTACAAATCCGATAAAGGGCTGATAACTAGAAGCTATTTAGAACTCAGGAAAATCAACAAGAAAAAAATCAAACAACCCTATCAAAAAGTCGGCAAAGGACATGAACAGAAACTTTTCAAAAGAAGACAGAATAATGGCCAAAAAACATATGAAAAAATGCTCAACATCTTTAATCATCAGGGAAATGCAAATCAAAACCACAATGAGATACCACTTATCTCCAGTGAGACTGGCCTTTATCAAAAAGTCCCAAAACAATAAATGTTGGCATGAATGCAGAGAGAGAGGAACACTCAAACATTGCTGGTGGGACTGCAAACTAGTGCAACCTCTGTGGAAAGCAATATGGAGATACCTTAAAGAGATACAAGTAGAATTACCATTTGATCCAGCAATCCCATTACTGGGCATCTACCCAAAAGAACAAAAGACACTCTATAAAAAAGACACCTGTACCCGAATGTTTATAGCAGCACAATTCACAATTGAAAAGATGTGGAAACAACCCAAGTGCCCATCAATACATGAGTGGATTAATAAAATGTGGTATATGTATACCATGGAGTACTATTCAGCTTTAAGAAACAATGGTGATATAGCACCTCTTGTATTCTCCTGGATAGAGCTGGAGCGCATTCTACTAAGTGAAGTATCCCAAGAATGGAAAAATAAGCACCACATCTACTCACCAGCAAACTGGTTTCACTGATCAACACTTAAGTGCACATATAGGAATAACATTTACTGGGTGTCGGGCAGGTGGGAGGGGGGAGAAGGGGATGGGTATATGCATACATAATGAGTGCGATGCACACCATCCGGGGGATGGACATGCTTGAAGCTTTGACTTGGGGGGGAGGGGGGACAAGGGCAACATACATAACCTAAACATCTGTACCCCCACAATTTGCTAAAATTAAAAAAAAAAAGAATTCAGTTTTGGGTATAAATACTTTGAGATGCCCACGAAGTATTTAAAAGGAGATGTCAGTAGGTAATTAGATATATGAGTTTGGAGTTCAAAAAATAGATTTAGGCTAAATAGTTTAATTTTAATTTGCTTATATTTCAATAAAAATTTACTAAAATTATGGTAACTGAAAAACTCACTAGTTGGTATGGAGAAATTAATCACCAAATTTTGTGCCTATTCTAACCAGGAGGAAAATATCTGAGTGTGCCTTTAATTTATTCTTATTTTCCTTAAAAAACAAAAAACAACAAAAAAGCTTATTCTGGTGATTAATGCTCATAAAGCCCCTGGGAGTCCCAGCTGGCAGC
Organism: Propithecus coquereli; assembly: GCF_000956105.1. NCBI lineage: Eukaryota > Metazoa > Chordata > Mammalia > Primates > Indriidae > Propithecus > Propithecus coquereli. The sequence goes on along the minus strand of NW_012134969.1, from coordinate 6,860,488 downwards.
CACAGCAGCTGTTCTAAAGCCAAAGAGGAAAAGTGTTTGTGTTTGCTTAAAAATGGAGTAATTAATAATGTGGGAAAATATTTTTCCTTTATTTGCTTCTCAGTGTGAAGGAATGTTACAGTTGAATATGAATACCATGAGGGGGAAATATGAGTTTATATGTCTGTGTTGTATGAAGAATGTTCAGATGTTTAGCAGACGTGCTGCAAAAATCAAGGTGGCATTTAGACAATGCCATCCACAAGGAACTCTGGGCATCTAATAGTTGAGAAGCAGAGATTGTTGCAAAAGGATGTGGCTGGAGAAGTTTTCCTGATAACAAAATAATGGTGGCAATATTTTTTGGAGGGGAGAGGGATGTTGGAGCTAGCAGTATTGGAGATGAGGTGTGACTTCTCGGCCCACATTGTTCAACAACCATCCTAGAGATCTCAGCTGAAATGCAAGGAAACCTAACTTATCATCTGCCACTTTCTTTTCTCCCAACAAGTTTAGATCCTCTTTATCAGGAACCCCAATCATTCTTTCACAGTGTGTAATACCATTGTAATGAAATCATAACTATGTATAGGAGGAGTAGGAATCTCAGGCCACACCTTGGGTGAGCAAGACATATGACAATTTATATACTTCATGATTCCATTCAACCATGGTGGTAGAAACATAGTTCAGTCACTTTGGGGTTCCAAAATGTTCTGTAGTGCTGTAGGACTGAGATTCCATGGTCGAAGGGAGGAAGAGAAGAAAGGAAGGCGCTGGGAGTGCCCACCGTGTCTTCAGTGTTATCTGTCTGGTGAGATAATCCAAAGACCCACTTGGTTCTATTTCCTGAAGAAGACCCTTGGGAAAACCTATTTTCCTGCCAACACTTTGGGGGGCAGTGAACATAGCCTCACTATTTAAACAGGGAGAACACAGGGAGAGGAAAGGAAACAGCTAGAGAGAAAAAAACACTGGTCAATATTTTTAAAATAGTATTATAGTTCAAGCATGTATTTATTCTGTCTGAAATGTGTAGTTAAAGTCATATGGGGGAAATAATTTGCCAGTCTTTACTGGCTCTATGAGTCTAGTGTGGAAGCTTAAATCTCTTTAAAAGAAAAAGAAAAAAATAGTTTAAAAATATTATCTAAAAGGTGGAAGCAACCCAAATGTCTAGTGATGGACGAATGGATAAACAAAATATGGTATATATATACAATGGGATAGTGTTCAGCCTTAAAGAGGAAGGACATTGTGACACATGGTACAACAGGGAGGAACCTTGAGGACATTATGTTAAGTGAAATAAGCCAGTTGCCAAAAGACAACTACTATTTTATTTCACTTATATGAGGTACCTAGAGCTGTCAAATTCGTAGACAGGAAAGAATGGTGGTTGCCAGTGGGTGGAGGGAGAGGGAAATGAAGAGTTATTTTTTAATGGGTATAGAGTTTCAATTCTGAAAGATGAAAAGAGTTCTGTAGATGGATCAGAGGTTCCCAACGTTTTTGCCACCAGGGACTGGTTTCACAGACCAGTGTGTGTGTTGGGGGGAGGTTTTGGGATGATTGAAATGCATTACGTTTATTGTACACTTTATTTATATTATTATTACATTGCAATATATAATGAAATAATTCTACAAGTCACCATAGTTCAGAACCAGTGGGAGCCCTGAGCTTGTTTTCCTGCAACTAGACGGTCCCATCTGGGGGTGACGGGAGACAGTGACATCTGAAGTATGTTGCTTATGTCCAGTCTACTCTGTAATCTCATTTTGGTTGCTGTCACTGCAGAAAACCCTGCTTCATAAAGATAGGATGTTGGAAATGCAAGAGGGCTTTTCAGTGCTTTTGTGGCAATCTCAGGATATTCTGCCTTGACTTTAATCCAGAACATATGGAGATCTGAAGTTGTCTCAAACATACTTTTAAGGCCATTGTCATTTGCGATCTCAAGCAGTTGATCCCATTCTAGCATGGACAAAGTTGATTCACCTGGTTTATTCACAAAGGGGTCCCTAATCAATTCCTTCCCAGTTTGGGGGTCTTTTGTGGTTGGGAAGTAATGCTCAAAGTCTTTTGAAAGCTGAGATAGGTGATCATGCACCAGCTCGGTGAAAGGCGGCCCTGGCTCAGTCCCTTTCAAAATCTCTACTAATGTTTGAAACATGTCAAAAATCCCAATGTTCCCTTATTGCTCCCTTAATTCCAGTTTGGCTTTGAATACAGCCACTTTATCTGCTGACTTGAACACAGTTGTTGTTCTTCCCTGAAGTGACAGATTGAGTTCATTGAACCAGTCGAATATGTCACACAAGTAAGTTTTGTGACCCGTTCTGTGTCACTGAAATGTGCTGCCAGTCGTAACTTTTTTTCTAAAAGAAATCTCTGGAGTGGCTCTCATAAGTCTGGCCAGTGCTCTACCTTTAGAAAGCCATCTCACTTCTGTGTATAAGAGAAGACGTGTGTGCTCTGTGTCCATGTCCTCACAGAGCTGCGAGAACAGCTGTAAGTTAAGGGCATGTACTTTACTGTGGTTGATAATTTTAATCAAATCCTGAAAAACGTTGTTTGGTTCAGGTGACATTTTTCAGCTAGCTGCATTTCTCTATGGGTGACACAGTGTGTAGACTCACATTCAGAAATGACCTCCTTGACCCAAGTAGTGAAACCATCAAGCTGTCCAGTCATGGCAGCTGCTCCGTCCGTGTATATACTGACACAAAATGACCAATTCAGTTTTCCTGATATGTAATCATTTAGAGACTTGAATAGTTTTGCAGCTGTGGTGTTGGTTGGCAACAAAAGTGCACATAACAAATCCTCATGCACACCCTCCTGAAAAATATATCGCACAAAAACAAGCATTGCTGCTTTGTTGTCAATATCAGTAGACTCATCAACCTGGATTGTGTACCACGGTGACTCATTAATCCTCTTTAACAATCCTCAATATCCTCTGCTATTTCATCAATTCATCTAGTTATGGTACTCGCCTAAAAGAGGCACACATGCTGCCTTTTGAACTGCAGCCACTCCTAAAAGTTCATGACAAATGTCCTTAGCAGCAGGCAGGGGCAACTCTTCACCAATAGTAAAGGGCTTCTCAGCTTTAGCAATGTGGTAGCCACTACGAATGATGCTCTCAGTGCAGACACATTTGATGAAGTGGTGGCCTTCAATAATTGCTTCTGTTCTTGTGTTCATGTTTTTTTCTTTTGAAAAACTCCAAAGGCTTGTCTTTTAATTCAGGGTGCTTGGTCTGCATGTGGCGCAGCAGTTTTGAAGGTTTCATGGCTTTGTTGGATAGCCAGTTGCCGCATATTATACAAAGTGAGCTTGGAGAATGTGAATCACCTGTTGCAGTGAACCCATAATTTAAGTAGGACTCTTGGTAATTTCTTTCAAATGCAGCCTTCATTTTGTTGG
>NW_012134969.1:6843365-6856464 GCF_000956105.1 Propithecus coquereli | reverse complement strand
CAAGCAGTTGATTTATTATGGGCTCTGTGCAGTCAAACCTCTTTGCTAATGATAATCTGTATTTGCAGCTGCTGCCCAGTGCTGGCATCACCACCTCAACTCCACCTCAGATCATCAGGCATTAGATTCTCATAAGGAGTGCACAACCTAGATCCCTTGCATGCATAGTTTACAGTAGCAGGGTTTGTGCTCCTGTGAGAATCCAATGCTGCAGCTGATCTGACAGGAGGCGGAGCTTAGGCAGTGATGTGAGCGATGGGGAGCGGCTGTAAATACAGATGAAGTTTTGCTTGCTTGCCTGCCACTCACTTCCTGTTGTGCGGCCCAGTTCCTAATAGGCCATGGACTGGTACCAGTTTGCAGCCTGGGGTTTGGGGACCGCAGAGATGGATGGTGATGATAGTTGTACAACAGTGTGAATGCATTTAATGCAACCGAACTATACCCTTAAAAATGGTTAAGATGGTAATTTTATACTTGTATTTTACCACAACTAAGACAATATAATCTCAAAACATGTATAATTAGTTACTTAATATATTGCTCTTCTGCTAGATGATAAGTTCTATGAGAGTAGGAGATTGTGCATCTTATCACTACTATATGCCCAACATCTAGTACAGTGCCTAGCACATAGCAATTGCTCTACAGATGTTTGTCAAATGAATAGAAGGCCTTCGAGTGGGATTTGTGGGCAGAGTATGCCCCAGAAAAACAGTATCTGATATAATGAATCACCTGGGAAACACTGGCAGAGGATTGCACAATTTGTTACTGATAATATTCAGTTGCCATAGTGCTTTGGAGTTTGTGAGCATGTATCTTGATTAAACATAGAAGGAGGAAAAATAGGTATCATGTTGCACAGACAGTCACACTCTTAATTATTCAGTCTGTTATGGAAGACGGTTTCTTTCTTTTAGCCTTTTAGAACAATGGATATTTCTTTATCTTATGATATTTATTGTATTTTCTTATATTAGCAAAATAATTTACATTTTAGTTTATAAGATTAGAGTTAAAATAAATATTTCAGCCTTTTGATTGTAGAAACCAGAAGAAATGATATAGCAGGGAAGTGGGGAAAGAGTGGAATTATAGGGAGCTAGGGAGAAAAAATGATGACTCAAAGGAAGCAAGCAATTGCAGATAATATTTATTAAAATTAAAAATTCATATGCCTTTTGTCTCAGCAAGCTTATGCCTGAGAATCTATCCTGCAGAGAGAAAACCGTTAGTTCATACAGACATTTGTACATGGGTGCTACTGCAATATTATTCATTGTGATAAAAAGCAGGAAACAAAGCCCATGGCTGAATAATTTATGGCATATCAGCATCATAAATTATTGTTCAGCCATTAAAAAGAATGAATTAAATCTAAATCAATTGATTTGGAGAGATGTCCACATGGTATTGTTGAGTGAGAAAAGAAAGATGCAGAAAAGTATATATAGTATGTTCTCACTTTTATAAAGCAAAAAATGACCCTCCCCCGAATCTCTATACATGATTTTGTAAACACGGAGAAAAATACAGGAGAATGCATACTTGGTTGGCGATCTGGCTTGTATGTGTTGGGGCAGCAATGGCTGGTGTTAGATGGGAGGCAGAGGAAGAAAGGAAGGTGGGAAAGAAGCAGAAAAGAAAAATGAAAAGCATTGCACAGAAATAGCAAAAGCATATATTAATATGATGTGCATTTATGTAAAATTATATGTGAAACAGAAAACTTTTTAAGTAAAAAAATTATGCAGAAAAGTTAACTACTTGCTTCCTCAGATTAAAGGGCTGTTCTTTAGCTTTGATTCCATCGTCTCTGAAACATACATGTTGATAGCAGAGAGATGGGACAGCCTTAAGCGATATTGACCTTCAAGAAAGAAGAGGACTCTTGATCATGGTCAGCTTTCTTCTGAGTGTGATGGGGTGGGACGGGGGATGCTGACTGGCATGTTGGGAACCAAGTTGTTTATTAATAATAATAAAACATGGAGGTGGTCCTGAGGACCTAAGGAGGAACTTTCAGAAGGAAAAACATATATGACAATTGAGTGAGAAGGGTGAAGGATAGAAAAAACTCTTGGAAGGTATTATATTTTATTCACTCTGGGATCTATTACAGATCCAGGAAGTGAGCCCCATCTCCATCAAAGTGATCTACTGTACGATCTGTGATACATAAGATGTATGACAGAGAATGTTACTGCCCAACCGGGTCCCTTGCCCACTGCCCAGATGAAGGCCAATATAGTGAGACAGCAAGAGTTGCAGCAGAGAAAGAGTTTAATATTGCAAGGCACCAACAAGGAGATGGGAGTAATTTCTCAAATCCATCTCCTCGAGAATTTGGGGTCTAAGATTTTTAAAGGTGGTTTGGCAAACAAAGGGCTGGGGAACTGGGTCTGCTGATTGGCTGGGGATGAACTCATAGGGTTGGGAAACAAATTGTCTTCTTGGTATACAGGAGTTCCTGGGTAGAGGGTCACAGGACTTGTTGGATCGATTCCCACGCATGGCCCCTGCTCTGGTTGATGTCAGTAGTTCCCCCCTAAATACAGAGTCTGGACGACCTCAAAGACCAGTCTTAGGTTTTACAATAGCATTGTTATCTATAGAAGCAATTGGGAAAGTCACAAATCTTACAGCTGTCAAGGATATGTGACACTTAAGCATGAAGCAGTTATGGTAGTAGGGAAGTTAGGGAACAATGGCTGCTTAACTTCTAGCTATATCTATACTTCTATAGAAATCAGACTTTTATCACTATTCCTGCCTTATGGCTTTACATTATTTTAATATAGGCAGTTTCAAGAAGAGGTAATGGTGTGGAAAATATTATGCTTTCAGAGCTTGGAATCTGGGGTCAAGTGGCCCTGGGTTCCAATCTGCATTTGCTGGATATAGGCTGCTTTAATAAGAGACTCAACACAGTGGCTTAAACAGGACAGTAGTGTAATTCTTTCTCAGGTTAACAATCTGAATAACGAGTGGAGAGCTAGTTTGGTGGCTCAGTGGTGGTGGGCACCCAGGCTCCTCTTGTCCCTCCACTCTCCTGGCCCTTCATGGATTCACCATTACATTCGCCTTGAGGCTGTTGGAGGGAGAAAGAGAAAAGAGGAGGGTGTGTTCCTTCCTGCTAAGGACCACACTCAGAAGTGAGCACATCCCACTGGCCAGACTCCAGGCATACGGCCACACCCACCTGCAAGGAAAGCTGGGAAATGGGGTTTCTGGCAGGCAGGTACCCAGCCAAAACTTTTGTTACTGAAGAAGACAGGGAGTTAGACGTTAACCCAAAAATGATGGAAAAATCACACAAGCATATCCTTATAAACCTAAGAAGGAATGGTAGAATGAACTCTGAAAACATGTAACAGGGAACAGTGATCCAGTCCTGGGTGGTGGGGTGGGGAGCTTCAGGGAATTGACTTTTTCTTGAGGAAATGGTTTTGAGCAGAGATCTGAAACAAGGAAGAGGGTTCTAGGAGGGGGAACAGTGCCCAAAGCCCTTAAAACGGGAGGTACGAGGCACGTTTGAGGAATTGAAAAGAGGTTTAAGGAAAAAAAACTGTAAATCAGTTCTCTTCCCAAGGAACTAAGGCTGGCTGGTGAAAGATTCTAACATGTGCACAAGCTCTGAAAGACACCACTTGTTTTCTGTGGCTTGGAAATATCCCATGGTGGCTTGTCTGGCAGCCCAGAGAAAGCTGACATTGGTTCGAGAAGGTCTGATTACTTGAGAAGGTCTCGCATAAGACCTGGGTGAATGAGTAAAGTCTTTGTGCGGGTTGCCTTAGAAGAATTTGGCAAAGTTGTGTGCCTTCTTTGTGTTACTTATGCTTTTAAGTAACCTTGGGAGAGAGTCCTATCATTTTGTCTACGGCATGTTGAAACATGGTGGCTTTGAAAATCATTTACCGCTTAGCATTAAAGGAACAGATTGGCAGCTGGGTAATGGAGCCACCCTGAGATGTGGGAGGGCAACAGTAATTGTTGAGTCATCAAGACTCATTTCCATATGTGTGGTAACACATGAAAATCAGTTTCATTACTTTATAGTTTCACCTCTTATTAAAGCCCTGCGAAGTGTGAGTCATAGGAAACTTAAGGTACTACAATTTGAGAGAGCCTGATATAAAGAATTCATGAAATCTTTCTGCACCGCTTACTCTACTTTTTCTTATTGCAACTGGGAGATCGTTTTTTAAATTTTAATATGCTTCCTTCCTTTGCTTTCCCAAGGACACAGGCTTTACCTTTGCCGGCTCTAGGCATCTGTCTGATTGGAAGAGATGAAAATCTGTTATGGGAGGAAAGCCGATAGAAAGATTGGGTAATTTTCAATTTTTGGCATTTAGAACCAGGCCCAGGCAGCTGGGTCTGGGTATCATCTTGAAGGTGGGTTTTGCACTTCAGCATCTTCAGACTATGCAGTAACCAGGCCCTAGCACCGTGTAGACCTAACACCGTGTAGTGCGGTGTAGCATAGAGAAGACAGCCCTAAGGAGTGTTGCCAGATAAGATACAAGATGCCCCGTTAACATTTGAATTTTAATGAACAATGAATAATTTTTTAGTATAAGGATGTTCCAAATATTGCACAGGACATACTAATACTCAAAAAATTTGCTGTTTGTCTGTAACTGAAGATTGCAGACTTTAAAAATACAAGACTGGGCATCTTGTATTTTTATTTTTAAACCTGGCAATCCCACCCCCAAGGTCTAGGACAGATGGGCAAGTACCACTGTATAGCAGGAAAATACAATAGGAGGGAAGTGTAGAGCATGCTAGTCACACCCACTGGCCCACCATGGAATCCCTTTTCTCTATTTGAGCAGAGCCTGCTCTCACTGTGGAATCAGAAAGTACAGATCCTTGCTTTCTCAGCCTCCTGTAAACAACAGTGAGGGCACATGCCAGTCAGATTCACCTTCCCCAACCTTGACTAAGAAGTAGGTGTTTGGAAGAAGCAGGTGCAGCACAGAGCCCATTCTGGTGATGGGTGACAGCAGTGACCTTGGCTGCATCCAGAGTCTGGTATTGTCATTGGTGGAAGCTGTGGGGTCTAGTGCCCATAGCAACAGCAGTGTTTCTAAGGCCTTGTCATGGGCAACTGTTCCTGGCTGCAGAGCCTGACTCTGGCCCTCCCATGGACTTTGCAAGCTACCCAATACCCTTCAGATGAATTCCTTCACTCCTTAACTCCAACGGAGTCGGTTCTGTTCTTTGCACCTAAAACTGTGAGTGAGAAATTAAATAAAAGCCTTCTCAGGCGCGAGGAATTGTGGAGAGACGAACAAGAGGAATGAGGTAGGGGGACAGAATGGACAGAAAGGTGCCTGGACGGGAGGTGGCATACAGTGAGTTGGGAGAGGACAGAGGCCTTCTTGGAGGACATTCTGGGAGTTTGCAACAGTTTTGATGACATGATGGAGTTCATAAGGACCGGTTTCCACTCTGACTGCATGTTGCTTGTGCTCTGCTGGCTTTTAAGTATTTTGAATCACTCCTGGGTGCACCCATTTCTTCTTAGTTGGGCAGAGGGGGTCTCTGATAGTTAGCTGTCCAAAGCGTTCCTTGACTCCAGTGTGGTATAGGTAAAATCTAAAGTTTCGCTGGGGAGCTTGACAGGGTTGAGGAGCAGTAGTTCCACAGCAAAGACCTGTGCAGGGAAGAGCCCTCAAGCCTGGGCTGATGGGGAGTCACAGACACACTCCGCAGTGTTAAGGGGCCCAATGAAGGCTCATAGTCTGGGTAGTGCCACTGGGCCGGGTCAAGCTAAGTCAGACTAGGGCAGCCACGGACTTTGAGCCTCAAACGCTGGCATGGCCAGCAGCACCCCAGAGGAAGGAGATGCTGCCCCAGGTTCTCGAAGTCCCCAGCTCTTCCTGGTCATCATGAGGTTGTAAAAACCATAATCCTCGATGCTCCCGTAGGGAGAGAAGCAGAGGGCAAGGTGGGCTACCTGAGAGACACCACGTGGATGGAGGTTACTACATGGATGGTCAAATTGTTGTGTTAGATATTTAGACACTTCTGCTCCTGGTAAAGGTGTGCGTAGTGGCAAAGAAGGAAGGCTAGACCAGTGATAGACTAGATTAAATAACCAGTTTCCTCCTGCACACGATGTGGGTTAACTTCTGTGACCCTGCTATCTTTCTGCACTTCTCAGCCCACCGTCCTGTGTCCCAGCCACACGGAGCTGTTCGCCACTCTCCAGGCCACACACACGTCACCATCAGGCTTAGGAATCCCACGTTCTCGTGGGGACCTCTGAGCAGCGGCTTAGCTGCTGCTGCTCGTGTCCTGGGGAAATCAATGGTTTCCAAGGTACCTGTGTACTCCTGTTCATTCTGTTCCCTCCGTCTGGAACTCTCCCTTCTACACTTGAAAAAACCCATTAGCCCTTCAAGAGCTAGACAGAATGTCACGACTAGGAAATTTCTTGAGACCTGTGCTCCGCTCTGCACCCTCTCTAAGCAGAGTTAATCGCAGCACTCTTCCCCTGACCTTTGTGTTTGAAGGTTGTGTGTCTGTCTGCCTTGCTGGGCCAGGAGCATACAGAAGACAGAGCCCGCATGGTTTTCATTGTCATACTCTAGCTCCCAACTTAGACCTTGGCAAAGGGCTAGGCCCTAACAAATATCAGTGAACTAACTCTCCTCTGTCTCCACTGTTTACCTACCCAGTCTCACATCTAAAGGGTCTTTAATTGTATTTATCTATGATCTAAACGTTGGTGAGTGTTCATTCCTATCCATTCATTACAGCATTTAGTGCGATAGCTTGCACATCATAGACGTGAACGTGGTGGTTGATTTGATTGGATGCCTTGGTTTAATGCCTCTGTTCACAGAATGTCAGAGTTTGAAGAGAACTTAGAAGGCATCTTGTGCAACTCCTCACCTGGTGCGTGCATTGGTGAGTTCTGTATACCAATGTGTTTATGTCACACACGTGGGATGTGTACTAATAGACGCCCTGGCTCTAAGTTACCACGTGGTCAGTTCTCTTTGTTCAGTTACCAGCAGCATTTGGTAAGTGCTTTCTGATGTTGATGGTGGGGAAGGTAATGAAAGTGTTAGCTGCCGAGGCGATTTCTCTGCTGTCCCTTTGACAACAATATTAATAGCTAATATTTTGTAAATGTCTGCCGTTGTTGAGACATTTCGCTGGGCACTAGAGGGAGAAAAAGTATGAGAACAACAAATAAATGGTACTTGTTTTTAAGGAGCTAGTAAGGGAAATTGATCAGCCCAATGATCATATAGTACAGAAAGAAAATTGCTGGACAAGAGCTGTGGAAAACACAAGGAAAGCCAGGCTGGTGAGGGGATGGATGTTGGCAAAGAGGAAGTGGAGAATATGGACTGGACAGGGGGTCACTGAGAAAGCAGTTCTAGAAAAAAGGAGTGGAACATGCCAAGTGGGGAGGTGAGGGAAATGCTTGGGGCCATTCCATCAGCTCAGTATTGTAGCCACAGTGCTAGGGAGGCAGAGGATAGGGAGGGGGAGAGGCAACTGGAGCTGCTAGAGACAGAGGGAGGAGTCAGATCGTAAGGGGCCTTTCTTGTCATGCAAAGGAATTGGTTTGCATGATGTTGGCAGTGAGGGTCTTTGGGGATTGTGTGCAGATGGAGTGGTATGCGTATTAGAAAGACCTCGCTGTATCATTACAGCATTATTTATTTATTTATTTTTTTTTGAGACAGAGTCTCACTGTGTTGCCTGGGCTAGAGTGCCATGGCGTCAGCCTAGCTCACAGCAACCTCAGACTCCTGGGCTCAAGCGATCCTCTTGCCTCAGCCTCCCGAGTAGCTGGGACTACAGGCATGTGCCACCATGCCCAGCTAATTTTTTCTATATATTTTTAGTTGTCCAATTAATTTCTTTCTAATTTTAGTAGAGACGGGGTCTCGCTCTTGCTCAGGCTGGTTTCGAACTCCTGAGCTCAAACAATCCGCCCGCCTCGGCCTCCCAGAGAGCTAGGATTACAGGCGTGAGCCACCGCGCCTGGCCACAGCATTACTGTTGAGGCTTAAGGAGGAGGGAGCTGGGTATGGAGGTGATTTTCATATTTTAGGAGAGAAAGGATGACTAAGGCAATGGTGGAGGGGACAGAACGAGAACAGAAAGAAGAGATGCTTAGATGTCCACATAGGGGGTTGTGAGGATGTGGGCCAGAGGGATGAAAGCCGGGAGGGTGACTTCAGCAGTTGTGGCTTGGGCTCCTGGGTGGGTGCCAGAGAAGAGCTGAGGGTGAGGAGCCCACAGGTCACCAGGGTTGAGATGATTAATCGCCGTTTATATCCATTGCTGTGGTGCTCAGAGGGGAGGCTTGGTTAAAGATACAGTCATGACACTGACAGTCCCCAGAGTGAGGAGAAGTAGGTTATGGATCCACAGGGACACCCTCGTATAAGGAACGGGCAATGAGGGAGGAGCCAGTCAAGGAGACAGAGAGGAAAACAGGAGAGTGGAAGAACAGGAGAAGGTCATGGAGGGGACAGTTTTAAAGGGGACAAAGTGATCAAGAGCGTTAGATGCTGCCGAGAGGAGCAGGACCAGGACTTTGGAAAGGCCATTGATTTTAGCAACTTTGGGGGCCACCAGGAGAGCAGCTGCAGTGGGGTGGGGAAGCCAGACTGCAGGGGCTGGAGAGCCATGGGAGGTAGGGGGTGAAGCCGAGCGTGGGGAACTCTGTCCCGGAGCTTGGCTGGGGAAAGGAGAGGAGATGGCAAGCAGAGAGAGTCAAGGTGGTGGTTGTTTTTTTTTTTAAAAACAAAGTAGGACAGACTTGACCTGCTTCCATGCTGACAGGAAGGTGCACTGAAGATCAGGAGGAAGTGGGTAACTGGGAGCACAAGGGACTTGAAGTTGGGATGGGGGCATTGAGGAAGGTGGGTCTGTTCTCTGAAACATGGAGGAAGGCTCTTGGGACAGGGGCTGATGAAGATGTTGGTTAGTGGAGCAGACGTGGGGGTTGAACAGAAGACACTTGAGGGAGTTCATGCCCACTGGACTCTACATTCTCAGTGAGCTATGAAACATTATCCTTTAAGAGAGTCTGACTGTTGCACAGTGGCTGAGGGTGCAGGCTTCGGAGTCTGTGCTGGGGTTCAAGTTCTCTTTCTGCCATTCTGTAGCTTCCAACCTTGGGAAATTTCCCTAAACACCATGTGCCTCGGTTTCCTCATCTGTATAATGGAGACGATAATGATCCTTGATGGACTGTTGTAAGAACTGAATGAGTTAAAATATGGGACGTGCTTAGAACAGTGCCTGGTGTCTAATAAGCACCACATAACAACTGTGGTTGCCATCATCGTCTCCATCATCATTTTCTGCTGAGCCAGAGGGTTTGGGATGCATGGTTGGAAGCCGTAAACGTTTGGACCACCTACTGAGTAAAACAGGAGGAAGGGCTAAGGACAGGAAAGGTTGCTGAGTGACAGTGGGGGACACAGATAAGACCAGAAGATGAAACTTTGTAGCAGTCTAAATCTTCAGTTGCCATTGAATAGCCTAAAGAAATAAATTTTATTTCCCTTTTATAAATGAGGAACCGAGGTTTAGAGAGCTCCAATAGCTTGCCTAGGGTGACACACAGGTAAGTGCCAGGTACTAGTGATTTGACTCTGTGCTCTGCCTTTTAACCACACTGGTGTACGTACAAAACACACCGCAGGGCAGCTCCCAAACCAAACAGTCATCAAGGCTTTTGAAACTGTGGCTGCGGGGGGGATGAAATGCACACAGGGAAAAAGAAAATAAATGGCATAAGGAGAAAGATCTGACTTCACAAAACACTCGTATCACATCAGAATAGTGAAAATATCCTTCAAAATGGAAAAAGGCTAGTTCACATCTCACTTACTGGGAGCACAAAGCCAAATTCTGATGGATTCTGGTAAAGGAGACTTTTGATAAATGGATCCTTTATTCAAAGACTTGCCTGAGGCTGGGCATGGTGGCTCACGCCTGTAATCCTAGCACTCTGGGAGGCCGAGGCCGGTGGATCGCTCAAGGTCAGGAGTTCGAGACTAGCCTGAGCAAGAGCGAGACCCTCGTCTCTGCTAAAAATAGAAATAAATTAGCTGGACAACTAAAAATATATATAGAAAAAATTAGCCGGGCATGGTGGCGCATGCCTGTAGTCCCAGCTACTCGGGAGGCTGAGGCAGGAGGATCGCTTGAGCCCAGGAGTTTGAGGTTGCTGTGAGCTAGGCTGACGCCACGGCACTCTAGCCAGGGCAACAGAGTGAGACTCTGTCTCAAAACAAAAAACAAACAAACAAACAAAAAACAAAAAAAAAGACTTGCCTGAGCATTAAAGCTGGTGGGACAGATAATGTATATTATCGGGGATATATACAAACAGACACACACACACACACACACACACACACATCTGGGATTTTATATATATATGGTGAGATGCAGCAGAGAGCTCAGCACACCAGGGCGATTAGCATGGGGTTGCTGAATGAATGACTGATGAAGTGACGGCTATGGAGGCAGGGGGGAAAGATATGGGGGATCCTTTAGAAATCCGTCTAACAGAGGAAGTCCTATGAAAAAGCTTTCTCCCTAACATTTTAAAGTATCAGCAGTAACTGGAAATTACTGAAATATCTGTAAAACAATTGACATCACCTGACCATCTTAACTAGGCTAGCTGTCCTTCTGACAGCCATAGAGCCCCACCAGCTTCTAGATGGAGATGGCCCAGCTGGTTTAAATGGGTCTCCATGGTTACACTCATGCTCTGGTTTCCATGGTTACAGTTCCCAGTCCCTCACAGGAGTTAGATATATATTTGAAATTTAAAAGGATTTTTTTCCTTCTTGCCTGCCTACACAGAAATCCAGGGTTCAGAGGTCCGGGATGAAAGTTTCCGTGACCACTTGGGGATTACCAAGGGGGAAATGATAGCAATGTTTGTGACAGCTGCGATCTGTCATGGAATGTGGAGGAGAGGGCTCAGTTGGGAAATATTCTCGTGGTAGAACGATAACCCAATATTATGAGCCTGAGCATTTTGCTTAATTAGAGGAGAGGATAATAGGAGCGAGGAAGCAATATGCTATGGTTTGGATGCACGGCTGCCGGGGGCAGGGGTGGGATGGTGGCCAGAGGGGGAGGAGGAGTTCTTCTATATCGGAATCCCTTTAAAGTGATCATTCCTCTCTTTACCACAACAGCCCTGTGGCCTCCTTGCATTAATGTCTCCCACAGTCCTCATTTCAATCATCTTTCTTGGTTTACTTGGCTCACCCAGGCATCTGTGACAAGGTACCGGCCCAGGTCAAGGCTCTTGGTTGGATCTGGCTTTTCTTGGCAGAGGGAACCAGGTGGAATTCTAGTGCCTCCTTGTGGTATCGCTAACATTTCCAGCTCTGCACCGTCTTTTAGAAAAGAACTGAAGTTTGTACTGCTAGTATTTAAGAAGCAAAATAATCTTTGCCTGTTTAGTAATGTATCCATCCCTCCCTCCCACAAACTTTACTGAGTATCTATTATATTTCAGCAGGGTCCTAGAAATAACACTAATTAAAAAGATAACATATCACCTTCACAGAGTTCATAATTCATTGCAAAATAAGTAAAGAGCTCATAAGAGACCCAAGAGCTAATGGGAAAATGACAACATGTGTGACCCACTGGCTGAGAAAGCTGTGTAAGCTATCGAGCTAGAGGACATTTTGAAGCTGGATATTCAAGGATTCTGTTCTTCAAGGCTGAAAGATGAAATAATGACAATATTTCATCAATAGGGGATTCTGTCATCAAAATAAACCAGAGGAGAAAATGTGGTAATGCCTGTCTTTGCTTGGGTTCACATCCTTGCTACCTTCAAGCAGCCCTGCAGTCAGAAGCAGGTGCGAGGACTTGGCGCTGGTGGAAACACCTGAGAAGAAGCTGTCACTATCAGACTAAATGCAACACGACATCCTCCGCTGACGTTTATGGGCTTCCGGAGCAGGGATGGAAGGCACCTCCTTGAAGGAACAGGCTGCTCCCTGGGCAGAGGGAGGGGAGGGGTGTGAAGAGAGTAGTAGAAATAGGGGTTGGGGGTGGGGACAGGGAGGCAGAGACACCCCCACCCCAGCAGGGAGGGTTTTGTGAGCCAGTTGGAAGAGATGGCATTTTAATCTGAGGGGTATGGAGTCCTTGAAAGATTTTAAGTAGGGTATTACGTCAACCTCCTATGTAATCAAATTTGCATTTTACAAACGTCATTTTTTATGGCATTACGTAAAGACATTACATTCATAGCCAAGTTCAAGAATGAGTCCTGGGCTCTGCATTGGGTGACTTCTGTTGTCTGTGGTTCCCGTTCACAGACAGAGGGAATATTAGGAGGAGATGCTGGAATATGGCGGCTACACTTACCGGTTTCTCGTGCTTTCTCCCAGAGATGTTCTTTGCTTCTATGGGCATATTTTGATTTAAGGCAAATATTGAATTCTCTTTCGGTCATGCTGTGTTTGAAGTACCTGTGGAACATTCAAGTGGAGAGGGCAGGTAAGCAGGCCCTCCTTCCTTTTATTTATTTATCTTGGTAACACATTGCCTGCACTCTAGTATTCTTACTATATCTTGGAGACGGACATAGAGGATAGACTCTTTCTTTTAAACAGCAGTGTTAGTATTCCATAGACTGGAGGTAGCAAGCTATTTAACCATTGATGGCAATGAAGAGGTCACACCAATTCACACTCCTAACAGCAATGTATGAGAGAAACAATGTTCCACCACTTTTTCCAACACAGGGTGTTCCAACAATTTTTTTGCTTCTGCTAATCTAATAGGTGAATAATGGTTTCTCATTGTAGTTTTAATTTGCATTTCTTTTTTATGAGTGAGATTGAGCTTCTTTTCACACTATTTGAGAACCTTTTGCTTCTGTGAATCATATATTCTTATCCCATTTATCTTCTGGTTTGCTGACTTTTTTCTTGTTGAATTTTTCTTGATTTTCATCAGCTATTCAAATGTTAAGGAAATTAGGTTTTTATCTGTGATGTGAGTTGCAAATATTCAGTTGTCTGTTGACTATGCTTTCTATGCAGAATTTTTTTTTTTTTTT
>NW_012134969.1:6837934-6842955 GCF_000956105.1 Propithecus coquereli | reverse complement strand
CGTTTCCTCCCACTGATTTGAAATGCCACCTTTGAATCTGTGGCTGTTGCAGAACTTTCTATGACAGATGAGCTTTAATTCCATCCCCGACCTCGTCCTTGAAGGAAGGTTCATTGTTACTGTTGTTTTGTTTCTGAATAGGGGAGAGACTTGAGCATGTCTGCATGTGGAGGGAGAAGAGCAAGTGTTCCAGGAGAGGTGCAGAGGGGGCCCGGATGGGACGGTGAAGGGAAGATGGCTACGGCAATTGTGACAGATCCAAAAGGTGAGTGACCTGGTGTGCCTGTCTCAGCAAGGGCGTGTGCGCTCTGCATTTGTCAAGCAGCTTTTTGCATAATGTGAGTATTATGCCGTCCTCTCTCCCAGTTTGTCCGTCCCCTCCTGGCCTCTCTTCCTCCCTACCCAGTCTGGAAAGATCGTACTAATCACTTACATGTTCCCTCAAGGGCTCTGTACTTCTCTTACCACCCCAACCTGGATCAATACTACGATTGGCCTTGACACAGTCACGCCACTGGACATCTTACACCGCGGTCTCTAACCCAAGCGGGCACCCTTAGCCTTGCATTCTGCGTGTCTTGGTTTAGGCCCCTCTTTCTTGGCCTTCAGTGTTTATTCCAAACCTTCAAGCCCCTGATCCCTTTCTCTCAGCAAATGACCTGAGCCGGGTAGAATGAAGGTTTTCTACCTGGTGTCTGAGGTTAGGATTCAGTAGGTTTGGAAACTGAAATTATACGTAAAAACTTGCGTGGTGTGCCTTATTGAAAGGAAAACATCCACAGTTTTCATCAAATTCTTCAACAAATTGAGTATGCCAGGTATGCTCTCCCTTAACTTTCTGACTCTCCACCTACAGACTTATCTATACCCATAACCATCTTTACCTGCTTTTCTCTGGGTTTGGGGGACATTGGGCCCCTCTCCCTGTTTATTCCAGGACAATCCCTGCACATCACCCTGTAACTCCAGCCTTCCAGCTAGATCTATTTTCTTTCAGTTACTCCAGCTCTCTCCTTCCATTGCTCCTTCCTTGCAAACTGGTCTCTTCACTCTTAAACGTACACAAACAGCAGCGACACCACCCCCCTCCCAAGCCCCCTTGTATTGCTTTCTCTCGCTCTCTCTCTCTGTTTCTGTTCTCAGCTCACCCCTAGGCATTCCTGGTGTCTTCCTTCCATGACCTCAATCAGTGTAACATGCAAATCTCTGTCTTGTGCTCACTGCACTGCATAATTATAGCTATTTCTGTGTCTCTGTCTCCTCCACTAGACTGTGAAGTTAAGGACTGTGTCTTATTTATTTTTGTATCTCCACATCAGTGTCTCGCACATTGTGCAAGCTCAATAAATATTTGTGGACAGGAACTAATCAATGTAGCTGTTCTTCTCTAGACCATCTTCATCTGTTATTGTTTTTTCTTGAGGTACAGAAACCAGAACAGGAAACAGTCTTCTAGGTAGACACAGCACAGGTTTCTCCAGACATAGCACATTTTTTTCCCTTGTATTTCTTTTCTCTCTTCTGTTACCAATATTCCACTAGCAGCTTTTTTGGCAATAGCTACATACTGAGTTGGGATAAATAACTCTTGGTCCCTTTTTCTCATTAAAACTGAGAACTCAAAGCCCATACTCTAATGGCTGTGTAAACAAAGCTCATTTAGGAATAGTTACCTATGTAAGAAGAAAAACCCACCTTTTATTCTCTTTAGAATGATACATTTACAAATTATCTAATTGCCATGAATAGGAGGCCAGCAGCACTGTGTCATCATATTTAATTGCTAATTGTAAACAACCATTTATTAAAGAACTACCTCTACTTGGCAACACTTTAAAAAAAATCCCTTTCTAACTACTCTATGTCAGGCTTTTACCTGATTGTAGTTATTAAAATTATTGCCTGCCCAGACTATGTTCTTTTCTTTTCCTAACAATACCTCCTGTTTCCTTTAGACAGTGGTCCCCAATCTTTTTGGCATCAGTGACTGGTTTCACGGAAGGCAATTTTTCTATGGACTGAGGGGAGGGGGATGGCTTCGGGATGATTCGGGTGCAGTACATTTATTGTGCAGCCAAACCTCTCTGCTAATGATAATCTGTATTTGCAGCCACTCCCCAGCGCTAGCATCACCGCCTCAGCGCCACCTCAGATCATCAGGTGTTAGATTCTCATAAGGAGCGTGCAACCTAGATCCCTCGCATGTGCTGTTTACAGTAGGGTTCGTGCTCCTGTGAGAATCTAATGCTGCAGCTGCTCTGACAGGAGGCGGAGCTTACACGGTGACGCGAGTGACGGGGAGTGGCTGTAAATACAGAAGAAGCTTTGCTTGTTCTCCTGGCGCTCACCAGGTTCCTAATAGGCTACAGAGCGGTACCTGTCTGCGGCCCCAGGGGTTGGGGACCACAGCTTTAGGGAACCATTATAGCACACGGAGACTAGGGATCTGCGGAGCACCTGGGGAATCCAGTGGCCCGCTAGAGCCTTTGGCACATTTGTTTACTCGTGTAAACTTGAGTTTACCCATGTGATGGGTAGGTGGAGTTGCTAACACTAGGCCCTACCTTGGGCTTGAAGAAGTGAGGGTGAGTCTGGTTCTAACTTTGGCTAACGTCTCTCCAGGGCAGCCTCAGTCATTGGACACCTATCCAAGAGATGCAATTAATTGGCAAAGTCAGACAGGTTTCCTTGCTATTGATTAGGTTGGAGCTGGCAATCCTTCATATTCTTTCATTTCCTTTCTTCTTTTTTTAAATCTTATTTGTAGATGGAAAGGTTAAATAAATCATTTTGAATTGTACTGTGATTTATAAATTGCAGCAGAATGTGGTCTATAAGCTGTGACAGCCTCATTTCTCATCTACCTTGTTTGTGCTAAATGTGCTTCTTGATGTCAGAGGATTTGATGGAAGCAAACAAGGAGAGGATGAGCAGGTGTTTTAGAAATAATTGTGCAGAACCTACCCTGGTTGTCATCTCTGAAGCCTGTCAGTGTGTGCGTCCCTCCCCCCACTTCCCCTGCACACAAAGATTCGTAACCATCAAACTGGACTAGGAGACACCTAATAAAAAGGGGCTCACAATGGCCAGATGCTAACACCGGTACACCAGACAGGAACATATTGGTGAGACTTGAACATGAGATGGGGGCCATAGCAAGCATCAGATGCTTTTGCCTTTGTAGTATGTGTTACCCTTGTCCCCAGTGACAGCATTCCACTTTGTTTTGGGGAACTGCCCTGCCAAGTTCTAAGTCTGTGTAGTTGAGATAGAGCTTTGAGTGTAGTTCATCCTTTGGCTCCATGGTGAGGATATCAATCAGTCTGGGCGACTGGTATCTCCTGACCACATGACTGATTTAGGCACGAACAAGTGACCAAAGCGGATCCCTAGAGCCAGTTAGCATCAGTTCTTGGACTTTGGCTGGAAATATTGGGAAAGAGCAGCTTTCTTTTCATTGGGCTGCTAAGCTGGAAGGATGTCACTTCAGAGGTGCTGCTATCGGCATTTGTCACCATCTAGGAAGCTCACCAAGGATGAAGTCTACGCGAAGGAAGGCAGGCTGAGGGATACAGACAGAATCCTGGTGACATATTTTAGGCATCCAGACCCGGTTGTACCTAAAGCCAGGGCTACCATCTGGACTTTTTTTTTTTTTACATGATTGAATAAATTATCTTTTTTTGATTAAGCCAGTTTGAGTTGAGTTTCTATCACTTGCTGCCAAGAGTTCTGATACAGGAAATTTCTGAGGTCGTAAGAAATGAGTGAGTCTCTCTACCAAAGTTGTCTTAGTGTGTCTATTATCCAGGGAACAACAGTAATAGCAACCCTCATTTATTGCTGGATTTTGTGCTAATTGTTTAAATATGTCATCTCATGTAATCCTTATAACATCTTGTGAGGTATTATTGCCCCCATTTAAAAGATAAACTATGTTTTGAGATAGGTTAAGAAACATTCTCAAATTTACACAACTAGTGGCAGGAGCAGGGTTTGGTTCCAGGCTGCTGTCACCAAAGTTTATGCTCTTAACTAGCGTGGTGTAAACTGCCTTATGTTAGTCAGGGATCTCAGCTGAAAACGAAGCAATAAATGCTGGTTAGTTTAAGCAGGCCCAGAAGCTATATAAGCAGGAAGTTGTCCATCCACACTGCGATGCTGCTCTAACGAAGCCCCACCATTCCATACCACACCCGAGGTCTCACAGGCACGTAGCTGGCACCAGCGACACTTGGGATTGGGTGCCAGAAGTGCCAACTCTGCTGCTATTGAAGTTCTGGTCACTCCCACCATCAAGCCCACCGGAAGATGACTCTGGGAATGCCTACGTCTTCCCTTTTCTCCCCTAAGAATACCAACCCCATATGGGTGCATCTGATTGGCAAAGCCCAGGCCACATACTTGTGCTCTAGCAGCAAGGGAACCTGGGAAAATTAGTTTTGTCTTCTATATTTTGAATCAAGAGGCTCAGTGGCCACAACCTGACAACAATCTGACACCTTTGGTTCTAGAAATCTTAATGTCACGTTTGGACCAAACCAAGTTCGGTTCTCAAACTTTGGAGTGCATTAGAATCACCTGGGGAGCTTGCCAATAACACATGCTTGGGCCCAAGCCCAAACCTGATAGAATCAACACACGTAACCTAAACATCTGTACCCCATAATATGGTGATGTTCATGAATACACACACACACACACACACACACATACCCCAAAGGAATATCATATTTTCAAATTTGCAAGCCTGGATTCGTTTATTTATTGTGGAGTCACAAATTGTCTATATTATATTTTGCAGAGGAAAGAATTTGGAAACATCTAGAGTTAAGAGCAGAGGCACAGGCTTGCTGTGCTGCTCAAAGCTTCATTTCCTCATCTGTGTCAGAGAGCTTCCTCACAGGGCTCCCCCAGGGGCATTAGAAGAGCAATCTGAACACTGTAAAACCCTTCAAATATAAGGTAAAATGGATAGTATTATAAACACACAATTAGAGTGGTGGCCTCAGGTCTCAAAC
>NW_012134969.1:6753729-6837884 GCF_000956105.1 Propithecus coquereli | reverse complement strand
AAAAAAAAAACAAACCTCTGGTAAGAAGGAAAGGGCTTTATTCTAATAAGCTCCCAGGGGATTCTGATGAACATCAGCATTTGAAAAATATTGATTTAGAGGTTTTTGTTGACTAAGATGGTCCGCACCATTTTTGTCCAACTATCACCTCCTGTGCCCTTAAGCCTAGGTGTTACTCAGTTCTGGTAAATGCTGAATAAAGATGCAGCCCCACCGGGTGCTAACATTTGCTCACTGGAAAAGACGTAAATGTGATTTTTAAAAAGCTCTTTATGATTTTCTGAAAGAAATACTCTTGTCATGTCATTTTCTTAGAGGCACCACAGTATGACGGATTGACTAACATCTTACAAATTGTTAGGTTGTGAGTTTTAATCTTGTCTTTACTGATAAACTGCAGTTTGCAAACATTTTAAACTCTAAGAACCTCAGTTTTCAAATATGACAATTTTATTAACCAATATACAAGGCTGTTGGGGAAAAAACGAATTAAGACCATAAACATTCTTTTACTTACTGTTATCTTTACTTCGTCAGCAAATGCAGAAACCGATGTCTAAAAGTAAACTTTCTTGCTTCTGAAGTTAATATTTGACTTCCAAAGCACAGTTACCTAAGGTCTCCAAGTACTTTAGTAAAATAACTGGTTAGTTACCCCAAGGAAAACAGTCGTAAGGCAGAGACTGCCCTGTGCAGTTTCAGCACCCCAGCCTTTTCAATGTTCTATACTTACCAAGCGTTCAGTCGTTGTACATGGTCCCAAGTCAGCCAGGGAACAGGACCTTATAACCTAACTATTCCTCTTAGGGACTTTTCTAATTTAAAAGGTGCTGAAGAGAAGGCAAAGTCCAATGAAACTGAATTACCATCGGGCAGTATACCCTTGAGCACTGTAGCAGCTGGTTGGCAGGCGTTTGAAGAATGAAGGCTTAAAAAAGCATGAATTCACTCAACGGAAGTGACAATCCACTCTTCATAAGGCATGTACTGTTAGTACTGGTGATTGTAGCTATGCAACACAAAATGATTATGTATTTAGGAATATATAACAGAAAAGTAGAACATATAGCAAGGGAGAAGGGTTTGCTTATAGTAACATATGTAAGTGCAGTGGTTCTCAAACTTCAGTTCACAAAGAATGACCTGGGATAACTGTTAAAATGGAGATTCTCTAACCCCAAAGATTCCCATTCAATAGGGGTGGGCCTGGGAATCTGCATTTAAACAAGCTCCCAGGTGATTCTGATGAAGGTGGTTCAAGGATTACAAATTAAGAAACAGACTGATCTATTGTATTTTCCAGTCCCTAAGTCAAAAAATTCTGCTACGTCTTAGAATTCTAAAGATTGCTCAACTAATAACAGTTAGTCAACAGTTACTCAAGTGATAACTGTTAAATTCATCATGTGCTATTTAGCTCTTAAAAATAATGTAAAAATGGCTCATGCCTATAATCTCAGCACTTTGGGAGGCTGAGGTGGGAGGATTGCTTGAGGCCAGGAGTTAAAGACCAGTCTGGGCAACATAGCAAGACCCTTTCTCTATAGAAAATTTAAAAAAAATTAGCCCGGTGTGATAGCATGGGCCTGTAGTCCCAGCTACTTGGGAGGCTGAGGCAGGAGGATTGCTTGATTTCAGGAATTTGAGGTTGCAGTGAGCTATGATTGAGCCACTACACTCCATCCTGGGATTAAAAAAAAAATTAAACAAAATGGGAACGTAAATAACCCTCGATAATTGATTGGGCCCAGGAGGAAAGGAATAATATAAAACAACTTCTGAAAAAAACAGCTATTCTTAAATAATCACGGTTTTAGTGATAAAGTATGAACTCATTTTCAGTTCAATATATTAATACTTTGATAACTGATGACAGTTATTAGTGGAGTTATATACAGGTTTTTGGAGGAAGGGCCTAAGCCTGAATTTACACCTTAGGCCCTAAGCTGTGAATTCTGACATATTTGGGAAATTCTGGAAGGCCAGTAGGGCAGACCATTGGTACCAGAACCATCTGGCCAACTTCTTTGTGCTGTTTATAACTTGGTTAGGAAGTATTCTCCACTGGGAGGCTTCCTTTCACCTTCTAGAACTGGGTTAGATTCCCTTATATGGGCTTCATAGTATCAGCAGCAAGGCTCAACTCTGAGCCACGATATTCCTTGTGATATACCAGCCACACTGGTACAGTTCTTCAAACACTACAGAACTAATGCTTCAGGGCCTTTGCATATGTGGTCAGTTAATTTTTCATGCTAGCTTCTTTTACATTTTTTAGGTTTCAGCTTAAATGATACCTCTTGGAAACTTTTCTTATCACGCTACTTACCAAGTGTTCAGTCTCATCCTCAACTACTTGTTGTAGTCTCTCGATAACCTGTTTTCTTTCTAACACCTATTACAATTTGCAATTACTTGATCTTTTTTACTCAAATCGTTTTCTGCTCTCCCACTAGAATATAAAATCATGGGACAAGGAATCTGCTTTTCTTACCTCTGACTATCCCACAGTGACCAACACAGACTCTCTCGAAGAGGACTACATCTGTCTGGTTCACCATTGTGTTCTTAGCACCTAGCACACACTGGGGCATTTAATAAATCTTTACTGAATAAATGAACTAACCTATGAGTTCCTTAATAAATACACAGTACATAGAAGTGATCTGAGAGATCAAGGGTTCTCTTCTTTGAGCCTATGTGTTCCTATCACTCAATACTTAGCTTTTATATTGTGAAATATCTCTTTTAGTCACTTCCAATTTGGGAAGTAGAGAGACCCACCAAATAAAACAAAAACAAAAAAGCTCATAATCAAACAATCCAGAAAAACCTTCCCACCGTTACATGTCCTGTGATGTGAGAACAGTGGAATCTTGGTGCCAGCCCTCTTATGCCACAGTGCTCTTAGGAGCATTTCCAGTTTGTCCGTCTTGTGTTTGTAAATAAATAGGTATTACTTGTACTTATATCAGGATAATGAAACCTGGAGTGAAAGACTTTTTTTTCCCCAATAGCCCACAATGACGTGGTTGGCTAGAATAAACCTTTATGGAATATCCTCTTTACCAATATTGTCTGCTTCAGAAAAGCTAATATTGAAACAAAACAAAAATAAAAACCACAACTTATTAGATATAGATGAAACTTTATTTATACATAAAAAATTACATTTCAGGAATTCTCCTTTTCTAAAAACAGTCTTTTAATTGTAAAGCTCAGAATGAAAAGAACCAAAGGGGCAATGAATAGCTTTTTAATTTTGTACATACCATGGTCACAGTTAAACAACTTTTTAAGCTGCCAAAAAATATACCCCTTCCACAGTAGCATGAACCTTTGTAACTGCAGACTCAAATCTCATGATGGCATCAAAAGCCAAAACAAAATAAATTAATATTCTGAAATAGAAGACTGGGCTGTTGATGCTACATGGGTCCTATCTCTAACCACTTCCTCTCATGTTAATTCTTCCTCTTAGGTATAGCTCAATAGAAAACTTTCTGCTAATAATACCTACCATTGCTATAGAAAAAGTGAAAAGAGAAGTGATAAGGGCTTCGTGTAACTACAGTAGTTTAAAAACTCTCCCCTATGAGCCTACATTTCAGAATAATATTAACATTATCTACCCTACATAAGAAACAAAACATGCCATAATGTTTTGGGATCAAATTATTTATACAATAACCATTAATCTATTCTAGAGCATGTAACCCTCAGCACTACGCAAATCTCAACCTCACTTCTAAAATTAAATGTTAGTGATAAATGAAATGTCAAGTGGTTGCTACTTCTAAACAAGATTCAGATTAAAACCTCTCAGGAAGACCATGGCTTTTTTTTTTTTTGAGAGTAGGGCTTAATTTACTATGTTTTACCCAATATGAAAAGATTGAATTTATCTGATAAGGCAGTCTTATTATGGGGGTAGCCAGCATCTCTCACCTTTCGTTCCCCTCCCTATTTCCCCGCCTGCTAAACCCCATAACCCCACCATTTACTTACCAGTAATGTGGTTACTATTTGAAGCATCTAAATCTATCTGAGATGGTAATTTAGAGAGCTGTACAAAATCATATAATTTCAGGCACAATGAACTTAAATGTTACCTTCAAAGGTAAGAATGTTAAAGTATCTGCTCCACTTTATGAACTTAGTGTTGTTTTTCTTCTTCATTTTTAAATTTGAAGAAAGGTCACATTCCTATAAAACTTGGCCAAGAAATGTAGGAAATTAAAAAGTTCTTATTAGAAAAGCATCAACAATCCCAATAGGAGGCTTGATTCAAATAGGCCTTCTGCAGCTGGAAGAGGGAAGGGGATGAAGTGAAGAACACCTTTCCATTCTGTGCAAACAGCTACTTTGCTCTTTTGCTGTCAATGTTGTTGGACTGGGATTATTCTTTCCACGGTGCAAAAAAAACTCTGGAGCTGGCCTTACATTTTTGTTAAAATTGTCTTCAGCTTGGCATAAAAGATCATTAGCTCTAAAGTAGTAGCTCCTGGAAGTCCCAGGCAGAAAGGAGGTTTCTCTCCTTTATGCCAAGGTCATGGACAACTCCAAAGGTGAGGGAAGAAATGGCAAATATGGAACATGGAAATATCCCTATCCTTTTCAGATGAGGAAATTAAAGCAAAAATAAACATCCAAAGATGACATTTTTACTTTAAAAAATACCAATTTCTCAAAAATATATGTTAGGAATTTATATAAGGATAAAGAACTAGAAAACATTTTTTCCTTTCATTGGAAAAAATTTATAGCAAAATTAAATGAACACAATGGAGATACTCTTGTACAAAGTTTTGTGTTCAGAAAATATTACCCATTAAAAATGACATCTTTAGTTAAAAGGTAGCTATGTTCAATTCTGCTTCGACAAGAAGCTTTTTAATTTGCTTAAGAGAATTAATTATTCATCTTAATAGCAATGCTCCTTTAGTTGGCTACTGTTTACACTGATGTCAAGAAAAAAATACACTGTACTGCTATTATTAAAAGAAGAATAATTTGTACCACCATTTGAATGGGTTACTCATTTTCATAAAGCTTACATGAACTGGGAATCAGAATCTTTTCCCAGTAAAACCTCGTGCTTCATCAAAACTAGAGCACAGAACTAGCATGAACAATTGGGGTTAATCTGCAAGAAAATATAACTTACAGAATTTGCCTTTGGGCTTTATTTAACAATAGTTTAATAGTTTAAATAGAAGTTTCTGTTTGACATCCTTAAGAGGCAGTGCTTAAAGCATTACAAACATAATGCTACCAATTAGGGTGGCTATGCCGACAGATTTTCCATTTCCATTTTTGTATTCAAGGATTTATTAGTTCGATTTTTTAAAAAAGGCTGTTCATGATTGATATAAAAGATCTGACCCCAATAAATTAGCTACAAACTGTTAAGTACAGTATATAAATGGGTAAAGTAAGACCATCCCAAAGCAAAGTTCTAGGACTTCAGAAAGATTTGGTTGAGATCATAGAGACTGAGTCTTAAAAGATTTCATACTGTTAACAGTTAATGGCATTATCTTGTCCCTCAGACTGCCTCCCCTAGAAATACTTATTATTAAAGTTAGAAAAATCAAAAGCTTTTCCTTAGCATATGTGATACCCCAGAGAGCTCTCTTTTTGACTTATAAAAAGAAACCCAAAACAAATAAAAAGCCCTGAGTGCTAACACAAGCAACTGGTAACAAAACAGACAAAACTCCACACCCTCTATTTTCACATAAATTTGTATTCACTGGCTGAAGGTTAGAGGGAAAAACCAACCGATCTCAAATTCAAGGATTCGACACACTTACTCTCGGATAGGTTAAGTATATTTGACGAGGAGGTCCAGGCTGTGGTAGAGATTCAGAGGATAGTCCTGACCAGAACTTAGAAGGTACTTGTGAGACACCACAAAGATCACGAGGACCCTCAAAATAATTATTTGAAGGAAAGACCATACTTCCTCAGAAGCCAAAGGCACACAAAACATCCTATTCTACATAACTAACATTAATTTTATGTTTCCACATGACCTTAAAGGACACACAGAGCAAGGTAAGTTTGTATAGTTTCTAAGATTAAAGTAATCTCTAATCTTAAGAAGTCCAAAACAAAGGAATAAAGGTGGACAGACAGACAAGAGTATTCTTCAACTTTTCTTCATTGCACAGGGAAATCCCCCTGAGGTAAGAGTAAGAAAATTCAGTAAGTTGTAAAATATCTCTAAATTTAATTATATTTTCCTTTAAAATCACATTTGAATATTGATATAGGTTTCATACAATTACAAATCATAAAGATTTTAAGAAGCAACCTCAGGTCTTGTATGATTCCTTAATCACCATTACAAACCCTTGTCAGACTGGGCTATATGGAATGGTTCTGCTCCTTAACTTATAGGGGAATTTTCTAAGGAATGAACATTTTAAAATTGTGATTTTGTTTAACAAATTACTAGCAAACCTCCTTTCTTCATTCTTTAACAAAGCACGCATATATAGTCAAAGCTTCAAACGACACTTTCCTTTGCCATTTCTTATAAACTGAATTTTTATTTTAGCATTTTTAATAGCATCATTTTGTTAGGTTATTATGAAGGCAAGACTATTTTTCTAGTAAACCATATTTTTTATCCCACAAGGCAGACTTTACAAAAATCAATTTACTTATAAAAAATTAAATTATAGGTTTAGAATCTACTTTCTAATAAAAGGAAATAGATTTTAGCAAACAATTATTAAAGACAAGGGTATTTAGAAAAGTTCAAACTGCTCAGTATGAAAATATATCTCACTGAAGTATACTTACTTATAAAAACATATTGCCTTTGCCATGTGAAAATCTGGTGTTTAGTTCTCTAGATTTCTTTATTAGGGCTTTTTTCTGAGCTTCATCAAACCGATTAACCTTGAGATCCTTATCACGGTCAAATGGTATTCTCTCTTGAGGCTTATTCTTATCTTCAGCAGCCTTACTCTTTAATTTTTTATGATGAATGTCCATAAGAGATTCTGATCTTTTTGATTCCTGGGGAGAGCAGAAGAGCAGAAATAAAACCTTAGCTTGTTTAGATTACTGACAGCACATGATTACGAAACAGAGTAATTAGATAGTAACGGTGCACATTATGGAGAGCTATTTACAAGCCTCAATATGTTTTTCTAAATCCAAGATAGCATCTATGAAGAAAATATGTATCAGAGGCAAATTCAATTCAATCAAAATGAAGATAGCTACTAACTACATGCCACGCAATAAAAAAAGAACAAGACGGCGAGGAAACAAATATTTAAATAACCATAATGAAAAGTGTATGGTTATTCAAATACTAAAAATTAGAGTACGAACCAAGAACAAGGGTGTGAAAACAAGAGCAATTATATTCTCACTTCATGCACATACTGGTCCTTGAAGCCTACATGGTGTAGGTAGGAAGGGAAGGCACTGCCAGGCTGAAGCAAAAACAAAGGCAAAACAGAAAAACAAGAGCACAGAAGTGGCAAAATCCAAGCTCTGTGCAGGACATGTTGACATGTTCCATAAGCTAAGAGAATTTTTGTTCCTCTCAGTTTTCTGTTCTCTGTTTCCCTTACCTCCCTTATTTTTTCTTTCTTGGGTAGGTTAGGTGTTCATATTTTTAGATATACCTAGTAAGACAAGGTCTGGTTTAGGGATTCATTATAGAGCTCTGAGTACTCATTTAGGTAAAAGACACAATGGCTCTGGATTGCAGGAGCAGGGAGGGGATGGAGGAGTAAACGACGCAGGCAGGACAGACTGGAAGCCTGCAAGCGGGGGCATATGTATCCCTGGGGGTTCCACAGAGTAAATTCCATGGGGTATGAAAGAATGGGCAATTTTAAGGTTACCTCAACTTCTTCATGTAGTCTTTCTGAAAATTATTTGGCCTATAATACATCTTGTGAAGTTGCCTCCCCTTTCATTTTAGCTCTTTCCCATTTACCAAAGGAGACCACAGAATATTGTCCAGGAGAGCAAAAGTCTTCAGGGCACCGAACAAAAAAGTCTGAAATACTGGTATGAATGAAACTTCCTTTAATCGGGAAACTGTAAACCTGGTGGGCGGGCTTTGTGTCCTTCTGTGTTTGAAAACACATTTCTCACAGGAGTGTAGTGTCCTTTAGAAATGGGTATTTTGGCTCTTGTTGGAATGTTATGAATTCAGATTTATTAAAGTATGAGCAAAGGAACAAAGGACAGT
Source organism: Propithecus coquereli (assembly GCF_000956105.1). Lineage (NCBI taxonomy): Eukaryota > Metazoa > Chordata > Mammalia > Primates > Indriidae > Propithecus > Propithecus coquereli. The sequence continues at coordinate 6,829,657 of NW_012134969.1, read as the reverse complement.
TTTTACTTAACAACCACAGCTCTTCCAGGTCCTGCCTACTTGTCAAAGAATACGCTTGAGAGCAAAGAAGTGAAGAAAGCTCAAATAATGAGCAAAATAACAAGGCACTAGTAAGAAATGCTGAAGGTGACAGCATGTTATTTCATCCAGAAGACAAACTCATGGTACCTACCCACCTATGTTAGAATTCAGAAGTGTCATATGAATGATCATTAACACATTTAGCTGAATGGAAAAAAGAGAAGTCAGACTTTGCGACAGAAAGTCTAACTTGGCTGATTTGACAAGAAAAGACTTTGTCAATTAGGTTATGTGGTAGACAAGTGATGTGAATTAAATGAGCTCAATCTGGGGCTGTAAGGTTTTAGCAGAATGTACAAAAGATACTATATCAGTAAATATGTATTTAAATTAGCACTATTTCCCTCTTCCTACCCTTGCTCAGTATACCGAGTTAAACAAAGTACCTCTTAGTCATTTCATAAATCTTAATAAAATCTTAAAGAAACAAACTGATTTGCAAAATCAAGTGCTTTCCAATTCTGTATTTTCAATAAATTGAAGGAGATAAGAAAATCATCAAATATTGCTAGAGGAGACTATAGAATATAGTCTATAAAAATAGGCTATCAATACATAGAGCATGGATAAATAGTTAACAACTCAAGTTCCAACTTCAGAAAAATTTGGGTTGCAATGATGGTCCTGCTGCTTTTAACACTGGTAACCCTGGGCAAATAATCTGTCTCATTTCCTCATCTGTAAAATGGTACTAGTCATGGTAATAATTTCCAATTATTTGAATGAGGGAAGAGTTAAATGATCTAATGAATACAAAGGATTTAGTACAGTGTTGGCTATATAAGAAACACTCAATAAATCCTAAGTATTAGATTTATTGAGCATTTACTATATTGTAATCATCACACTCTCTGTAAATTAAATGTTGTTATTCCCATTATACAGATTTGGAAGGAATGAGAAAACATATTAATAGGACCAAAAAAAAAAAAAAAATCAAAGGAGGTCCTAATGAGTTGACAGTTTAGAGGTCATTGGTAATAATTTTTGTTAGTAGATCAATTTGATGTTTAAGAAAATAATTCAAATTGTTCAAAGATGGGAGCATATATTCAGGGCAACTTGAATCTATGCTCTTGGGAAAAAAAACAAAAAAATTTTTCAAAAAATTGAATGACATCAGTATAATGAAATGTGTTCTATTACCATTTACTTCTTTATGTAAACTTGGTTTCTTATATAAGAAACTTGGTTTCTTTCTATAACTCTGGTTTATAACCAGAGTTATAAAATTAAACAAACAAAAGAATACATTGATGCTGAAACCTGTCCTATTTAGGCAATAAGATCCAGTGACCAGGAACTGACTAGAAAAAAAGTCTTTCATTAAGAGGTTTAAATTAAATTTATATTCTACTTTTCATGCTTAATAATTATTTAATTAAATTATAAATTAAAAATTTACAGCATACTTTCATTATTTTGATCAACTAAAATTACAACTTAATCCTGAAAGAAAAAAAGTTAACATTTAAGGACACAGACACAAGAGATTAAAACTTTTCAATTTCAATTTATGTGCATATTTTAGCTACAGTAAAATATGATTTATCCATATAATCATAAAAGACTTTCAAGCATAAAAGCCAATTCCATTAGGGTAAGATTCTGTATTAGAAGAGAAATGAAATTATGAATTCAAGGAGAAGAAAGGATAAAATTTCCAACTGTTAAGGAAGTGCTTCTTGATATATATTTTTAAATGGATTATAGTAGATATCGAATTGCTATGGCATTTAAGATTCCATATGGAACATTTAATAGAGTAATATAATATGCCATAAATTACATCTTTGGTAACTACTGAAACTTATGATGAAAATTTTTAGATGCCAAGTAAAAAATACATAGTTCTAGGGAATATCAAGCAAAAATACTTGAAGACTACTGATCTCCACCCTTGACTGGAGAAAAAGAAATACAGATTTTTCAGCCCCATTATGGATTTAGTGAATCAAAACTACTAACTGTGGGTCTCAGAATCCTGTTCATTTTTTCACCCAAGTTCTGATATAGGTGACCGATTAGATGTGGAGCCCACCGTGTAGATCATCCTTTCTAGCAGTTTGGTATTAATAGAAGACAGGATGCCAACACAAAGGGGAAGAGGACTAGGGTGAATTCTAACATGGGAAACCATATGTGTAATATAAATATAATGATATATATGTATAAATATAAAAAAGCTATACTATAAAAACTTCATCTTTTAGCACCATTTCTCCACATTTTTCCTCCCTCTCCCCTGCATCCACATCTTTCTCTGCTAATGAAATAAGACCTTAATGAGGTAATAATGATGAAGGCTGACAAGCTAATAGGAGTTGGAAGGGGAGCTGGGAAAACAGAGAACCAAGTCTGGAGCAGATGCCTGGAGATGTGAGAAAGAGTGGAGATGTGGAGGCTCTACTACTTTACCTAAAGCTACTACTGAGGAAAACGGTTTATGATGATGAGCAAAATTGTATAAAAGGTAACAAAACAAACAAAAATGGAGAAATAAAGATGGCAGTTTGCAATTTACTGATTCTTCATATTAGTAAACTAAACATCAATAGAGACAGGAATACATTAAACCACTGGACAATTACAATCAATTCAAACAATCCAAGTGCTCAAATTTATGATGATAAAAGAAATAAGTGTTTATATCAGTTGTTTCAGGTGTACTACTGTTGGTCTGATTTAGCACAGTTTGCACATTGTGACACACAGGACCAAAGTAGTGCTAAACTATCAAAAAATAATAAAAACACCTAGAGGCAGTCAATTTACTGAAAAACATAAACTGAAAGCCACTCCACCTAAAGATCAATTTGCTAAGTGACCAATTTGCTGATTTACCACACTTAAATCACTGAACAAAAATGTTTGAGTTTTCCAACAGTTTATACAATTTAGAGCAATTTATTTTGAATGAGATGGTTTTTTAACAGCTTTTGAAAACTCACGGTAAGTTTCTAGTTGATTGGTTTTTGTATTTTTTTTTTTTTTTTTTTTGAGATGGGGTCTCTGTTGCCCAGGCTAGAGTATAGTGGCACAATCACAGCTCACTGCAGCCTCCAACTCCCAGGCTCAAGTGATCTTCCTGGCGCAGTAGCTGGTACTATAGGCACATGCCCCCACCCCTGGCTAATTTAAAAAAACATTTTTTTCTGTAGAGCTGGGAGTCTTGCTATGTTGCCCAGGCTGGTCTTGAACACCTGGCCTCAAGTGATCCTTCTACCTCAGCCTCCCAAAGTGCTAGGATGACAAGCACGGGCCACCACACCTGGCCTTATTTTATCTTTATTGTATTATTTTAAAGAATGTTCAATTTATCAAAAGTTAAGGGTTATGAAGAGGTTTAATCTTGAGACCATATTAATATCTTGAAAAGTAAATTTCATAGTAAGCAACCAAAATTTCAGTGTAAGATTAGAACTCTAATATTTTGGATGTAGTTTAAAGTAAATTGCAGACATCATTATGTGTCCTCCTAATCAGGATGTATTTCATTAACTAGAGTTCAATACTTGTTTATAATTTTTTTCTTTTAAGATAAATTCACATACAATGAAATATACAAATATTGAGTGTACATTCACTGAGTTTTATAATTCAAGCCCCAGTCAAGATCTGTAACATCTCGATCACTCCAGAAAACTCTGTATGCCATTTCCTAGTCAAACCCACATCCCTACTCCAACAACCACCATTCTGACTTTTTCCCCCCACCATAGATTCATTTTGTTTGTTGCAGAGCTCCATATAAACAGAATAATAAGTACCTACTTGCTTGTGTAAGACTTCTTTCACTTGGCATAATGACACTGGGATTCATCCATGTTGTTGTATTTATTTGTAAGCTGTTTCTTTTTAGTGATGAGTAGTGTTTTATTTTATACCACAGTTTGGTTTATTTTCTCTTATGGATAAACACCTGGGCTGTTTACAGTATCTAGCTATTATAAATAAAGCATCTATGAATATTCTTACATAAATCTTTTTGAGGCTATAATAAATAAAGTATGTTAAAGCATTATTTCAAGGTAAAAGGCTTACCTTATTAATTTTCAGCCATTCTTTTTTATATATAATTCATTATGGATATAAATTTTGCCTCTAAGTATTAATACCACTTCATATGGCATCCCACACATTTTGATATGTTGTATTTTTATCATTGAGGTCTAGGTATTTTCTAACTTCCATTATCATTTCTTCTTTGATGCTAAGTTAAATTTTGAGTTTTTCTGTTTCCAGTTGTATGAGGTTTTTAGGTTTTTTTGTATTTTAAATTCCTTGTGGTCAGAGAATATAATTTGAATGATAATGGTTCATTCAATTTTCTTGATTCTTGACTTTTGAGCTGGTCAGTTTTCATAAATGTTCCATCTGGGTTGAGTTTTCAGGTCAGTTTCCAAAAATGTTTCATGTATGCTTTACTGTTTGTGGTATTGGTCAACATATGGCCAATAAATCAAGCTAACTATATTTTAATATTTATGGAAATTTTCATTAACTAATGCATTGGGAACAGAAAGCAATTTTCCTGAACACCTTTCAGGGACCAATGGGTTCAGTAATTTACATTTATTCTTTCAGCTGGAACATTTACCAGTTTTTCTTTCTTTTTTTTTTTTTAAGAGTAAGAGAGAATATAACAAAAAATGATATGCCAAATGAATACTGATACGTTTAGTTTATTAACTTAGTTAAAATATGTTTAAAAAACATTTTTCTCCCATATTTAAATATTTACATCAAACATTCCAAATCTGTTTATAATTTGAAAACATTACATGAAGGATTTTACGTAAATATATATATATATATATCTATATATATATATATATATATATATATATACATGGAACAGAGTGGAGTGTTTTTCAGGACAGATGTATAAAGAAAAGTCTGAGGTAAAGAGGCAGACACATAAAAAAAAAAGAAATAAGAAAGAGAAAAAATGAGAACTAAAAAATAGAAAAAACAAAAGGCTACATATTTTATTTTCTTACTTACATTATATGAGGATATCTGCTCAGCTAATCTCTTATCTCTTCCTGACAATATATGTTCTTCATCCTTCTTATTGAATGACTTCCTTGCTTCTTGTGTTTCCTGAGAAATGAACACACATAATACATTACTGAATCATATAATTAAGATAAAATAAAAAAGAAATACTACTATTTTTACTTAGATTAAGTAACAAGAGACTAAACTAAGCCAGGCTTGTTGAATCCCTTCCAGTCAGAAATATTAATGTACTTGATAAAGGATCAGTTAGTGTTCTAGTCCATGATTTTCCTGAAAACAAGAAAAAGAAAAAAGAAAACCTTATCCAATCAACCAACTGGAAGAAATCACCTATTTATTTAACTCAGGATGAGCTTGATTAATAAGGATGAAGTGTAGGAGTGAAAATAAGTAAAAAGAAGTTCCACATTATTTGTTATCAAAAATAGTAAAATCACTTTTGAGAGGGGAAAAACAAGAAAAAAAAAAGAAATAAAAGGTGTACATTTTGAAAAAATAAATAAATAAAACTGTCTTTATTCCCAGATCATCTGACTGCCTATGTAGAAAACTCTGAAGGATCTACCAAGAAACTCCTGGAATAGACAAGTATACTAAGCTGCAAGATACAAGGTAAATATACAAAATATACCAGCAATAAACAACTGGAATTTGAAGCAAAACAAAAGTATCATTTACAATAGTACACAGACAAAAATGAAGTGCTTAGGTAAACTTCTAACAAATTTTAATTAGAAAAACATTAGATGTCTTTATCGTAGAATGTTTTGTGCTCTTTTGGGTAGATGCCTAATAGTGCTATTGCTGGATAGAATGGTATTTCTATTTTTAGCTCTCTGAGGTATCTCCAAATTCTTTTCCACAGAGGTTGCACTAATTTGCAGTCCCACCAGCAGTGTAAAAGTGTTCCTGTCATTTCACATCCTCGCCAACATTTGTTGTTTTGTGTTTTTTTGATAGAGGCCAATCTCACCGGGGTTAGGTGATACCTCATTGTGGTTTTGATTTGCATTTCTCTAATGATTAGAGATGTTGAGTATTTTTTCATATGTTTGCTGGCCATTATTCTGTCTTCTTTTGAAAAGTTTCTGTTAAAGATATCTGCACCCGAATGTTTATGGCAGCACAATTCACTATTGCAAGAATGTGGAAACAACCCAAGTGCCCGTCAATCCATGAGTGGATTATCGAAATTTGGTATATGTTTACAATGGAATATTACTCAGTCATAAGAAACGACAGTGATCTAGCACCTCTTATACTTTCCTGGATTAAACTTAAGCCCATTATCCAAAGTGGGGCACCACAAGAGCAGAAGAACAGGATCCATTTGTACTCACCATCAAATTGGAATTAACTAATCAACACATAAATGCACATATAAGAATAACATCTATTGGATGTTGGGCAGGGGGGAGGGGGGAGGAGGGAGGAGGGGACGGGTATTTGTATACACAAGGAGTGCAATGCGCACCACCTGAAGGATGGACATATTTGAAACAAGGACTTGGGGGGGGGGGACCAAGGGCAACATACGTAACCTAAACATCCGTACCCCCATAATATGCTGAAATAAAAGAAAAAGAAAAAAAAAAAAAAGAAAGAAAAAACATTAGAGTGACATTCTAGAGAATATACTCCCATCAGGAATGAGGAAGGCCCACGTAAAAACTACTGGTCTCAAAGCATATTTTTATACTGTTGTTACTTGCTTAGGAAAACTAAGGAGGTCTTCGTACAATGTTTACCTTAATAATAGACTAAAACAACATTGTATTTAATAAAGCATGTTAAAAACATAGGAGTAGCTCATTTCTTATTTTTCTATAAAAATTTCCCCAGAAAACAGATGCTTTTAATTGTAAATATTAAGAGAAAAATGATGTTATGGTAAAATGGAGATAAAAATCTAACCATTCAATATTAACAGGTAGTAGATCTTGTCAGACTGGGAGGTGAGGACGTAACATCTCATTCAATTAATTTAGGCAAAGCACTTTCATTTCTTACTAAAGAGAAATCTTACTTCTTTTAGGCCGTGTTGAATGACTGAATGTGAGAACATCAGAGGTATCAGAGATGTATGTTGGGAAATCAAATATAAAAAGATAAAGTGAGTTAAGAGAAGGAAATCTGGCTAAGATCTGTTACAAAAATTATTCAAGAACTTTACACAGAATCAAAGACACTGGAAAAGGAACAGCTCTGTGATACTACGTAGTTTGTGACATAAGTATAAATCTGTGGTACTATACGCTGTAACACAGTATTACATAAAATTTAAGAGGTATTAATAATCCCTTTATGAGCCCACTATAAACACTGAACAAAACATTTCAGCATGGAAAAAAATGACCAGGTCTAAAGAACACAGTCACAGGAATTAAAATCACTTAAGTTCTAACTATACTGACTGATTTCCATTTGGTCCATTTTTCTATGATATTTTCCTCTGATGACGACTCCCTACAATCTGGCTGTAGGCTACACATCTATTCATCCACAATGAGGAACAGAAGGATAAAACAGAAAACAAATAAATGTAGGCACAAATAAAAAGTCTGTGTAAGCCAGGGAATTAGCTGTCTTTGTGGAGATAATATTCAAGGTTAAATTATAAAAACTCTAATATATTAAAAAAAAAAACAGCTAAGAAAGAATAGACAGGCATTCCAACATTAGCCTTTCAAGGTTTGTGGCTCACTTATATTCCACATCCTTTCTTACCTCTTCTGCCTCCACATGTGTTGGTTTTCCTCACCTTTCTATAATGACTCTAAGATTTCCTTTAATCTTAGAACAAAAGAGAACTTACGGTGTTGCCAAATACACAGGTAGGATGTTAAAATGTGGAGATTTCAACATGCCATCCACATTTTAACACTTTATTTCAAAATCAATTCTCCACTAAAATGAAAACTCCTTAAGGAGCTCTTTCATCTTTCTATCACCTGCAGCCAAACATAATGCCTGGCAGAACAGGTATTCAAATTATAGTTACAGGATTTACAGTTACAGGTTATTAAGTATGAAATGTCTGATTTCCTTTACTACTAAGTTTGATAATTGATATTTCTGCCACTTCATATTGACATTTCTTGCTTTATTTTTATTGTGAAGGTACATCCTCCAGTCTGTCAAATGCATGGTTTGGCTTGTGATTATCTTTCAAATTTTTTTAGAGCAATTTTTGTGAAACCATGGATAAGTCAAAAATTCATGTTATTTTCAAATATGAGTTCAGTTGTGGAATCAATGCAGTGAAGACAGCTCGAAATATCAATGAAGTATTTGGGAAGGATGTGGCTAATGAATGCACAGATGGTTTTGAGAAATTCCATTTTGGTGATTTTAATCTTGAAAATGAGCCAAGTGGGCAACCTGAAACCAAGGTGGATAATGATGAGCTGAAAGGTGTAATGGAAGCGAATCTATCTCAACCTAAATGTGAATTAGCAGCAAGGTTTGATGTTACTATTCCAACAACATTGGATCATTTGAAACAAATTGGCAACATAAAGAAGAAGGATGGATGGGTACTGCATGAATTAAATGAGCGTCAGAGGAGAAATCGTCTAGAAGCTTGCCTTTCTTTGGTGTCACCACATAAAGGCAAACCACTTCTACACTGTATTGTTATGTGTGATGAAAAATTGATTCTTTTTGACAATCACAAGCACTCAGCACGATGGTTGGGAAGTGCTGAAACGTAGTCCCAAACCGAATATTCATCAAAAAAAGCTAACGGTATCTGTTTGGTGATCTAGCACTGGTATTATTCACTATAGCTTCATGAAACCTGGTCGATCGATTACAACAGGTGTCTACTGCAACCAATTAGATGAAATAATGAGCATGCTTGTGATTTAAGCAGCCGAGATTGGTCAATAGAGACAGGTCAATCCTTTTGGAAGACAACGCTTCACCATATGTCATACAAACAACGCTGCACAAACTATAGCAGCTGGACTTGGAAACTCTCTGTCATCCACCGTATTCACGAGACCTTGCACAACTGACTACCACTTCTTCCAGGCTTTGGAACACTTCTTTGCAAGGGAAAAAATTCAGTTCTCAACAAGCTGTGGAAAGTGCCTTTCAGATTTCATCGCCACTCTCTCCAGACTTTTTCACTGCTGGCATAAACAAGCTACCATTAAGATGGCAAAACTGTGTCCATAGTTCAGGCGCATACTTTGATTAATTGTACTGCTTCTTGTTTGAGATATAATAAACTAAACTTCTGATTCAAAATCGGCCATTTTGTATTTAATGACCTAATAGAAATCCTAATAATTCTAGGTACTGAAGAACAAGATAAACAGTTAGTGGGACGAATTAAGTGTGGAAATATTTAGGTCAGAACTGATGAATTTATAACCATAGGATGACAATTAGTAAAGATAGGATATCTTATGGAAATTAAAACCTTTATATGGAGTAAATTTAAGGAGTAGTGCTGGGGATATTGCTTCAATTCCTAACATACAATGAAATATTTCATAATAAATAAAGAACCAAGAAGAGCAAATCAAAATAATAAAATATACATATTTTTGGTAATTTATTTCATGTATTAATGAAGGGACTTCTTGCCTATCTTGATAGTAACATGAAGCTTAATGCACCTCAGATATGGTCACTTTGAGAGAGATTCTCTAGGTATCATTTAATTTGCTAAGTTAACCTGCAGCTTTGGTTTTTTTCAAGCTATTTTAAAACAGCAGACCCCAACCTTTTTACCAGGGACTGGTTTCATGGAATACAATTTTTCCATGGATGGAGGGAGGGGATTGGGGGGTATTTTCGGGATGATTCAAGTGCATTACATTTATTGTGTAGTCAAACCTCTCTGTTAATGATAATCTATATTTGCAGCTGCTCCCCAGCACTAGCATCACCTCCTCAGCTCCACCTCAGATCATCAGGCATTAGATGCTCATATGCAGCGTGCAACCTAGATCCTTTACATGCGCAGTTTATAGTAGGGTTCGTGCTCCTGTGAGAATCTAATGCTGCTGCTGATCTGACAGGAGTGGAGCTTATGTGGTGATGCGAGTGATGGGGAGCGGCTGTAAATACAGATGAAGCTTTGCTTGTTTGCCAACACAACACTCACCTCCTGCTGTGCAGCCCAGTTCCTAACAGGCTATGGACCGATACTGGTTGGTGGCCCACGGGCTTAGGGACTGAAGTTTTAAAAGATACACTTCCATGAAGATAGTATGATGTAAAAAGACCAAGGAATTTGTAGTTAGAAAGGTCTAGAATGGAATTCTTTGTCATCACTTACTAGCTCTGTGACCCTAGAAAAGTTGACCTCCTAGACGTTAGTTCCTCTCTCTATAAAGTAAGGTCAATAAGCCTATGTCTGAGGGTTTTCTTGAAGTTTAAATGAGAAAGTTTACTGGGAAATAGTAACTCAATAGCAAGCAATTAGTGTTACTTTCCTTCCTCATAACTCTCCTTCAGGAAGAATCTGTATTTTCCCTTTGGAATCTTAATTTTGAAAAATAGTACCCATAAATAATTTTGCCTTATATCTAAATCAAGCCAACGTGGACAGAAATATAAGAACAAACAGACAAAAACCTCTCACCTTAGCTTTCCTTTCCCTGTCAGCTGGAGTGTCTGTCCAGACTGATCGATCTCCAGATTTGTCATCAGCTCTTCTCTTAAAAGTTCTTGGCCCAAGACCAAAGTCTTTCATTTCCGGAGGAAGCTCTGTCATCCACGACTCTCTTATAATTGGTTTAGATGAATCCTTTAAGAGAAATAAAAAGTTTTAAATAAATATAGCATGGAAAGTACATATACAATATTGTACAACTGTATGCTGTTTCTCAATTGAGGTTTTAAAGTTACTTAACAGACTCTAATAGAAAAAATTGGTATTTTATTCACATATATTTGTAGTATACATTCCAAATACTTTCATCCAATTTGTTATTCTTTTGACTTTATGTTATCTTTTGCCACACAGAATATTTTTAGTGCACAAATTTGCCAATCTTTTCCTTTATAGTTTCTGGGTTATCAGGCTCCTAAATTTTCTTTATATATCTGTTATGTATGAAAAGTATGTATCAAAAGATATATATATTTAATGTTTATTTCTAAAATTTAGATTTCTAATTTAGTCTATTTCTTAGAGTAAAATGTCTTTAAAACTTACATCATCTCCTTTAGTCAGTTTTTCTTTCATTCTTTGGGCCCTTTTTTCAAACTCTGTTGTTACACTGTAGTTAACTGGTCCTTTTGCAGGCATTGGTCCAACAATGTTCTCATCTTCACTGCTATCTGTTTCCTTTTAAAATAAGACATTACCTTTAAACCAAGAGCAGAGCTATAGGTTATAGAAAATAATCCTAAATTACTTGAATTTAACTAGAACTTATCACTCATTGAAAATAAAACAAAAACACAAACAATGTATTGCTGGCTCATCAATGAACAATGAGGACCTTTTCTTTGACTTCCTCGGGTGCACAATATAGAGTTGTTAAGTCCATGGCATGTGGACTGTCCCACCTCTCTTATGTCCATAGTAGACTTCACTGTCTTCCTGATGGACACAGATGTGGCCTCAGAGTTCTTCTCAACACAGTATTCTAGGTATTTATTACCGATTGGTCAGAGATGATACAGTTAAAACTATTTTCATTGCTGGTACATAAAAAGCTCTTTGGAATAAGAGGTACATAGAAGGGCATTCTTGGGAACTGTATCAGCCTTCATGATTCAGTAGAGTCCACTGAGATAGAAATGCTATGCAATAACTCACAGAACAGATTCAAATGAGTTAATTCAGTACCAAAAGTACCTTCCTTACACCAAAGATAAAAGAGTATTGTAATAATGGAATTCAATTTATTCTTATAAAATCACTTTGTTAAACCATCCCCATGTACGATTCTGTGTTAGGTGCTACATGTGCTATATGCATTAGGTACTAAGGTTTAAAGGTAGTCCTTGTCCTCCGGAGAAGATTTATTAAGATGCATAACAATACCACATTTGTCCTCCTGTTCTGACAGGCAGCTTCTTCCTCTTGTTTTTCCAAACAAGCAGGATCAGGAGTTCATCTGTATTGCTTTCATTTTCCCCACTAACCACCCAATGGTATCTGCGGTTTCTTCTTTGAACCCTTATAGCAATGCTGTCTGAACAATAATTAGACAATTATATATTGGCTTGTGGCTTAGTCTAAATCACACACACACATACACACAGTACTTACGGACTTTGGCATACAACACTTTATTTGATCCTTGTAATAAAACCCTGAAATGGCCTTATTCCTGTGAGGTTTTTTTTTTTTTTTTTTTTGAGGAAACCTAGGCTTAGAGAAGTATATTTAGAAAAAATAAACAACTACTCTGATTTTATAAAATTAGTATTTAAGAATCAAATATTCCAAAATCAAGGCCAGTATTTTTGCTATTTATATGACGGCAGCCCTTCTATTATTTTGTTTATTTCAACTGTTAGGGATTTAACTTTAAGTGTTTATAGTTTATCTCTACAATAGTAGGCTCTTTAATGTCACAGACATTATCTTAAACGTATTTATAACCCCCCGCAAACATAAATATTTGGTGACACAAAACGAACAGTTACAAAAGATACAATGAACACTTAAGACTGTAAGAGACACGGCGCCAATAGAGTGATAGTGTTTAAGATGATGGAATAAGCTAATGCTATTTTTATTTCCATCTAATAAGAGGTGGTTTTACGAAGGTAGAATTTCAACAAGTCTTAGAAGGACTTATGATGTTCATAGACATAAACTAAGCAGGGGGTATGGAGAAGCACACAGAAAATTAGGCCAAACACACTAAACTGAAAAGCAGAAACAGAATCATAAGCCCAAATCCAATCTAGGTATTAAATCATCTTGGTGTCCTAGATGAGTTATTTCTTTCAGTTTTTTTTAAAAGTGCATTATTTTATCCAGAATTACAATAGAAATTATGTACCCTAATGGTTTACAGTTTGGGCTGCAGAGTTAGAGAGACCTAACTTAAGATCTCACTTGCCACCGTAATAGCCCTGTGACCTCAGGCATATTATTTAACCTTTCTAAACCTTGGTTTTCTTGTCTTTTAGACAAGATAACAGCTCCTACCAATAACTAATCTTTTGTCAAGAGAACCCTGCATTTTGTTCATCCTCTCTGGAGCCATACTATTCTCAGGAAACTGGGACTTCCTCTATTGCCTGGGGGAAAAATGACAATAATTCTAAACTAATCACTCTGGTCTCATTCTTCTTGCTCACCTGACTGGTTTAGGCATGGGCACACGATACAATTTTTGTCAAACAAACATGAGGGGAGGTCTACAGGAAACCTTCCAGAAAGGTATTCCTCCCTCTAAAAAGAGGTACAGGAAAAGAACCATTCCCCTCTGTGTCTGAACGCTGCTCACTGCCTGTGAATCTTAGAACGTTGGCAGGCTTCTTGGTGTGATGAAGGCAGTTAGCCTAAGAGGAATTAACATACTGTGGATGACAGAGTAGAAAGACAGAGAAAACTGGAGTCCTTGATGATGTCATCAGGTGGTTGAACTAACCAACCCTGGAATGATCTTACCTCTAGACCTCTTATTATGTATGAAACCACATTTTCCTTATTTTGAGAATACAGACTTTATACCACCAAGGAAATTACATAAACAACCCATTTGCTAACGTACTAGGTTAAGACAAAGTTCTATTTTGAGTTGGATTTTCTGTTATTTGCACATGAAAGCATTCAGTTGATACTCCACCTCCCTCCATTGCTGTCTGGATTAAATTAAGTTTATGCTGGTGCTGTGCTTTGCAGTGTCTGGCTTGTGGTAACAAATGTTAACCATTGGTATTACTGTGTATGTCTTCATTTGGGGGTATATGCTGCAAATGAGACACTAAGAGACATCCCTTTGTGAGAAATGAAAATCGGAAAACTGAAAAAGAAATGTCTTCTGAAAAAGGTTTAGTTAAAGAGAAATTATAAAGCAAACAAACAGAGCCAACAGTACCTCAAACAGGTACACTATGGTGTAATCCCTGTCCCAACCTTTACTCTCACTTTTGCTCAGAGAAGTTAGAGAATGCAGAATGTGTACCACCTAGGAAATAATATAGGCTTCCCATTTGCTAAATAGGTTAGGACAAATTCCAAGTGTGAATAAAGCTGAATTATGCTACTTTTTTGAAAAAGCTTTCTCAACATTTTGAAAAATTTTAAACCTACAGAAAAGTGCTGAGTACAATAAATACTTGTATATCCTCGCTCAGATTTATCAATTGCTAACATATTACCACATTTATCTTTTTTCTTTTTGGAGATAAGGCCTTGCTCTGTTGCCCTGGGTAGAGTATAGTGGCATCATCGTAGCTCACTGCAACCTCAAACTCCTGGGCTCAGGCAATCCCATTGCCTCAGCCTCCCAAGTAGCTGGGATTACAGGTGTGCACCACCACACCCGGCTAATTTTTTCTATTTTTTGTAGAGACACAGTCTTGTTCTTGCTCATACTCCTGAGCTCAAGTGATCCTCCTGCCTTGGCCTCCCTGACTGCTAGGAATACAGGAATGAGCCACCACACCCGGCCTTTTGTGTTTTGTTTTTTTTTTAAGAAACAGGTCTTGCTCTGTCACTCAGGCTAGAGTGCAGTGGTGCAATCATGGCTCATTATAACCTCTAACTTCTGGGCTCAAGCAATTCTCCTGCCTCAGCCTCTTGAGCAGCTGGGACTATAGGCACATACTATCACATCCAACTAATTAAAAAAAATTTTTTTTGTAGAGACAGCGTCTCTCCATGTAACCCAGGTTGGTCTTGAGCTGTTGGTCTCAAGCAATCCTCCCACCTCAGCCTTTTAAAGTGCTGGGATTACAGGTGTGAGCCACTGTACCTGGCCCATCCTTTTGTTTTCTACCTCCTCACTCCCTCTATGAGACAGATAGTTTCTTTTTTTCTGAACCGTTTGAAAGTAGGTTACAGATAGCATGACGAGGCTCCAGACTGAAGCAAATTTCCTTGCCACTTTCCTAGGAACAGTGGGTTACATTTCTCTGGTCCTCTCGTCCTCTTTTTATAGAGCAGAACTTTGAGGCTGTGGGTTTTATGCAGGGGGCTCAATTCAATCTCCTCTGGCTGAGTTAGCCAGAAGCCTAGGCTCCTGTCCCCAGACCCAAATCCTCTAGGGTTTATGACTGGGTTCTCTAAAACTACTGTGGTCCCTGCTGTGTAAACTTGTGCTCTGGCTTTGAATGTTTGCAATGTTACCATACCTGTGGATTTCCTTATCTTCCTTTTGAGCTTAGGTCTGGTCTAACTTGGTTGCTGTCTTTCCCCCAGCACTCCTTTGTGTTTCTGGCAGGGAGAACCTAGCCTGACATGTCAGCTCGGTCTTCCATATGGCTGGAAGTCCCTCCTCCGGTAATTTATCCCTGTATTTAATACCCTTTTTAGAAAGGGTTCCTCATACTTAGCCTATGGCATTCACAGGATGCAACAAGAATAATGATGATAATCGTATTACAAAAGCTATTATAAGTTAAATACACACTATTCTGATTTAATCCTTACAACAACTTACGAGGTAAGTGTAATAACCTGCACGTTACTGATAATGAAACTAAGCTCACCTAGAACCCAAAGCTTGGAGTGGCTCTTGCCTATCTCCTCACCTTCTCTCTCATCATTCTCCTTGCTTTCTCTATTCTAACCACACTGAACTTCTTTAACCCTTTCTACATTCCCTCTTGCCCTTAAATAAGCTATTTGTGCTCTCTGGAACAATGTTTCCTGCCCACTTTGCTGAGCTATCTCCAACTCATCAATCTTTAGTTTAGACATTTTTTTCAGAAAAAAAAGTCCTTTCTCATTTCTTCAGATTAGTTTAGATTCCCCTGCCATGGTTCCATGTATACTTTGTCTTGCCTTTTGAATCATTCACGTTAGAAATGACTTAACGTATGTATTCCCCACTACCTTGTAAGTGCGATGAGGGCAGAGACTGTGTCATGACTTATTCATTTATTGAACAAATATTTATGGATGTCCACTATGTAGCAGGCACTGGTGATAAGACAAAAACCTCTGTTTTTATGGACCCACATTCTAGTGGAGAGAGGCCAACAATAAACAAAAAGAAGCAGTAAAATTAACGGTATCTTCAGTAGTTGTAATAATATGGAAAACTTAAAGGAGGGAAAGGGATAGGAGTAAAGGGTTAGCAAATTTAAATGCGGAGGCCAGAGATGACCACATTGAGAAGATGATAGCTCAGCAAAAAACTGAAGCTTTTGGAGGTCAGGAATGTAGATATTATATCCAGGGAAAGACCATTTGGGATAGACTTGGATGGCAGGATAAATGCTCAGGGGTAGGAGCTGGCCTGGGATATTTGAGGAGGAACAGTAAGGAGCCCAGTGTGGTCATATCAAAGCAAAAGATAATACAGAGTGCTAACAGGGGCCAGACTGTATAGGGTCCTGAAAGGACTCTGGCTTTTACTCAGAAAAAGGAGGTGCAGTTCGATGGCTTTGAGCGTTAGTGACACGATCTGACCTCATTTCATCTGGACCCGTCTAGCAGTTGTTGAGAAGAGGTAGCAGAGGGGTAAGAGCTAAACGAAGCATGAAGACCAGTAAGAGAGGTGAAATATGATGGTCACTTGGACCAGGGTGGGAGCAGAAGTGGTTGGATTCTGGACGTCTTCTGAAGGTAGGAATGACAGAATTTGTCGACAGATTCATTTCTGTGACTATATGCCTGACACATCACAGGTATTCATGATCTCAACCACTGTATTATACTTCCTTTCAGTGACAACCTCAGTGTAAGCATTGAATTCTTAGTGGAGATGAACAGGAGTCTCTTGATTATATGAATTGATACATAGAAAGGTATTGCAGTATACTAGACTGAACAAGTGATTTAAAGTCCTAAGAACTGGGTCTGAGACCTGGATTTGATAAGGAAAATCTGTGTAATCTTGGGTAAGTTACCCAATTTCTTTCGTCTTTAGCATCTGTAAGATGCAGACACTATCTATTTCACAAGGCTATGGGGAAAATGAATTACAAATTATAAAGCACTCTACAAATACCAACTATTGTTAAGGAGAAAAATAGCTTTCATACTTCAAAATCATTGGATCTATCTTTTCATAAATTCACTTATGCACCACTGCATTTGTTATATACAGCTACCAGAGCTCGGCAGAAGAGATTTAATTTCAAAGTAAATTTTTTAATTAAAAAGCTTGTGCGTTTTCTCTCCTCCAGGCAAAATCATAGCAATTCCTTAAACTCTTTCAACACGTTCTATTTCTCTAACACTTTAAAGCCACGCTTCAAAGATAAGAAGCATGAACAAATAACACCCTGTCAACCTTATTATTTTTCTAACAGGATCTCGGGTTTATGAACAGCTTTTGATTTCATCTACTTATGTTCCAATCTTAAATCAATCTGAATATAACTGAGTCTTATGGTTGAGTCAAATGATTGTAGTTACTACATATATAAAGCTTAGAGTTTGTTTGCATCTTATTCTTTAAATAAAAACTTTCCAAACCTTAGAGTTGAAATGTGATACCTGTTGTCCTGGATTGTCTCTGCCCTTGTCACTTTTCTGTGCAGATTTAATGAAACCAGGTGGCAATGCAGGGCCTATTATAGGCCTGAAAAAGAAAATGTTAACTTTATCATTCTCTCTGACTTTAAAAAGCAGTTTTCAGAATAAAAGTTAACAAATATAATGCCAGATAGTAACAAATACTAAAAATAAGAATTTATCTAACACATTTTTTTACTACTATTACCCAGTATTTTTCTACTAAGAGTCTTTTAAAAACCTAATTTTTACATTTTAACTTTCTACTTGTTAGTCAATAATTAGATACTAAGCCAATAATTCTCCATCTTTGTGACACTAGCATATGCCCACTTCCTAAAAAGAACTATATTAAATAAATATGATCATGTTTACAAAATAGTCCTTTTGATGTAAAAGTAAAAACCTGTGAAGTTCTTTTTCTAGTTTGTGTCCTGGCTTCCCTTCAGTTTTGATATTCACTGTCCACTGAAAAATACCTTGGGGGTATTATAATTACAGTCAGAATTACTAAAGCAGAAATTAAGGTCTTCTAAGGACATATATAGCATGTGCATACAATGTCAGCAATCTATGGTACATGTGCCATGGAAGCGTAAAAATCGGTATTTTGTCCTCACCAATAATCTCATGACGTGGAAGTGGAGAAGAATGCAGCTAGTTCATTGAGACCCACGGAAAGAGCAAAAGATGCTGTTCTAACCACATTTCAACCAGTGCAACCTTCTGTTTCCATAAAACCACTCTGGTTGGTGTAAGTTACTCCACCTTCTAGTTGAACAAAATAAAATAATGCCCAAGGTTAACACAACTAGTAAGTGGCCAAGCTGGAGTTTGAACCCTGGTGTACTTGATGCCAAAGTTCATTTTCTTTTGAGCTACCCTATTGCCACATTATGAGGCAACTGTCATCAATTCCAAAAAGAGAATTGCCTCAATACTGGGTCTTAAAGATAGCCTTACTTTATGTAGAGAAAAAATAAAAAGATATTTTCCACTCTCTTTCATACTTTTAAGTTTCTTCATACTTGCTTTTGCACCAGTGTTTTTTCCATAGCTGTCACTGTGCCAGTGTTACCAACCCAGATGGCACTGAAGTCCTAAGCTGAATTTTCCAGGTTGCACTGTGTTCTATTAGAGCTTCACAGACAGGCCTCCTGGCAGGGAAGAACAGTACTGACAGTCAGAAAGTCTGGGTTCTGATCCTGACCATTTAATAACCTCTTGTCCTGTTTCATAAAACCTTTTTGAACAGAATAATTTTTCATCTGAAAGATGGGGAAGTTTGGCATTGTTAGATCAAAGTAGTTATGATTTATAAGCTATAAGGAAGTACAGCATAGGTTTTTTCTGAATACACTTTTTAGCAGATGTACAAATGCAATTATAGCTCAATTATCTTGCCTCAAGGTATCTGAGGAGATAAAGTTATTGGTATATAACATCTTAAAATATAGTAAAGGAATATAACCATAGCATGTTATGGTTGTATAAAAGGTTTCTGACTCCAATATATGATACCAGCTATTTATTTTGCACATATATTTTATTATCGCCAAGACACAGAAAGAAAGAAATTACTAGGCATTTAAGTAATGTGTTTTCTTTTTTCTTTTTTTTTTTTGAGACAGAGTTTCACTGTGTTGCCCAGCTAGAGTGCTGTGGCGTCATCCTAGCTCACAGCAACCTCAAACTCCTGGGCTCAAGTGATCCTTCTGCCTCAGCCTCCCGAGTAGCTGGGACTACAGGCATGCGCCACCATGCCCAGCTAATTTTTTCTATATATTTTTAGTTGTCCAATTAATTTCTTTCTCATTTTAGTAGAGACGGGGTCTCGCTCTTGCTCAGGCTGGTTTCGAACTCCTGAGCTCAAACAATCCGCCCGCCTCGGCCTCCCAGAGAGCTAGGATTACAGGCGTGAGCCACCGCGCCCAGCCTGTAGTAATGTGTTTTCTTAAAAGGAATGTTACATCCCAGGGGTCAGCAAGCTCTCTATAAAGGACCAGATAGTAAATTTTAAGCTTTGAGGGCCACGTTTGGGCCTCTGTGGCACATTTGTCTTTGCTTTTTTAGCTACTCTTTAAAAATGTAAAAATCATTCTTAGCTTGGGGACTATATAAAAACAGGCAGTAGATTGCCTATCTCTGTTATATCTAAAAGGACCAAAGTTATATGGAAATTGGGAGCTGCCAAATGTGATTATAAACGCTTAATATAAAATAAACAACAATCTTTTCTGCTTGTTCTTGTATATTGTATTAATACTATGAATTATAAACAATTTAGTGTGCAATTTCATATTCAGCATTTAAAAATTTTACAATTCTGGGAAGAAGATAGGAATCAATATTTACTATATAGTTAATCTATACCAGGCACCATAAGTTACACACACATGCACACACATGTATGTCTATGTATAATACAAAATCTTAATCATCACAATTCTTAAGGTATGTGTTGTTAGCCTATTTACAGGTAACGACTTTGAGATTCAGAGAAGTTAGTCAAATTGTCTAATTTGGCCAATAGGGATTTGTTTCTTCTATCAATAAATAGTTAAGAAAACAACCGAATTAGAAGTCAGAATATCAGGATTCTAGCCCCAGGTCTACCACCTACTATGTGTGCAACCTTGCTTTTCAAAAATTGGTGGAATGTTCCACCCAGCCTACCACAAAACACTTCTGTGAGTATCAAATAAGAGATGTGGAAATTTTTTATAAACTATAGAAGTATCATAAACAAGTAAATTATTTTTATTATAAGGAAACAACTATTTTTCCCTATAAATGACCCATTTCAAATGTTATTATAAACATATAAGTTAAAAAAACAATTTCAGACAACTCTTTAATGAATTAACATACACTATTTGAAATATTTAGAAAAGACTGGCCTGAAATAGTACACATTATCACCTTGGAGGAGAATCATCCTGCTTTTTAAATCCAGGAGGAAGGGCTGGTCCAAAAAACCCATCATCATCATCGTCATCTTGATTTCTCCTCTGCTTTCTGAAAACACAGTAGTATAATTTTATCTGTGCGTATATGTTAAATTTTTTTCACAAAGAGAAATTTTAACTTTTAAAGGAAGCATTAATTTTAACCAGTTGTGTAGACACTGAAACATTAATCTTACCAAATAAGAAAAAAATGGACACCACAACAGTTCTTAACTTATCTTTTCTTGGAACTTACTTTTGGCTTAAAATTGTTAGAGATTAGTTACTTCTCCATAGCAGTAATATAGCTTTATGATTTATTTAGGCTCTTTAGTCACTTCAATAATACCTTAAGGAAAAATCTTTTATATAAGAATTTTATTGAAATTCTAGATATCACCACAGCTATACACTACTAGAATACATCTTTTTGTAAAAAGTATAGCTCATGATAAAATGCCATACGAAATGATTTCTTCCTGTGCTGTATAAATGCAAGCATGATATCCCCTCATTAGCTATATGTTCCAGCCAGCCTGTACTAAGTTTGAAGCTTGGTTTATTATTTGATTTAATTAAGTGACTGACCTTACAGTTGGACCAGTGTCATCTTCTTCGGATTCTTGATCTCCTTCTTCATACAAAGAACTACTGTCCTCATCGCTGTCTGATGAGTCTGAACTACTACTTTTATAATTAGGGGGCAGAGCTGGTCCTGCAACTAAAGAAGATATGTTGTGTATGTCATAACTAGCCACAACTGTTTCAACGAACCCTCCTATCTGATATTTTTTACTTTCTTTTTGAAATTCACAACACTGCCTATCATTTATTATGGACTTTAATCTCACTTGCTCCTGTTTTACGTACAGTGGTTTTTGTCTTTTCAGCTCCAGGAAGGCAGAAATCATATCTTATACAATCTCTTTTATGAGATTCACAAAAGCTTTGTTAATACTCAAATTATAACAATAGCATATAATTTCCCTGATAATGTACAATTTTTGCATTTGTTGGTGCACCTGTCAAAACAGCTTCATGTGTTTTTTTCTTATAGACAGCATGTGGTAGACAATATTTATGCCACAAAGCTAACCAAACAACAAATTTGCCACTCTATAATGTATCAAAAATCAAAATGATCTATTCTTATTTCTAAGAACAACCACCTAAAAAAATATATTTACTGGCATCAATGTATATTTCTCAGTTTTCAAGATGATTTTTCCTTGAGATCAAGCAGAAACAAAATTAGAATCACTCTAAGTTTTCCTGCTTGCTGGTAGAGATACAGAGAATAAGGCTGCACTGAGATGGGGATGCTGGGGAGAGGATAAGGGTCTTTTGGGCCCTCATCCAAGCGACTTGTTCTCACTTTATGTCTCAGCAGAATTACAAATTCTTGCACGATGTCACTGCATGGTGTCACATAGACACCACCGTCCATGTTGATCCTGGGTAATGAGGCTAAATGGCT
Source organism: Propithecus coquereli (assembly GCF_000956105.1). NCBI lineage: Eukaryota > Metazoa > Chordata > Mammalia > Primates > Indriidae > Propithecus > Propithecus coquereli. The sequence continues at coordinate 6,807,510 of NW_012134969.1, read as the reverse complement.
ACTGCCATAGTTCCCAAGCTTGGATGTTTATCAGACTCAATGAAATATTTTTCTAAAAAAAGATTCCAGGGCCTTCTCCTCAGAGATTCTGATTCAATAAGCCTGGAGGAGGGCCTAGAAATATGATTTTTCCAAAGAGCATCCCAGGTATGGCATTCATTCAATATTAATAGTAACAAAAGCTTACGTATAATAAAGAAAAAACAAATAACATGTTTTGAGTTCTTGTTTTAAGAGATTCACATGCATTAACCTTTTAAATTCTAATCACAACTCTATTAGGAAGGTATAATCACTATTTCTACTTTACAGATGAGAAAACTTAGGCATAGAAAGGTTAAATAACTTGCCTAACTCCACACAACTAAACAGTGAAGCTGGGATATGAACTCAGGAGTCTGATTTCAGAGCCTCAACTACTATCTTAGATTATACCTGACCTCTAACCTCAATGAATAATGTGACCCCATAAGAGACTGGGGGATTACATTTCACAGACAACATCCACCCATCCAACAAGTACTTATTAAGTAAATACTTCCAGAGAAACAAACATGAAAAGAGACAAATAAGATCAATTCAGATAGTCAAAGTGCTGCAATGGAAATAGGAAAAAAGTGACACTGAATATGTGGGAGGGTAATTTTAGACAGTGGTAAGGTAAGGGCCTCTCTGAGAAGACATTTGGATGGAGACTTAAATGATAAGACAACAGTGGCCATGAGGAAAACATTCTAGACAGAGGAATAGCCTGTGCAAAAGTCCTATGGAGACAACAAGCTTGGTATGTTTGAGGGACAAAAAGGCCAGTGTGCCTAAAGCAAAGCAAAATGACAAGATGAAGTTATAAAGGGGTTAGATTATGTGCTTTGGAGTCAAACTCCTTAGCTTTGAATTCCAACATGGCTACTTACTAGCTGTGTGATTTGGATAAGTTACTTAAAATCCTGTGTTACACTCTTGCTTTGTAAAATGAGGTTAATAATACATAGTATCAGCCTCACAGGGCTGTTGCGAAGATTACATTAGTTAATTTATACAAAGCACCTAACAGTATCTGGAATATAGTAGTGTCCAATAAATGCTAATATAAGCTACAATAATGAGTTTGGAGTTTAATTACAACAGGCAGTTGTTGGGAGATTTTGGGTCAGGAGAGATATTACTTGAATTACCTTAAAAAAAAAAACTGTCTACTTTTGGACAACAAACAAGGGGATGAGGAATAGAGGATACTCATTAGAAAGCTGGTAAGACATTGTTTGATTTGCAACACAGTTTGAAGGAAGGGCAAAAAGGACTTACTAATGGTTTTGATGTGAGAGATGCAGGCAAAATTCTACAGTGTGATATAGTGAATATGAAAGCTATTGGTACTGACTTCTTAAAAGTTCAGGCAGAAGAATAATGAGATAAAAATGTTACGTGTAAATTATTTGGCAACTGTTTTACCTACCTAGGAGGTTCTGAAGGGAATAGAATTATAGCAGGTGGGATTATGTATTTAAAAATGGCATACTATGTGTAACATACTGTGATTAATGAAGAGGCAAAGTCATTCAACAAATATCTACCAAAGATCTTGTATGTGCCAGGTAGGTTGGGACTATATTCCTTCAAGGTAGAGGGGAATATATACATCACACATGTACAGTGTTAAGTGTTGGGGGTGGGAGCAGAATGAACACACAAAAGAAACAACAGAGAGTAGATAAAGAAAGGAGTAGCTGAAATCAATGTTGGTAGAATGATGGAAGCAAATCACAGTAGAATTACCTATCTGGGAGATAGTGGTTGCTTATCTGATAATCCTGCCTTGGTTTAAAATCAGAGAATATGGTGAACCAGAAATACTACACATGTAAGGAACACAACTAGATTACTTGGTTAACAACACTTTTCTTCAATCTTAGTTAAAGGGAACTTTCCTTGCTGAAACAAAAGCATGGCTTTTTAAAGGATATAAAAGAAATGAGATCTGGAAGGAAATCTGTAGTAGAAACATGGCCTCCACGTAGTCAAAGAAGGAAAATTAGATTCAGAAATGGTAGGGTTACTCTTTCAGCTTTACCATTCTCCAAACTATAGTGTCAGTCCCAGTCGATAAATTACAACAAACATTAAAGGAGATAGACATAAACGGAAGAATCTGTGAAGCCTTTGTTTGGTATATATTACACAAAGCGCCTACCATGCATTAAGCCCATAGTGCAATGGTGGAGACAGATATGCCAACAAATTATTCAAATACAGTGTATTAAATATGCAATGTAATTAAATAGAAAAAAAACCCGCGGGTAAAAAGAAAGGCTTGACAATGTTGGGAAAGATTGTAAGGGTTTTGTTGAGGTGACATTTAAGTTGGGCCTTGAAAGATGTATAGGAATTTGTCAGTCGTCTAGAAGTTCAACCAGAGGGAGGTCAGAAGAAGCCTAGAGCATTGAGGAACTGCAGAGACACTCCGACTGGTTTGGTACCGGGCTGTGCAATGACAGAATGAGAGGCTACGAAGTCATTCAGGGGCTGGAGAGCACAAGGTGTGCAAGTGTCTCGTATGTCACAAGGCAATATGGCACAGTGGCTAGGAGACCAGCTTCGTTCTCATTCGGGCTCCATCTCTTACAAGCTGTGCGATCTGGGCACCTGCATGGGCCTCAGCGTATCCATTCGCAACATGGGAATAATAGTCTGTTCCTTATACAGGTGCTGGGAGGATTAAATGACTGAATGTGTATCGATCAATGAGCACAGCGTCCGGCTCATATTAGGGGCTAAATGGGAATGTATCGTCATTACAATGATTACCAGTCCAAAGCTCGGTTTCTGAGGAGCCCCCAACGACCTCCTCCCAACTCCTACGGCTTGGGAAGAAAAGTTAGCTCGGGTCGGAGGCGCGCCCACTCCCCACTGCTCCGCCCTCCCAGGCCTCAGATCTTTCCGTAGAGAGCAGGGGCCGGGCCAGAGATGGGGTGGACGGGCCCGGCGGGCAGGAGACACGCCGCCACTTACCTGGGCTGGGATCTCGCTCCTCGTCCTCTGCTGTCCCGCGGGCCTTGAAGCCAGGCGGCAGCGCCGGTCCAATCAGGTCCCTGGCCATCCGCGGTGGCACACACTGGTAACGGATACAAGTTTGTGCACGCACGTCAAATTTAGCCTAAAGACATCCCGCGATCCGCCGCGAAGGCTGGAAGTTTTTCCGGCGCCGATCAATGACGCAGCAGCGTGTGGTTGGCTGAGTCGTGTAGTTTGCGGGAGCGGAAGTGACGCCTAAGGCTTGCTGCACGGTCGCATGCTCGGCTCCGGACATAGTGGATGGCATGGCTCAGCCGGCTAGTGGTTTCGTGAGTCCTACGGGATGGCTTCCGGCTCCCGAGCTGACTCCCACGTTAGGACCCCTGAGCAACACTGCCCAGCTGCCGAACAACTGGATGCTCTGGGGCATGCTGCCGCCACCGCCACCGTCGTCGACTCCTGCAGCCAGGTCAGAGCCTTCCTCGGAGACACAGCGCCGCAGTGATGCCCAGACTCTCTCCGGAGCGCCACCCCCCTTCGACGCCCAGATTCTTCCTGGGGCGCAGCCCCCCTTCGACGCTCAGTCCCCCCTTGATTCTCAGCCTCAACTCAACGGCCAGCCTTCCTGGAATTTCCAGGCTTTGACATCGTGGTACTGGAGACAGTCTCCTAATATTTTTCCTCAGCATCAGAAGTCCTACAACCTTCCCGGTAGGCTATTGTTCCTTGTCGTAGCACCCCTTTACTTTGTTACCCCGTTCTTCCCTCTCCTATTTCTCCCTTTGCTCTCTCCACTCTGCCTTGCATTCTTGGAGTCTGGTCGTTAATGTCTCAAAATATGTTCAACTAGAATATTTTTCCCGCCTGTTTATTCAGTTTAGCAGTTATTTATTGAATTCCAACTATGTACCAGGAACTGGGAATATAGCAGTGAAAAAAGTATACAAAAATCCTTATCATTATGGAGCTCAATATCTCTGTAGTGTAGGAAGACAGACAATAAGCAAAATAAAATATTATGTAATAGAAGGTAATGAGAAGGTAATGCTGTGGAGAAAGTTAAATCAAAGAAGAATGCTAGGTAGTGTAGTTTTTTTTTTTTTTTTTGATACAGAGTCTCACTCTCTTGCCTGGGCTAGAGTGCCGTGGCGTTAGCCTAGCTCACAGCAAACCTCAAACTCCTGGGCTCAAGCGATCCTCCTGCCTCAGCCTCCCGGGTAGCAGGGACTACAGGCATGCGCCACCATGCCCGGCTGATTTTTTGTATTTTTTGTTGTTTGGCTAATTTCTTTCTATTTATAGTAGAGACGGGGTCTCGCTCTTGCTCAGGCTGGTCTCGAACTCCTGAGCTCAAACAATCCACCCACCTCGGCCTCCCAGAGTGCTAGGATTACAGGCGTGAGCCACCACGCCCGGCCTAGGTAGTTTTAAATGTCACTGTTAGTCATAAGGAAGGTGACATTTGAGCGAAGACTTCAGGGAGGTGAGGGATCACAGCCATGTATACATGTGGGAGAGTATGGATACAAGGGGAAGGAACTGCAAGTGCAAAGGCCTGGGGGCAGGAGCTGTACATCAGAATGGGAGCCAGTGGGGCTAGATAGGACTGAGCCTGGGGTACAGTTGTAGAAGAATGGGGAAGAGGGTAAACCTGGTAAGTCCTTGTAGGTAGGCCAGGAGTGGTGGCTCACGCCTGTAATCCTAGCACTATGGGAGGCCGAGGCGGGCCGGATCCTTTGAGCGCAAGAGTTCGAAACCAGCCTGAGCAAGACTGAGACCCCCGTCTCTACTAAAAATAGAAAGAAATTAGCTGGACAACTAAAAATATATGGAAAAAATTAGCCAGGCATGATGGTGCATGCCTCCAGTCCCAGCTACTGGGAGGCTGAGGCAGGAGGATCGCTTGAGCCCAGGAGTTTGAGGTTGCTGTGAGCTAGGCTGACGCCACGGCACTCTAGTCCGGGCAACAGAGTGAGACTCTGTCTCAAAAAAAAAAAAAAAAAGCCCTTGTGGGTAGATCATGGGACTTTGACTGTTCCTGTTGTGAGATGAGTAGTACAGGAGAGTGGCATGACCTGTTTTATGAGGATTAAGAGGATTTATGTGGCTGCCAATGGGAATTGGCAGAAAGGGAGACTAGTTAGGAAGCTATTGCATTTGACCAAGTGAGAAATACTGGGGACTTGGACCAGGTGGAGCTCAGGGGATGGTGAGAAGTAGTTGGATTCTATTATAGATGCAGGCATACCTTGGAGATATTGTAGGTTTGGTTCCAGACCACTACAATAAAGCAAGTCACAAATTTTTTGGTTTCCCAGTGCATATCAAAGTTTATACTAGAGTCCGTTAAGTGTGCAGTAACATGTCTAAAAAATGTATGTACCTTGACTAAAAAATACTTGATTGCTGAAAAATTCCAATGATCATCTGAGCCTTTAGCAAATCATAATCTTTTTGCTGGCAGTTGGTTTTGCCTCCATGTTGATGGCTGCTAATTGATCAGGGTGGTAGTTGCTGAAGGTTGGGGTGGCTGTGGCAGTTTCTTAGATGGCAACGAAATTTGCCTCCTTAATTGAGTCTTCCTTTCACAAAAGATTTCTCTGTAGCATACAATGCCTTTAATAGCATTTTATCCACAGTAGAACTTCTTTGAAAAATTGAAGTCAGTCCTCTCAAACCTTGCCACTGCTTTATTAACTAAATTGTGGAATATTCTAATGTTAAGTAAATTTATGGAATATTCTAAATCCTTTGTTGTCATTTCAACGTTTACAGCATCTTCACCAGTAGTAGATTCCTTCTTAAGAGAGCATTTCCTTTCCTTATGCATAAGAAGCAACTCCTCATTCATTAAAGTGTTATGAGATTATAGCAATTCAGTCATATCTTCAGACTCCACTTCTAATTCTCTTGCTGTTTCCACCACATCTGCAATTACTTCCTTAACTGAAGTCTTTTGAGACAGAGTCTCACTGTGTTGCCTGGGCTAGAGTGAGTGCTGTGGCGTCAGCCTAGCTCACAGCAACCTCAAACTCCTGGGCTCAAGTGATCCTACTGCCCCAGCCTCCCGAGTAGCTGGGACTACAGGCATGCGCCACCATGCCCGGCTAATTTTTTCTACATATTTTAGTTGGCTGATTAATTTCTTTCTAATTTTAGTAGAGGCGGGGTCTCGCTCTTGCTCAGGCTGGTCTCGAACTCCTGAGCTCAAACAATCCGCCCGCCTCGGCCTCCCAGAGAGCTAGGATTACAGGCGTGAGCCACCGCGCCCGGCCTAATGTTGATATTTTGACCTCCTTCCATGAGTCATGAATGTTCTGAATGGCATCTGGAAGGGTGAATCCTTTCTAGAAAGTTTTCAGTTTACTTTGCCCAAATCCATCAGATGAACAGCTGTCTATGGCAGCTGTGATCTCGTGAAGTATGTTTCTTAAAAAATAAGACTTGAAAGTCCAAATTACTCCTTGATCCATGGACTACAGAATGGATGTTGTGTTAGCAGTTATGAAAACATTAATCTCCTTATACATCTCCATCAGAACCCTTGGGTGACCAGGTACATTGTCAATGAATAGTGGTATTTTGAAAAGAATCTTTTTTTTTTTTTGAGGAGTAGGTCTCAACAGTGGGCTTAAAATACTCAGTAAACCATGTCATCCAAACTTTGTTGTTCCATTTATAGAGCACAGGCAGAGTAGATTTAGTCTTATTCTTAAGGGCCCTACTAAATGAGCATTGGCTTTAACTTAAAGTCACCAGAATCACTAGCCCCTGATAAGAGAGTCAGCCTGTCCTTTGAAGCTTTGAAGCCAGGCATTGACTTCTCCTCTCTTGCTATAAAAGTCCTAGATGACATCTTCCAATAGAAGGCTGTTTCATCTACATTGAAAATCTGTTGTTTAGTGTAATCACCTTCATCAATTATCTTAGCTAGATCTTCTGGATAAAATACAGCTGCTTCTTGTCAGTGCTTGTTGCTTCACCCTGCATTTATATGTTATGGAGATGGCTTCATTCCTTAAACCTCATGCTAGCTTCTGTTTATTTTTATATTTTATTTTTTGAGGTGGGATTTCTGTTGCCCAGGCTGGAGTGCAGTGATCATAGCTCACTGATCAAACTCCTGGGCTCCATTGATGCTCCCACCTCAGCCTCCCTAGGAGCTGGGACTACAGGTATGGGACTACCACTCCCAGCTAATTTGCTAGCTTCTAACTTTTTTTCTGCAGCTTCCACACCTCTCTCAGCCTTCATATTATAGAATTAAAGAGAGTTAGGGCCTTGCTCGGGAATAGATTTTGGCTTATCAGCAAAGCCTTTCTTATGATTCGTGTATTCACTGGAGTAGTGCTTTTCATTTCCCTCAAGAACTTTTTCTTTGTATTCACAACTTGGCTAACTTTGGTGCAACAGACCTAGTTTCTGGCCTGTTTTGGCTTCTGACATACCTTCCTCACTAAACTTAATCATTTCTAGCTTTTGGTTTAAGATGAGATATATATGACTCTTCCATTTACTAGAACACTTAGAAGCCATTGTAGAGTTACCAGTTGGCCTAATTTCAATATTGTTGTTTTTCGGTATAGGGAGGCCAGAGGAGAGGGAGAGATGGGGGAATGACTGGTTGGTGGAGCAGTCAGAAAACAGACGTTTATCGATTAAGTTCACCATCCCATACAGGTGTGGTTTGTGATGTCCCAAAACAATTATAGTGGTAACATCAAAGATCACTGATCACAAATCACCATAGTAGATGTAATAATCATGAAGAAGTTTTGACGTAATGAGAGAATTACCAAAGTGTGATGCAGAGACATGAAGTGAGCACATGCTCTTGGAAAAATTGTGCCAATAGACATGCTTAATGCAGGGTTGCCATAAACCTTCAATTTGTAAAAACTGCGATAAAATAAAACGTAATGAAATGAGGTATGCTAGTGTATTTTAAAGGTAGGGCCAATATGATTTGCTGAAAGATAGGCTATGGGATGTGAGATAAAGAGGAGAGAAGGATAATTTAAAGTGTTTTGCCAAACAACTGGAAGGGTGGAGTTGCTGTTAATTGAGGTAGGGAAAAATGTGGATGGAGCAAATTTGGAAGGAAGACCAGGAGTTGAGTTTGGAATATGTTCGTGTCAAGTAGAGATGTTGAATAGGCTTTTAGCTATTGGTCTGTACTTTCAGCGGATATTTGTGGCTGGAGCTATAAATTTGGATGTCATCAGAATATAGATCATATTTACAGCTGCAAGATTATTCATTTAAAACCATTCTCCACGTCTGCATGAGATTCAATTTACATTAAATTAAATCCAAACAATCATTTACTTTGTGCCTGATGCTGGGAATATCAGCATCGGCTAAGTCAGGTGAGCTAGGTTCATAAGCATAAATCACAGTACAGTGTGACAGGTGATAGAGGCATGTATAAAATAGGTAATTACAGAGTGCAGAGGAAATTGGGAAATGCTTTCACAAGAAGTGTCTTGGGAGATGTGTAGGATTTGGGAAGAGATTATTTTTTAGGTAGAGGCAAACAGGTGTCAGTACAAGGCAAGTTCTGGAGATTGCATTGTTCTCGTGACTAACGCAGAGTATATGGAAGGTATGAGGAAGAGTAGGGTAAGAAAATAAACTGGAATCTCATGGAAGGACTCTAGGAAGCTGTCCTAGTCTGTTTTGTTCTTCTATAACAGAATACCACCTACTAAATAATTGATAATGAACAGGAATTTATTTGACACATGGTTCAGGAGGTTGGGAAGTCCAGGATTGAGGGGCCACTCAGGCAAGGGCCTTCTTACTGGAAAGTATCACATGGTGAGAGAGTAAGAGAAGGGGCTGAACATGTCCTTTTATCAAGAATCTATTCCTGAGATAATTATTCCCACTCCCATAATAATGACGTTAATCCATTCATGAGAACAGAGCCCTCATGACCTAATAATCACTTCTCAACACCGCTGCATCAGGGTTTAAGTTTCCCACGCATGAACTTTTGGGGACATATTTGAACCATAGCAGAAGCCATTTGAAGATTTTTGAGCCAGGTTGTGACATGACTGGAGAGTTACTTCTGTGGTTGTCAGTATGCAAGGTCTGTTGGAAGAGAGGACTTAGGCACTGGAAGACAATCTGAAAGCCTGGTATGGTAATCTAGGTGAAAGATCAAGATTTCTAAATTGGGTCATGGCAGTAAGAATGGAAAGGTGCAAGGGGATTTGAGAGGAGATGTATTTCATAAGGTTTTCCTGGTGTGAAATTCATGCTGAAGGAGCTGTATTAGGGATTTTACTGGTTACATTTCTAATATTTGAAATAACCGAAGGAATTTCATCAGGTTAGATTGTCTATTCCTGTACTTAGATGCTGAAAGCATCTATGGACATGTAATCTCAACAGTCTTTATGTGGAAAATATTTATTTGGACCAGGTGCAGTGGCTCACGAATGTAATTCCAGTGCATTGAGAGGCTGAGACTGGAGCATTGCTTGAGGCCAGGAGTTCCAGACCAGCCTAGGCAACATAGTGAGACCCCATCTCTATGAAAAAAAGTAGCCAGGTGTGGTGGCATGTGCCTCTAGTCCTAGCTACTCTGGAGGCTGAGGCTGTGATCGTGCCATTGTACTCCAGCCTGAGGAATAATTCGAGTGAGACGCTGTCTCTAAAAAAAAAAAAAAAAGTGAAATGTTTATCTGGTAGACTAGTCTTTATCTTTCTTAACTTGTTTGTGCTACTATTCTTCCTGAAAGGAGTAGTTGACCAGAGTTTTTACTCAAATATTTGTGACATGTTATGGTAAATAAAATTTAAAATAGTTGTATAGTTGCAAACATTCATGGATCTCTTTTTGTTTTTTAGTTAAACATTCTCATTTTCCACGAAAATATGATGCAAAGTTCACTGCCTTCAACTCACCTCCCAGTAGAAAACAGAAGCGAAAGGTATTTTTAAGATGTTCTTGAATTTGACACTTTGGTCCCATGTCACTGTTTCATATCTTGCATTCTGTCTTAACTGTCTGAGTGTTTTGTGTCCATTGTTGACACAGTGAAACCTTGCTATAAACAGAATTTTTAAAGGATCTTAGCTGTAACTAAAAACTTCAAGCAAAATCTTTTTGAGACATGGAGAAATTATGGAAAAAGAAAGTATTGAATCCGTTTCAATACAGTGTCAGGAGTGAAAATAATTGAGAATTATGATTACAGATAAATGTAAATGTTATTAAACATTCATAAAGTAGGAAAAGTAATATTACTAGCAGGTTGGGAGGGGAGGGATGGAATTTAAGGAGAAGAATAGAAGTCCAAACTTTTTCTGTTATAAAGTTGAAAGCATGGAATTAAGAACAAACTATAATGACACAACTTTTTGATTTTCATGATTTTTTTTTAACATAGAAGGATCTTTTAGGAACAGATATTTCTGCGATAAAAAAGCAGTTCCTGAGACCATTTTCTATATGGTCTAATGTTGTAATTATCTTTTTTGTTTTATGTTTAAGTGTGAAAATAACAAGTTGGAAATCAAAAATAACTAATCTTTACCTAAATGATTCTTCCCCCCCATGATCTAAAAAATACATATAGTTACTTTTCCTAAAAGATGAAATGCTATTTTTATTCTAAATATTTATTTTTAGGTCATCTTGACATATGCTGTACTAAGTCTTAATTAGATTACCAATTTGAAATCTATTGATAGTTTATGTTAGCTCTACTTAGTTTAAAAATTTTTTAAATCATGGATGGCTCTTAACTAATATATTTGCTAAAAATAAAATGAAGAAACAGAATCATCCCTTCATTAGAAATATATTCAGAAATTTCTCCCACATCTAAGGGTAATGTGAAAAATCAAAGTATATATTACTTAGAAGGATAGCTGTATTTTTATTATTGATTGGAGATTTTTTGTCAAAAGTCTAATTCCTCTTTGTTTTTGTTTGCAGAAAAGAAAGGAACCAGTTTTTCACTTTTTCTGTGATACCTGTGATCGTGGTTTTAAAAGTCAAGAAAAGCATGACAGACACATGTCTGAACATATAAAAGTAGGTTCTCTTGGTTGTTAGGAAATTTTTGTAGGAAAATGGCCTTCTATTTGTATATTTGGTAGAAATTCCAAGTTTGTTTTCGTTAAAAGTTTATAGTTTCATAGGAATATAGTTTGATAACTTGACAAATGGAGAGAGTGACCCTGGGATTTGCAGTTTGAGGATGGGGAACCCACTGCTTCTGGAAGAGGTAAGGTGGCCACAAGGACAGGAGATCTGGCAGCTCTCTGTGCACCTCCACTGCTTGGTAAGAGGCTGGGCCTCCGCTCCAGTTGTCCTGTGCAGTTTGCGAGTTCTTTTCCTTTGAAGGCTGCCCTTGACCATTAAACTACACTGTGTAATTTGGCCATGCCTATAAGGATGGTCCAGACCTTATTAAGTACTTTTAAAAATAATTTAACCAGAATGTTTAAAAAGTTAAAAAGAAAATTGTTGGGGTGTGGAAAAGTTCTCTTTCCATTTGTGAGAATGTCCCTCATTCCCATAAAATTAAGAACATTTTACATCATTGCTGATGTCATGCTTTCAATCAAGTGGAGAAGTAAATGAGATGTATTATTATACCATGTATTTTGAGAGTGTCATTCCTTTTTAAATGCAGCTCTGTTTTGGAGTGATCCTTGTTTTGCTGCTGACATAAGTAGGTAGTGATAATGCCACATGGATGGGATATCTATGTAGTGTGGCCAGAATATGTTTGTGTATGTATGGTAGAGTAATTTTAATATGAAGAACATTTGTCTTTTTTTTTAAAATTCTTATAGTGTCCTGAAGTAGATTGCTCTTTTACTGCACATGAGAAGATTGTCCAGTTCCATTGGAGAAATGTAAGTTCTGTTTTTTTTTAACCCTATCTTTTTTTGGTGCATACTCCTTTTATCGATCTGTTATCATCTTAGCTCTTCATTTACATAGCCTAGTAATAAGTAACATTCATGGAGTATTTTGTAAAGAATTTTTACATCTCTTATTCAATTTTATCCTCATGAACAACTATGTGAAGTAAGTAAATATTGGCCCCATTTAACAGATTTAAAAAAAAAATGACTTGCCCGAGGCCTCAGGACTGAATTTTGTACTTGAGTTTCATGACTCCAAATTCTATGCTGTTTTACTACACATGCTGCTTCAAATTGTCATATCTACTCATTTCTTTAGCTATCTCCCTCACTTTTGATTGGTAACTCATTCATTTGAGTATTTAATGTCATTTGAGAAAATGAATGCCATAGATGCTTTGGGTCTAAAATTGTGTTACTCCTTTTTTCCTCTATCAATAGCATTAATCTAAATACATGAGAAATTGTTCTTTTTCCTTTGAAGGAAAAGTCATAAGATGAATAGATAAAAACTGCTTACTTAATTTTAAAATTGTATCCAACGTTAAATTTACTAGTAGAAACAAACTGTCTAAATTAGTGAAAGGTATATGATGTGCTTCCTGATGTTCAGCAGGCTTTTTCTCCCTAGATGCATGCTCCTGGTATGAAGAAGATCAAGTTAGACACTCCAGAGGAGATTGCAAGATGGAGGGAAGAAAGAAGGAAGTGAGTAAAGAGTTCAGAACTAGTGAAATAACTATTTTACAGTGGCAAGGCTTGTTAGTGTAGTTAAATTCATTGAATTCCCTTATAATGTTGGGACTAGGGAGCAGGACTGTAAGCTGTATTATATGAGATTATTACTGAACATAGTTTTGGGGATACCCAGTAGGAATTCTTGATTTAAATAACAAATGTGTTATAATGGCACTGCATGTTATTCTTTGAAGGGAGCTACCACATGTCACCTATTAGATGTTCAGTGGCCGAAGCAGTAATGGGTGGGTGCTCTTATCGAAATACATACTTAGCTATGTTTATTCTTTTGATTGTTTTTTTCAACAAAAAATTGTTGAATGATTGCTGTCTGTTAGGCAAAGGGGGTACAGTGTGAACAAGATATACACATATTTGTCCTTAGCTATGAAAGATCAGGAATTCATTCCTGTAATTAAAGTTTAAGAAATTTGAGCTTTACCATGTGACTTGTGATTTCACATTTATTAAGGAAGAAAGTTTAGTTGATGTCTAGCTATAACATACTTAAGAAAAATCGCACTAGGACACTATTTTACTGTCTTCTCAGAAAGGACCTAGAATACTTTATCCTGAAGCAGAAGACTAAGGCAGAACTATTAGAATGATCAGATGCACTTTTAAAGTCAAATACTGCTTTCCTGGAGTTAAAAAACAAGAAGAACCTGAGATAAAAAAAAATTATCCTTAAAGGTCAAGAAAGATACTTAAAACTCTTTTGAGCAGCAGGTTACATTTGTATTTTGTTCAACTTAGTTTAAGTTTTCAGTTTAAATCCACTTACATTTGGAGTGATGTGCCAGGCGTGAACAAGTTCGGCGCTGCCCTTTAAGGCTTTAACATGAAGATTCAGAACTAACAGAACAAATAGAACTCAGTAAAAGTGTGTATAAATATCAGATCTTAATACTGTGTGCAGAGCAAAGAGTTGGATGAAGGCGAAGGGACAGTTGGAGGAATTTAATTTTAAACAAGTAGGATCAAGCCAGTCAACATGGATTTGGTGGATATTATAGAATTTCAAGAACATCTTTGGCTAACAAATGAAGGAATCTAGGCCACCTGGAGTAGTGTATACTAAAATGCCTTTTTCCCTTTATCTATTTGGCAAAATCTTAATCTTGTAGGCTAAAGGTTTCCTGATTTGTCACTCTCTTCTTACTCTTCATTTCCTCTATATCAGTGCTACCAGAGTGCCTGTCTATAATATCGTAAGGAGCTCGTACCAGAATATAATCAGTACGTTACTTCCTTCATCGAGAAAGTTTTGCTAAGGAAAAAAATGTCAACTGAACTAACGTGCTTAGTGGCATAGTTGATTCATACTCTAGTGTAAGTGTGTGGATTGGCTGCAGATCCCTGAACCAAACTACCCTAAAGCATTATTTACTATGTCTTTGTGAATACATAGCTTAATAATACAACCATGGTAATATTTGTCGTATTACATTATCTTTTGCCCTAGCCTTAGATATCTTTGATTCTGCTGTGCTTTGAACAGTACCTGGAATGTGAAGAATAAATATTTGTTAACTAAATTACTGTTAAGTGATGTCGTGTAGGAAGACTCAGTGTTGGCAGTGATAATGGAGCCTTAGCCAATTGCAAGGTCAAACTTAGAAGTTGAAGAAGTTTGGACCATGTTATAGTTTGAATGTGTTCCTCAAAAATTCACATGTTAGAAACTTGGTCCCTAAATGCAGCAGTGTTGAGAAGTGGAACCTTTAGGAGGTGATTGGGTCTTGAGGGCTCTGCCCTCATGGATGAGTTAATCTGTTCGTAGATGAATGGATTAATAGGTTATTCATGGCATGGGTTAGTTATCACAAGAGTGGGTCTTTCGTAAAAGCCAGTTTTCCTGTCTCCCGTGAGCCCCCTTGTCATGTGATGCCCTGAGCCACCTCAGGACTCTGCAGAGAGTCCCCTCTAGGAAGAAGGCCCTCACTAGATGTGGTCCCTCAGCTTTGGATTTCCTACCCTCCAGAACTGTAGGAAATAAATTTCTTTTCCTTATAAATTACCCAGTCTCAAGTATTCAGTTACAGCAACATAAAATAGACTAAGACAGACCATGAAGTATTATAGTTTGACTTAGTGAAGAATTTATCTGTTGGTTATATCTTTTTCTTTTTTTGCACAGAGGAATAATCAAACAAGAAGTGTTAATTTTACTTCCTGTCTGATACATAGGTTTTAGAGAACTGACGATGGTGTTATCGAAGATTGTATCCTGCTAGATGGGATGGAAATGGCCTAACTGCTAAGACACTAGGGTTTTTTCCCCAATTACTTAGTCCTGACTTTCATCAATTGGAGGTCAGTGCAGCTCAGTGGTGCCAGCCCCTTTTATAAATGTTTAATTCTCTTGAGGGGAATGATAGTGGTTACTACTCAGCACTGATTAATAAAGCTGCTAAGATGTTATCTAAGTAGACTGTTGTTGAATCTCTGAAGTTTTGAGTTCACTTAAGGCTACAAGGTCTCAAATGACTCCTGATCTGCCAACTTTGGTCCTTTTATTTCTAGTAGTTGTATAAATTAAGTGGTTGTATAAACTGGGAAACATGGAACCACTATTAATGGCAAACAACTTCAACAGCTCTATTTTTTCTGTCTGTAGCTATTTCACTCTCCCACAATGCTCTACTCTTTCCTCCTCAGCATGTATGAGGAAAAGACCTAGTCTAGTATGGTAGATTAGGGTGTTCCATGCCATAAAGAGGTTGCGCTGAATTAGAACTAACTAGGGAAAGATAGGGGGAGGCAGGGATTAGTAGTCAGGCAGAGGTTGGCATGTTCAAGTAAGTGAATATAGGTAAGAGTATAGGTAAGAGAGGTGAGCTTTAAAAAGATGGCAGTTGTGGGGATGGAAAGAACTATATTTGGGAAAGAACTCCCAAATAGAACATTTGGGTGATGAAAATGGGCAATATTTGCTGATTAAATGATTATGAGGTTGAGTAGGGGAGAAATTTTGAGGAGAACCCAAGTTGCTAGTGTGAGTACCTCTGTGAAAGGTGGTGCCTTTTACTAAGATGGGGAAGAGGACAAGGTTTGGTGGTATTGATTTTGGACATTGTTGAGTGTGAGGAGATCCTGAGATATCTATTATATTGGAAGATGTTGAGTAGGCATTGGGACTCGGACTGGGGATAGTTGTTTTTGAATCATGAAACTGTAAATGTGGAAGAGATGCCCCACAGAGAGAGAGTGGAGGGAAAAGACAAGGTAGCCTAACATTGAACCTTGCTTGAGTCTTCCAACATTTAAAGGTCTAATAGAGAGTAAAAGCCAGCAAGACTGCTGAGTGGGAGCCAGAGAAGAAGAAAACTAGGACTATGGTATGTCATGGAAGCCAATGGAGGGGAGAATTTCAAGAAGGAAGATATAGTTAGCAGTGCAGATTGCAATGGAAAGGTCACGTAAAACAATAACAAAAAGTGACTGCTTTTGTGACATATGTAGGGCCTCCTTGATGGTGATTCCAGATGATTACTCTTCGGCCTTTCTCTGAGCTTCCTGCCATATGTCTATATAGCTCTCTTCAATTCTAACACCTCCCTAGTGATTCTTAAGAGGGGTCGTCTTTGCTACCTCCTTTTGGCACGTTAGATGCTGCAATGGAAATGTCTATACTTTGAATTCATTCAGCACCTTTTACCGAAACTTTCCATGGTCTTTCACCGCCATGCAGTTTCAGCCACTTACTTTCATGACCACACCCTGGATTTTGCAGTTGGACACACTCCTCTTTGAGCATCACTTCCCATCCATCCTGCTTACCGTCCCCTCTACCTGGGCTTTGAGTAATAGAGGCTTCCCATCCCTTAACTCCTTTACGTCTCTTTCTGTCACTCGCCTTCTGCCTTCGCTTCTCTACCCAGCGTGGCTCACTGCAGCCACTCTTGTCACTGTCTCAGTTCCTTTATTCCGTCATCCTTCATTGTCCCCGCCTGGCAGAATCCCAGCTCTGGCTCAGTTGCTAAGTCCTGCTTAAGAAAAACCACACTTTTTTTTTTTTTTTAATTGAGATGTACTCTGCAGGTGAATATTCAGCAGTGCCATCCGACTTAAGGAAGTGACTTGACTACTGAGAAATTTAGGATTTTTTTTGTATTCTTTGTTCAAAATTAGATATCCAATATACATATATTTCTTACTTATATAGGTGACTGTAGTATAAAATTTAATAGTTTATTAAACTGATTTTATTTTAATCAGCTAAAATGCCAATGAAAACAAAACTTCTTAGAACTGGCAGTCAGGATTCTACAATGTGGGTTTAACTTACCTTTTCTGGTTGTTTCCACGTTATTTACTTAGAGGAGCTTTTTCTCTCACTGAGACTTGTTATTTCTATCTCACACTGGGTTTGTGACCTTTTTGCCCTCTTAGTTTTGCTCATGCTGCTGCTTCTAGAAAATTTTACCTTCTCTTATCTTTGAAATTCTTCTCACTGCTCTTAGCCCAGCTGAAATCCTGCCCGCTTTGGGGATATTTTTCCTCATCACCCTAGAAGAATTTTTTGCTATTCTTTGAATGCTATATCCCCTCTCTGCCTCTTTAAGATAGATGTCCTTTATTATGGCTCTGTTGGTGAACTTCTTTGCATATATATATTTTATTCTTGAATTAAGTGTAAGCCTTAGAAATGTAAGAACCATCTTTTACATGGCTGTTTATATTCCATGTTGCCATAGATACAGGTATAGGGGATGCTTATAAATGTTCATGTATTATAAATGGGGCTTGAAAATATTTTTATTATGGATGTAATTCTATTTCGGTACACACAAGTAAATGATTGAAGAAATCTTGCTGAGACTTGTATTTTTAAGTCATGTTTTGAACTCTACCTTTGTTTTTAGAGAAATTGGGTAGAAATGTGTTGCTCTGATTAATAATTATCACTGGAAATCAGTAGTGTAAATAATAGTATTTAAACTGCCGTGGTTTTGAACATCATCTTCTCACCATGTAGGACAGACCATCAACAAGACAAACCAAATCGATCTGTATTTGAATACATTACTTTCTAAATTAGCTTTTCTCTATACCAGTGTGAACTCTGCCCCCTTGTGGTTTTGTGCAAGTGATTAAAGGAAAAACTTCCCACTGGCTAGAGAAACTTGAAGAATCTTAGTATTTGAAGATGAAAACTAGCATAGGTAGTGTGTATTTACATAGAGTCTTTGGTAGAAGACTAGTTTAATTTTCTTATATTAGCTCAACAGCCTTTGAATATATGTTAATGGACATAATGATATCTTTGAATAACTTCTTGGCAATGGTTTAGTTTGAAAATTAGAGGTAAACATTCTGTATTTGAAAAGGCAGATTTTGCTATATGTGGCTGACAAAAACAGACAAGAATAAACTCTTGCCATTAAGATTCTCACTGTAATGTGAGATGTAAGATAAATGTACATGAGGTGGCCATAAGACCATAGGCGACTGATAATTTTAGCCATGTAGGTAGGAATAATGTTTGGTCAAGAGGTACTTGGAGTCTTTGGGGAGGGTAGGACCATCAATTTGTTTTATGACTTCCTATAAAAGGTGAAGTGCTACCCTCCCCATTTATTTTAAGGTATATTATACATACAGTAAAATTTGCCCTTTTTAATGGATAGTTCTGACAAATATATACAGTCCTATAAATACCACTACAATCAAGATATAGAACAGTGTTTAATCACTCCCAAAAATTCTCTGTGCCCTTCGTGGGCAACCTCCCTCCTACTCCCTGGCAACCGCTGATCTGTTTTCTGTTCCTGTACTCATACTTTTGCAGAACATCACATAAATGAAGTCATACAGTATGTGGCTCTTGTACTTATCATAGTGCATTTGAGATTCATCCATGTCGTTGAATGTAGCAGTTTGTTTTTTATTGCTGAGTTTTATTTCTCCATTTCCCAGTTGAGGATTGTTTCCAGTATTCTGCCTTTATCAAGTCTTCATAAACATTCATGTATAGGTTTTTATTTTGAATAAATGTTTTTATTTGGTTTGAACAAATACCTGGGAGTGGGACTGGTTGGTCATTTGGTAAGCATATGTTTAACTTTATAAGAAATTGCCAAACCTTTTAGGATGAGAGTTTTTAAATCAAGATATGCCTGTTTGAGCATGGAAAGTATCCAGATTAAAGGGGATGGCTAGGTGCAGTGGTGCTTGCATCAGTTAGGATCATGCTCCAGGAAGCGCAACAGCTCTCTTACTACTATGGCTTAGCACGAACAGGTCTGTTTTTTTCAAGTTAAAATAATCCAGGGCTGCAGTTGCTGCTTGACAGTATTATCGGGTACAGACTGTCTCTTGTTGCTCCCTAGTAGGTGGTTTTCATCTTGCCAGAAGGTTCCTGCATATGCAGATACTAAGCCCACATTCTAGGCAGGAAGAAGAGAAAAAGGCAAAAGGCACATGTAGCCTAGTTTTCCCCTTTTCACTGGGAAAACAGATCTGTTTTTAGCTCCAACTAGGACATTATCATATAGATCTCATTGGCTTAAAAGTGGGTTGCTTGACCACCTTAGTGGCAGTGGGGTTGATGGAACCACCCCCAAACAAAATTGTTAAGGAAGAGGGGAGAGAATAGGCAGTTAGCAGTGTTTGCCTCAGTGCTTGGTGGCACAGTTTGAAGCTCGTCAAATTGCAAAACTATAAGTGGAAATTGGAAACAGCTCTGTCCTTCTGAAGAAAGGATTGACTTGAGCAAGTGTTTAATATGCTTATCGGTGATTCTTTTCGTGTAGGACAGGTGGGGGCAGAGGGGACAGTCTAGGTCTAGCTTCTAGAGTGTAGACTAAAGGGAGGCTATGGTAGTGGTCAGAAGTGCCTTGGAAGAGGAATGGGCAAAATATTGAGTGAATAAGTAAGCTTACAGATTTGTGAAATTTAGAAGTGTTTAAAGAGAATGAGGAAATTGGGTGAGGATGACAAGTTTGGATGAAGTTTATTTGTACCCGTGATGTTGCCTTATTAATTAGCGCTCTGAAATTATCTTTTGGCACTTGGCTGAGTTCTTCTGAGGTTCTTCCATATCTTGTTTCTCAAGTTCTTGCTTTTTAACATATTCCAATGTGTTCATACATTTTTCTTCTCTACATATATTTTACTAACAGAAGATATGGGAAATATTGCGGTTTTGGTATATTTGATAGATTCCTCAAAAATACACTAATACTTTCACCACTAGTAGCTTTTAAAAAATGTAGTATGAAAGCATATTTACTTTCTAAGTCTCTATCATTCTCAATTTTTAAAAAATATTACTTGAACTCCTAAAAAAAGTGAATTCCATGTTGGTATGGCAGAGTAGACCTTATTTCTTGAATTTTATCTTTCTTGTGAGAACTACATTCTTTCTGAGGAAGCCACTGTATTCTTTCACATGTAGGAAAAATAAAATCTTTGTGTAATTGCTGTGTTAGAAAATCCTTATGAAAGATTTCACAAAGTAAGAATATTAAAGCTAAAAGAAAACTCTAAAATCTTGCTTGGCAGATAGCTCCTTTATCTTTAAAGAAAGTACATCTTTGTCTTTATTCAGCTTTATTTTATTCACGAAAAACCTGCCCCCACCCCCCAAAAAAGAAAACGCACACACACAAAAAAATAATTCTTTCTTAATTCCTGACCCATGAGGTTCAAATGCTGTATGATTTGGTATTAGGGAAACTGAATGGTAGAGGTTTGTTTCCAAAACTTTGCTTTTAGAAACAGTGGAGCATTTTCCACAGCAGATTGAGAGTCCACTAGGTGGAGTAGTTTTGTAATATTTATTGCAATACTTAACTGTGGCTCTGAGGAAATCCTTTTCATTTGTGTCTCCATTCAGCATTCCAACAGAAGGGATCTGCTCCTAAAGAATGCTACATCTTTTTGATGTTCCGAAAGAAATAAAAATGCAGTAGTAAAGCTTGTGTTGAAGCAATGAGTGGTTGTGTTTTATAGAGAATAGGCATGGGGCAAAAGTCAGTAAATGGGTAGTGATTCGCAAATAAGGAGAAACTTGGAAAGAATAACGTGGCTGGAAGGAAATGTGCTAAGAAAATGGTTGGCACAGTTTTGCCCACTTATTGGCTCTATAGTGCTTAAAGATTGTCACCGGAGGCATAAGGTATAGGCAAGGGTAAAAGCAAAGAGGAGGTAAGAAATGAAAGAGGGAAAAGAGAAAGAAAAAGAGAACATGGTTTCAGGACCATTTGCTCCTGGGGTATTGGGGAAAGGGAGAAGTACAAGGAGAAAAGTGATCAGCAGATAAAAGAACGGAGAAACTAACTGTAAAAATATGCTTGTCACAGTCTTTATAACTTCATAATATTCATTCTCTATTGTGAGATATTAGACTAAGTTTTATCTGTATATAACTGTGCAGGGTAAGACATAATTTATGCTTTTCTGCAATGTCTTTAGATTTGTTATTTTAAGTGCATTTTAGGAATCTGAACTGTCCCCTTCATCAAAGCTCTTTGCTTTTCCTTATTCTTATATCTCAGTTTTACGTGGGGCTTCCTACTGGTGTTTGTGTGTGTAACTAGATCTTCTGTTTCTGGTTTCCCTTTTTTTGGGATAGTTTGCTTTCTATCACCCTTATTTTCCTTAGTTTTTAAGTCTCTGGATTCTGCGTAAATAAGAATGGAATAAATTTTAGAGGAGGATTTTATTTCAGTACTGAAAAATAAAATCTTATAACTTTGGAAGGGATATTGAAAATTCCTTACCTTTAGGAACATGATACTGTAATTTGCCAGAAAAAGAAAGAGGTTTTAAAAAGCTTCCACCAAAGGAGTTTCCGTACATCTTTGATGTCTCATTTAGGGAATTCTTTCTTACATCACACCGAAAATCCCTTTGCTATAACAAATGTGTAAATTCTTTACCATTGAAAAAGCACTTACCTAGCATTTGCTTACTTGTATTAATATATAGCGAACCTTAGTACCAAATCTTATTGTTTAATATATGGCCAACATGTTAAAGCAGCAGTCCCTAACCTTTTTGGCACCAGGGACCAGTTTTGTGGAAGACAGTTTTTCCCTGGACCAGGGGAGGGGTTGGGGGAGTGGTTTTGGGATGATTCAAGTGCATTACATTTATTGTGCACTTCATTTCTATTATTATTACGTCATAATATATAACGAAATAATTATACAACTCACCGTAATGCAGAATCAGTGGGAGCCCTGAGCTTGTTTGCCTGCAACTAGACAGCCCCATCCAGGGAGTAATGAGAGACAATGACACCTGAAATGTGTTGCTTATATCCACTCTACTCTGTAATCTCGTTTTGGTTGTTGTCACTGCAGAAAACCCTGCTTCACAAAGATAGGATGTTGGAAATGCAAGCGGGCTTTTCAGTGCTTTTGTGGCAATCTCAGGATATTCCACCTTGACTTCAATCCAGAAAATATGGAGATTTGAACTTGTCTCAAACATACTTTTAAGGCCATTGTCATTTGCGATCTCAAACAGTTGATCCTCTTCTAGCATGGACAGAGTGCTAGCTTATTCACCTGGCTTATTCACAAATGAGTCATGGATCCATTCCTTCCCAGTTTGGGGGTCTTTTGTGGGAAGACCCATTACTTTGGGAAGTAACGCTCAAAGTCTTTTGAAAGCTAAGATAGGTGATCATGCACCAGCTGGGAGAAAGAAGGCCCTGGCTCAGTCTCTTTCAAAATCTCTACTAATGTTTGAAACGTGTCAAAAATCCCAGTGTTCACTTGTCGCCCCCGTAATTCCTGTTTGGCTTCAAATGCAGCCACTTTATCTGTTGATTTGAACACAGTTGTCATTTTCCCCTGAAGTGACAGATTGAGTTTTTTGAAAAGGTTGAATATGTCACACAAGTAAGCAAGTTTTGTGACCCATTCTGTGTCACTGCTAACGTGCTGCCAGTGGTGACTGTTTTCCTAAAAGACATCTCTGGAGTATCTCTCATAACTGAAAAAGTCTGGCCAGTGCTCTACCTTTAGAAAGCCATCTCATTTCTGTGTATAAGAGAAGACGTGTGTGCTCTGTGTCCATGTCCTCACAGAGCTATGTGAATGAACAGATGTGAGTTAAGGGAATGTACTTTACTGTGGTTGATAATTTTAATCACATCCTGAACAATGTTGTTTAGTTCAGGTGACATTTTTCAGCTAGCCGCATTTTGCTATGGATGACACAGTGTGTAGACTCACATTCAGAAGTGACCTCCTTGACCGTAGTAGTGAAACCAGCAAGCTGTCCAGTCATGGCAGCTGCTCCGTCCGTGTATATACTGACACAAAATGACCAATTCAGTTTTCCTGATATGTAATCATTCAGAGTCTTGAATAGTTCTGCAGCTGTGGTGTTGGTTGGCAACAAAAGTACACATAACATATCCTCATGCACACCCTCCTGAAAAATATATCGCACAAAAACAAGCATTGCTGCCTAGGTGTCAACAACAGTAGAATCATCAACCTGGATTGCATGCCATGGTGACTCATTAATCCTGTCTGATAATTGTGCCTCAATATCCTCTGCTATCTCATCAATTCGCCTAGTTATGTTGCTAGCTGAAAGAGGCACACGTGCTGCCTTTTGAACTGCAGCCACTCCTAAAAGTTCGTGGCAAGTGTCTTTAGCAGCAGGTAGGATCAACTCTTCACCAATAGTAAAGGGCTTCTTAGCTTTAGCAATGCGGTTAGCCACTAAGAATGATGCTCTCAGTGCAGACACATTTGATGAAGTGGTGGCCTTCGATAATTGCTTCTGTTCTTGTGTTCACATTTTTTTCTTTTGAAAAACTCCAAAGGCTTGTCTTTTTTTTTTTTTTTTTTTTTTTGAGATAGAGTCTCACTGTGTTGCCTGGGCTAGAGTGCCGTGGCGTCATCTTAGCTCACAGCAACCTCAAACTCCTGGGCTCAAGCGATCCTTCTGCCTCAGCCTCCTGAGTAGCTGGGACTACAGGCATGTGCCACCATGCCCGGCTAGTTTTTTCTATATATTTTTAGTTGTCCGATTAATTTCTTTCTAGTTTTAGTAGAGACAGGGTCTCGCTCTTGCTCAGGCTGGTCTCGAACTCCTGAGCTCAAACAATCCGCCCGCCTCGTCCTCCCAGAGAGCTAGGATTACAGGCGTGAGCCACCGCGCCCGGCCAGGCTTGTCTTTTAATGCAGTTTGAAGGTTTCATGGCTTTGTTGGATAGCCAGTTGCCGCATATTATACAAAGTGAGCTTGGAGAATGTGAATCACCTGTTGTAGTGAACCCATAATTTAAGTAGGACTCTTGGTAATTTCTTTCAAATGCAGCCTTCATTTTGTTGGTAGTCTCAGAGTCTTCTGCTGTCTCATCATTGGGTCTTTCCCCTTTTTCAAAGAAGTTCTTCAGTGACATTTGTTTTTTACTCATTTTTGCTGGAGTTAGCTTGTGGGTATACTAAAACTGTGACTGAGACAAGTGTGCCGTGCAGGAGAGAGGCACGGACAGAAGTGGTAAATAAAATAATGGGTGGGCCGTGCATGGACTAAAATAAGTGTCAGATTCTGATTTAAAGCCTGCCACCGAATGCAGCTTTACAAGTGAAGTAAGATGCTCACTTGCCACTATAAAGCTTGCCACCAGATGCAGCTTAATTGTCATTTCCCACTCACTGATAGGGTTTTGATATGAGTCTGCAAGCAATTGACTTATTATGGTCTCTGTGCAGTCAAACCTCTTTGCTAATGATAATCTGTATTTGCAGCTGCTCCCCAGTACTAGCATCACCACCTCAGCCCCACCTCAGATCGTCAGGCATTAGATTCTCATAAGGAGTGTGCAATCTAGATCCCTTGCATGCGTAGTTTATAGTAGATTTCATGCTCCTATGAGAATCTAATGCCACCACTGATCTGACAGGAGGTGGACTTCAGGCCGTGATGTGAGTGATGGGGAGTGGCTGTCAATACAAATGAAGCCTCTCTGGCTTGCCACTGCTCACCTCTTGCTGTGTGGCTTGGTTCCTAACAGGCCACGGACCAGTACTGGCCCCAGGGTTGGGGACTATAGTGTTAAAGGTCTGTAATACTCAGAACAAAAATGTTGCAGAAACACAAGTAGTAAGAAGTGAATTTAGGAGTTGTGGAGGGTGTTGAGTAGCTGATGTACATATCCAGCCACTGCAGGGCCTGTGGAAGTCATCACTGTTTTATCATTACCGCTTCTGCATATTCTGACTTAAGCTTGCAAATAACTAGCTATCATCCTCCCTGTAAGACTATTTTATTGTCACTTCTTATCTTCTTTTAAAGGGTGCAATAGTTCTTCTCATCTTTCTTTGGAGGTTTCATTTTTCATCCTATTAATCATCTTTGAGTCTCTTCTGAATCCCTTCCAGGTTTCAATTTTACTCAATGTTCCTTTTCAGTTTAGAAGTACAAAACTAGATACAAT
Source organism: Propithecus coquereli (assembly GCF_000956105.1). Taxonomy (NCBI): domain Eukaryota; kingdom Metazoa; phylum Chordata; class Mammalia; order Primates; family Indriidae; genus Propithecus; species Propithecus coquereli. The sequence continues at coordinate 6,782,450 of NW_012134969.1, read as the reverse complement.
ACCCGGGGAGTATCTGACCACTTATGAGTATCCTGGGAGGAAGATTTTACTCATACTGGTGCAAGTGCCAGAGTCCACTTCATATAACCTTAGATTATGTTTGCTTTCTAAAAATGTAGTCATATGTTGCTGACTGGCTGTCAGATTTTTATCTCCTACGACCTTGATCTTTTCCTCTTGTGTTTATTTATAGCTTGTACATTCATCATCTTTTATTTATGGAGTTTATTTTTCTTGGCTGGATATATTGCTTTGCACTGTCCTCATTGAAATTCATTTTATTTTTCTCCTGATTACTTCACCACTTACTCAATGTCATTTCCATTCCTGTCTTTCAATATGGCAAACCCATAGACTTCATATTGTCTGTGCTAGTCAAGTTAGTAATGCAAATGTTAAAAAAAAGAAGGTGGAGAAGTGTCCTAGAAACAATGGTAGAGCACAATTTGTTGATGTTTCTCAAAATTTACTCTGATTGGTGGCCAGGCTGAGTGGTAAAGAGGGGTCTGTGTTCCCCTCCCTCTGTGTTTATTATCCTCCTACGGTCTACCCCTCGCCCTCAGAGTTTGGTATCTGCCTCTCCACACAGCTGTGCCAAGAACCAAAGCAGATCGTCTTGCACACTGTTGTCAGATTTAATCTTAATCAATGCCTTGTACATACACTCCCTGTCACCTGCTGAATTAAATATAAATTTTCTAGTCTGGTATTCAAGGCACATTTTGGCCTGAGTCTCCCTTTCCAGTTTGATTGCCTGTAACTATATTACGTTTCTTAGAAAATTAACCACTTGCCATTGCCTGGCTATCTCCTACACTGTCTGAGGCCTTGATTTGTTTGCAGTATTTGCTCTGTTTTGAACACTCTGAAGCTTTTCCATCTGATTTCTGTTAACATCATTTAAGACCATTTCTTTCATATTCTGTTCTTTCTGGATTTCTCCAGTTAGGTATCATCTTTTTCCTTCCCACCCCGCTGAAGTTTTACACTCTTTCAGGTTCTTATTATATTTTGTCTTCTGTTAAATCTATTTGTGTGTTTTTCTTATCCTTCCTTGTAGACTGTATGTTTTTTAAGAACTATCTCTTCCTCATCTTAGTAACTTTGAGTATACCTAGCATGTATCTATATAAAATTTAATAGACTTAAGTTTCTTCTTACAGTATTTATGGGTATATGCCAAATAGATGAGTTAGATCAGTTTGAGCACATTATGTGATATATTTGATTTAAATTCTAGTGTAAGCTCCTTATCTAGTTGCAAACTGCTAGTTAAGTTTGTGGACAAGCAGCTGATCTACACTTTGAGTAGCATTGTTGTAGTCTACCTTTTTTTTTTCTCCTTTAAAAAGTTCTAAAGTTAAAGGTTAAAGGCTTACAATTATTTAGTGTGTCAGTTAGTTAAGCAAAAATTGCTAAATTTGGCAGTTACTTGATTGTTTATTTGAAGTTGTACTCCAAAAGCCCTTTTATAATTAACTTTTATTATTTTCTAGAAACTATCCAACTCTGGCCAATATTGAAAGGAAGAAAAAGTTAAAACTTGAAAAGGAAAAGAGAGGAGCAGTATTGACAACAACACAGTATGGGTAAGTTCCTTAAAATTGCTTGCATTCTCAGTGCTCATTTTAACTGGGTATACTTACAAATAATAAAAAGGAGTGTAAACCAAGATCTTAACATCTCTATGCTCTCAACTCTGAAATCTTTGCTTTTGTAACTTTTTTACTTAAAATTTTTTTTTATTATATCTAAAATAAGTACTGCCCTATATTCATATGGTTTTCAAAAAGATACATAGTGAACAAGACATTTCAATCTTTGTCTCCCAGCTAAATAGTCTCCTTTCCAGAGGCAACCCATTTTACCCTTCCAGAGATACTCTGTGTCTATACTACACATAGATGATAGATAGAATCTCCTCCCACTCCCCCTTTTTTGCAGTAGCACCTTGCTTTTTTAGCCAAACAATATGCCTGGAGATTGTTCCATATTAATATATAACAAACCTCATTCTCTAGGGATGTGTAGGAGCCTTAAGGTTGTCCCATAGTGGTAGTGTTGTTTTTAAACCAATTTCCTATTAATGGACGTTTAAGTTTTTACCAACCTTTTACTAATAAAAAGTTTCTGTTATTGTCCTTGTTAATACAATATTTTACACATGAGCAGGTATTTCTGAAAATAGATTCCTAAAAATGGACATGGTGAGTCAAAAAGGTATGTGGGCTGGGTGTGGTGGCTCACACCTGTAATCATAGCACTCTGGGAGGACAGGGCGGGAGGATTACTTGAGCTCAGGAGTTCAAGACCAGCCTGAGCAAGAGCAAGACCCTTTCTCTACTAAATATAAAAAAATAAGCTGGGCATTGTGGCGCACACTTTTGGTCCCAGCTACTTGGGAGGCCGTGGCAGGAGGATCACTTGAGCCCAGGGGTCTGAGGCTGCAGTGAGCTGTGATGATGCCACTGCACTCTAGCCGGGTCAACAGAGCGAGACTCTGTCTCGAAAAAAAAAAAAATGTTAATAGACAAATGTCTATAATAGAAGCTGGCCTACTTTACTGTCCCACCAGCAATGTATGAGATACCCTTTTCTCTTAACCCTACTCTCTCACTTTCATAGGATTTTTTTCAGAATTTTTTCCATTTCATTTACTTTTTATTGAACTACACTGTAATATAAGTAAAATGTGTAAATCTTAAGTGCACAACTTGAATTTTTACATATGTACACACACATACCCCACTACATACCTGTGTAACCTCCACACAGATTAATGTACAGAACATCTTCACCTCATGGAGCTCTATTAATCCCTCCCCTGTTTAGTGGATACAAGTATTTGTTTTCATCGGTCATATAAATATGCTAGGTCATAGGGTATCCACGTGTTTAGCTTTAATACATAATGGCCAAACAGTTTTCCAAAGTGGTCACACCAATTTAACACTCTACCGATTGCATCTCATTGCTTCTCGTCGGTGCTTGGTAAACTTTTACCTTTTACTCATGTCATACCATTTCCCTCCTGACTAATGGTGTTAACCCCTTTTCATGTGCTTATTGGCTGTTTGAATATTCTTGTGAAGTACCAGTTCAAGTCTTTGACCAATTTTTAATTGGGGTTGCTTTTCTTGATTTGTAGGAGTTAAGTAAATATTTATTAATACTTAGATGTAAATCCTTCTTTGAAGTATATGTATTACAGATATATCTCACAATCTGTGGCTTGCCTTTTTACTGTCTTTATGGGTGCCCTTGTTTTTCTTACAATCAGTGTTAATTGTCCAGACATCTGGGGTCAGCTGGAAGTCAGGCATATCTGCTGATCTTGACAAGGCTCAGTCACAGCTGGGGTTTTGTTTCCTGGTGGTCAGGATGCTTATGTAGTGACTATTTGTGATGCTCTTCATTCTTTTGTGTAGATTCATCTTTCCATCTAATGTCATTTTCCTTCTGTCCCAAGGACGTCCTTTAATATTTCTTGTAGTAAGAGTCTACTAGAAATGACTTTTTTCAGCTTTGTGTATCTGAAAAAAAATCTATTTTGCCTTCTTTTTTGAAAGATACTTTTGCTGGATATATGCAATTCTTAGTTCATAGTTTTTTAAATTTATAGTACTTTACAGATGTTGCTCCATTGTCTTCTCATTTGCATTGTTTCCAAAGAGAAATCTGCTATTATTATTATATTATTACTGTAAAGGAAAAATAAAAATCTCAGGATTCCCCCAAAATTCATTACACCAAAAGGGAAAACTGAGCCTGAGAACTGAGTTACCCAAGCACTGCCATCCTCTCCCCAGTGAGGTATAGGGGTCCTCTTTTAAGAAATGAAGGGGCTTAGAAATGACTAACAGGGTTTGTTTGTTTATTTGTTTTTGGTGGACTGAGTATGGGACGGAGAAAGGAAGCTTGGCTGGAAGGTGATCTTGTTATACAAATAAGCCTCATGATAACAGCCCTCAAGAAAATGATTTTATTCAGACCTTTAATCAATAAAGTGAGGTGACAACTCATGATATGGGAGAAAATATTTGCAAACTACCAACTCAGTAGGAAAAAATAAAATAATCTGATTTAAAAATGGGCAAAGGATCTGAATGGACATTTCTCAAAAAAAGACATACAAATAGCCAATAAGTATATGAAAAAATGCTCAACATCATTAGTCATCAGAGAAATGCAAATCAAAAGTACATGAGTTATCTCACCCCAATTAAAATGGCTTTTATCAAAAAGGCAGTAACAAATGATGGCAAGGATGTGGAGAAAGGGGAACCCTCGTACACTGTTGGTGGGAATGTAAATTAGTATAACCACTATGGAGAACAATACGGAGGTTCCTCAGAAAACTGAAAATAGAATTACCACATAACCCAGCAATCCCACTGCCGGGTATATAGCCAAAGGAGGGGAAATTAGTATATCGAAGATATACCTGCCCTCCCATGTTTATTGTGGCACCATTCATAATAGCCAAGATTTGGAATCAACCTAAGTGTCTATTGGTAGATGAATGGATAAAGAAATTGTGCTGCATATACACAATGGACTATTATATAGCCGCGAAAAGAATGAAATCCCGCCATTTGCAACAACATGGATAGAACTGGAGAACATTATGTTAAGTGAAATAAGCCAAGCACAGAAAGACAAATCCTGCATGTTCTCACTTCTATGTGGGAGCTACGTATTAAAAACAATTGATTTCATGGAGACAGAGAGTAGAATGATTACCAGAGGCTGGGGAGGGTAGTGGGGAGAGGGTGATAAAATGGGGATGATTAATGGGGTGCAAAAATATACTTAGAGTGAACAATACTTGATAACACAACAAAGTAACTGTAATAAACAATAGGTTAGTGTATATTTTAAAACATTAATAACTAAGAAAATGGAATTGGAATGTTCCTAACACAAAAAAATGATAAGTACCTGAGGTGATGGATACCCCAATCACCTTGATTTGATTACTTCACATTGTATGCCTGTGTCAAAACATCACATGTACCCTATAAAGATATACAACTATTATATACTCATAAATAAATGGGCATTATGAAGGTCAAACAAGGCAGCATATTTGAAAATGTTTCAGACACATTTAGCCTCCTTAAAAATGAATAGACAAGAGTTAACATACTTGATAAACTCTAAGAAACACTTTTATGTACAACAGGAAAGAAAGAATGCTGCCAACTGAGTTGACCTGATTGCATAGCAGTGTAATTTCAGAGGAGTAAAAATACGGGTGGAAACGTGCAGCTTAGAATCAATAAGGTGCAGTATATTGTGGGGTGTTGTCCTTTTAAAGTCCTGTTTTGGACTTCTCTGCCTTTGAAAGCCACTGAATTTCTGTTATTTTGGTCTGTTTAATGTGCTAGGCTACAAGTGATCGATTTGACATCTAGGTTTCTTTTTGCATCCGGTAGTCTTTTTCAAATTTTTCTTGAAAGCTCAGTGCCTTTTATATTAATAATTGCATTTTTCTTATTCCAGCAAGATGAAGGGGATGTCCAGACATTCACAGATGGCAAAGATCCGAAGTCCTGGCAGACATCACAGATGGAAAAATTATGGTGCTAAACAGAGAGCAGTCATTGGAGCAGGGAATCGCTTGTGTGATTCCAAGGCCAAAGGTCTACCTAAGGCAAATGCAGATCCTCTTGGTGTTTTGATAAACAGTGATTCTGGTAAGCGGAACAGGAAATAACGTGTTCATAAGTGTATGGATGATGATGCTGAAGTTGATTATTCACAACCTTGTTTGCGGGAACATTAATGGCAAATATATAAAAAATGTAGAATGATGCTTTTGTTCGTTTTTGTTTTTAATCGGAGTGTCTTGTCTAAAACCTCATTTCAGAACATTTTTTTCTGGGTCTTGGGGGTGGGTGCATGGGGCAGGCAGGCTATGGGAGAAGGACTATATTTGCTGGATAATTTCCGTAGTATGATGTAATCTTGGAAATTTTCTTAAGATTTCTTTGACTGTAGTAATATTGTAGATTGAAATTTTCCCAATTATGTGGATTCTTTCCCACCTGTAAAGCAGTAATTCTAATTGAAGTCAGTATTATTTATGCTACTGAACATGAATGTGATCTTGGACAAATAATATTAATTCATTGTATTTGAGTAATAATACCTTTTTTCCCTAGAGCATAGAATATATTTATATATATTTATAGTTTATCCTTGAATTCTCCCTAGGATTTATAGGACAAGTTGACATTTCCTTATAAGTTGAAAAACCAAAGCACCAAAATACTGCTGTAGCGTACAGATACCATTCAGCCTCTGAGACTCCATTTCCCCTTCTGAAAAATGAAAATATATGTAAATATTTGCACCACCTTTTTCTCCAGTAACATTGTGAGGCTTTATCTAATTGCATAATCTTACTACTGCAAAAGAGTATCCAAAGATTATTAGTGAGTGGGCTAATGTTATATTGTAGGTTTGATTGTAGGCTCTGTTTAGCTTAGATGACAGTGGCTTCTGTGATAATCAGATGCAAGTTTTTCTTTTTTTTTTTTTTTATTTCAGGGTATTATGAGGGTACAAACATTATGGTTACACTTTGTCTTTGCCTCACCCAAGCGAGGGTTAAAGGCATGCCCTTCCCCCCTACAATGCTCCCCATGTCTTTTAGTTGCGGGTTTACCCCCCACCAAATCCCCCTAATCCCTGGAGAGTATTACTGCCATGTGTTATGAATGGCAAGAAACGGGAGAATAACTAATTCATTGACTGAATTAGACTGGAAAAGGACCTTGGCATAAGGAAATGTCAGGCTAAGTATAAGAAGATAATATTTAATAGGAATAATAATAAATTATCTTAATACCAACTAACATTTATAAGTAAGGTACTTACTGTGCTCAGTATGCTATATATATATTAATTGTTCTGCTCATAACAACCTTTTACATATGTGCTGTTGCTACTCCTGTTTTAGAAATGAGAAATATTAGAGACTAGTTTATCTTAGTGGCAGAACCAGATCTTGAATTTAGGAGTCTGATTCCACTAGTTCACCACATGTCCCCTAAATATGAAATCTGCATTTGTCTAAAATAATATTGTATGAGTCTAGATAGTTGAGATGTGGGAGAGAGTTTAGAAAAGGCATTTTCTTATCCTTGCAGAGAGTGAGGAAAAGGCAGATGATATTTTGAGCTAGTTTTGAGTTTACTTTTGGGCACTGATTTTTTTTTTCCCTCAAAAAATTTTAGAGAGAGCCCGCATACTTCTTCTGACTTACAATGAGTGACCTTGATGATAAAATACCATCTTTCCTCAAATATAAACTTTCATGTCCTTAAAATACCTTAAAACACAAATGTGAAGACTACCATTATAATCAGTATGTTACTGATTTGAAAATTATGTAATTCATTATTTTGTGCAATTTTCTAAATGAACATTTGCAGGACTCTGATATTGAATAGTCTTTGTTAACTTAGCTTTGATAGATGGTTAATTCTGTTTTCTCTTTTTAAAGAAATATTTCAGTACCAATCTGGTAAAACATCAACTAAAAGATGATTATCATCTTGCTTCTATTTAAGCCTGTATCTAAGTCCTCAACAGACTTCCTAGACATGAGAAACAGGGATAAATCCCTCTCATCCTCATTGGTAGAAAGAATTCACTTGGACTCCCAAGAGCAGTTGAATGAGAGAGCTCACATAATTTTATTTTGGTTTAAATGTTGAATCTCTTACCTATACTGAGGGTTAAGAATGGGAACAGACTTGTTTTGAGGGTCAGAGATGAGAACATAATTCTTGAACATAAAAATTATCCACCTAGGTTATAAATTTATAATTTAAAAAAATTTTAATTTAATTTATAATATTATTCTCCAAGGAAATGACAATACCAATGAGCAAATTATGGTAGCTAATTTCATGGGGAAGATGCCGCTTAAATTCATGTTATCCTTTACCTGGGATTTCTTCTGGACTTGGGCATTTTCCAAATCAATGTTTTAGCCCATAGATTCTTCAACTTTTCACTCCAGGTATAGCTGTAGAAAATCATGTATTAATACCATTTTTTCATATGCCCTAAATATTCTCAACAACTTCCCTCTCCAATATATATCTTCTACTTGTTTGGAGGCAGCTTCTCTTACCTTGGGCCAGAGGCAGCCAACCGTAAGATCTAGTTATTCAAGTTGTCAGTAGTGAGTTAGCATTGTGATAATGTGACCCAGTGCGCTCATGTGGCAGTTGACACTTTTCAGCACTAAGCTCACTTTAAAATTCTCCCAGTGCCTTCCATTTTTTGCCCTTTTTGGCTCAGAACTTAATTGAGACATCAGCACTCACATTTTAGACAAGACAGTAATTCTGGAGGATCTTTACAAACCTCAGATCATCCTTAGAAAATCATTGCCTGAGTTCACAGTCTTTTTTTTTTTTATTTGAGATAGGGTCTTGCTATGTTGCCCTGGCTGGAGTGCAGTGGTGTGATCATAGCACCAGCTCCTGGGCTCAACAGATCTACTGCCTCAGCCTCCCAAATAGCTGAGACTATAGGCACACAACACCGTGCCCAGCTAGTTTTTCTGTTTTTGTAGAGATGGGGTCTTGCTGTGTTGCCCAGGCTGGTCTCCAACTCCTGGGCTCAAGCGATCCTCCCACCTCAGTTTCTCAAAGTACTGGGATTACAGGCTGAGCCACCACACCTGCCCCTCACCTGTCCCTCACCTTCTCATTATCGTAGTTGGCGGTATGTGTACTCTGTTCTGTGTAGCTGCTTTGATTTGAGAATTGACATTTCGAAGGGAAAGCCTTTTATTTGGAGTCTCCCAATTTATCAGTTTTGAGTATGGCTTGTTCTCACTAGATTTCCTTACTGGTGCAATATTTTTTATTTTCTTGTATATTCTGCTGACTAGCCTACTAGTCTAATTCGTGGAAGTTTTTGTTTGTTTTAATCTTTTTTTTTGTTTTGGTATCTCATTAGTTAGGACCCAGTTTATTTTATTGTTATTGTTGTTTAAATATATATGCGACAAGTTTATGGCTTTCCTAGCCTGTAGTCTTAAACAGTAAGTCTTTTGTCTGAGCTAGAAAGAAAGCAGCTGGTCAGTAATGTGACATTGAACATCTGCGACTGAAGTACCTCAGCATCCACAAGACAAAGACAATCCAATTCGTTAATCATTTGTTATAACATAAATATAGCTATTGTCATAGAACACTGGGATATCATTCTAACTCTGCACTGACATAAGCTAGGTTGTTGAGAAGGTAGATGTTAAAGTAAGAAAATAAGCTGGCGTAGGACATCTGCTATCCTGAATGCCCATCCCTGTCTTCTCTGAGAGTTGGAGACTGTAAAGCAAAGTTCCCATTTTGGGGAGTGGCTTTTTCAATCTGTGGCGTTTTTTCAGGAGGCTTAATTATACATCTTCTTGGGCTAGAACATATACTTGTGTTTTGCTTCATAAAGACAATAGAAATAGTCGGTGGGAGGGGGGGGGCAAGTGAAGAAATAAGTTGTAGAAAGAAGCCAGATGTGAAGCTTCTACAGCTAGGGTTTAGAGTGGACAAGACATTCAAAGGGCAATGTTACTTTGCTATTTTCATTTCAGTAGGGATTTATAAGGTCCTACGTTTTGCTTACCCAGCACTACAATTCACCATAATGCTGAGGATTTCAAAGAAGCCTCTTCCTGCCTTTGAGAAACTCATAGTGTGATGATAATTTTTAGATCATTGCATTAGATTAAGTTTTTGGTAGGTGGGAACATGAAGTGTATAAATGAGAGAAAGAGGTGAGATTTACCTTTAGAAAAGTATCACTAATGTTTTAACAGAGAAATTATTTGAGCTGATATTTTCTAATAATTCAAAAGTTCAGTTTTATCAGCTTGGTTGCTCCTATCTTTATACTGGTATTTTTAGTTTAGAAAGATGTTTTAGCTACTTTTATAAAATGAAGTTTCCTGAATATTATTTTGTCAGCCAGTACAATGCCTTTGGCGTAGTCTTTCCAGATAGTTGCTAAAAATGTCTGTGTTAGAACTGCTGGGTAGATCCCAGGGACTTTGGGAGCAGTCTTTTTTTTGAGCTGCAAAGTCATTGTAAAAGATGTTTTGATAGTGCCAAAAGGTCAATAGTACTCCTTTTCAAAGTGTTATTACACGTGCTGGGTCCCTTAAACATATAGCTGAGGGGAGAAGTAGGGGATGAGGTGTTGATTTGTTTGAAGTCCTAACTTTTACCCTTTGGGAAAACAGTCACATATAGTGAGCTTGTGTGTTGTGATACCCTAGTAACAAGTACACCTAGCACTCAAATTGTGATTTCCAAATACCATTCTCCAATCACAGGAACTAGGGCCTCTTGGAGCAATGGCTGATTCTAGGGTTGGGATGGGGAAAATACAAGGTGAGCCTAGAATATCTCGTAGTGCCAGAAAGTAAGAAAATGCTCAAAAACCATAAAGATGTGGACATGTCAGAAGGATACTAGAAAGAGTTCCCATTGGCCAAAGTTGGAACAATTTGAGCCTCAAAATAATAATAAATTATAACCCTCCAAATAAAATAAATACCCATGAGTACCCATGAGTCCATACTGATATAAGTGCTTGAATAAATAAATATGAGGTAGAAATATTTCTTACAGAAGAATTCCAATTAATATATATGGAAGAAATGAGAGAAATAGCAAGTAACCATCAGAATACCATAGTAATAATTTTTTTAGGCAGGATTCACTGATGGATGGTGAAATTAGTGGTGAAACTTTAAGATGAAACAGTATTTGCATAACCTCAAAATATCTCCCCCTCAATTATTTATTAATTACTGTGATGGTTTTAGCATATATACAAAATTCTTTGATACTCCTTACTTCAGTTGGTGCTTAATTCTTCTCCCCTTGAGTGTGGGCTAGACTTACTAACTCATTTCAGGAACTAGAATAATGAAAGAGAAAATAGTAACTTTATAGTGGAGAAATAAGGCAGACCACCACATGATCAAGGTTAACGTCACCAGTAATAAGTCACTGATATCATGGACCTGTGATGTGGAGAAGGGCCCATCTCCTTTGTGAGATTCTTCCCCCAAATCCGTAGTGTCAGTCTAATCATCAGAAATATCAGACAAACTCAGCCTGAGGGACATTCTACAAATACTTGACCAATAGTCTCCAGAGGTGTCAAGTTAATGAAAGACAAGTAAAGTCAGAGAAACCGTCATATTTACTAAAGCGTCGTGACAACCTAAATGCAAGGTAGTGTGGCAGATTGGATCTTGAAACAGAAAACAGGACGTAGGTGGAAAAACTGGTGAAATTTCCATACAGTCTGTAGTTCAGGTAATAGTATTGTACCGATGTTAACTTGTTAGCTATGATAAATGTACTTTGCTTGTGTAAGATAGTAACATTAGGGAGCTGGGTAAAGGGTGTAGGAAACTCTGCTATATTTGTAACACTTGTGTAAATTCAAAATTGTTTCAAAATATAAAGTTTTTTTGAAGGGAGGAGGGAAAAGGGACTGTGTGTAGGCCAGTTAAAACCTTGTCCTCTGCTTCTTGAATTGACTTGTGAAGAGCACTATCCTTCAAGGTTTATTTCCCTTTGTTTTTATTTTTTTCTATTATTTCTGATTACAAAAGTAGTGCAGAAAATGTGGGAAAAGACTTTAGTGCACACACACACAAAAACCTATTTTGTTAACTTAATAGAGATGACCACTGCTCACATTTTGTTGTATATCCTTCAATGTTTTTCCTATGCATGTGTGTATGATTTTTTAGATAAAAAATCTAAAAGTCATGTTATTTAAAAAAAAAAAAAAAGAGTGAACTTTGGATCCATGCAGAACTAGGTTTCTATCCTGGCTCCACCTCCTGCTAGTTCCATGATTCTATGCCAGTTAACTGTTGTGAATTTAACTCATTCATGTAACAGTTTGTCCTCCAAATGTTTGTTGAGCACACATGTACTGTTCTGGGCTCTGAGGATACAGCATTGAACAAAGCAAAACCCCTTCTGTCCTGTAGCTTATGTTCTGATTGGGGAAGTCGCAGTAAACGAATACATAACATGTTGGATTGCTGTAAGCATCGTGAGGCTGAGTAAAAGGCTAGAGAATGGTGGTTGGAGAAGAGGGTATGCTGTTTTGTCTGGAGTGATCAGTAAAGGCATCTCTGATGAGATGGCATTAAGACATCTGAATGAACCGAGGGGCTGATACCAATGGGGATAGCAGTCAGGGCGAGTAGATTGCCACAGCCCCCAGCTTCAGCAGCCACCACCCAGTGAGTCAGCAGCCATCAACATCAAGGCAACACTCACCACCAGCCAAAAGATTGCTAGTCATTGAAGGCTCAGATGATCATTAGGATTTTTTAAGAATAAAGTATTTTTAAATTCAGATATGTATTTCTTTTTAGACATAATGCTGTTGCATACTTAATAGGCTGCAGTATAGTATAAACATAACTTTTACATATACTGGGAAAGCAGAACATTTATGTGACTCACTTTATTGCAGTGGTCTGGAACTGAACCTGCGATATCTCTAACATATGCTTGTATGTCAGATAGCTGGTTGGAGAGTTGCTATAAAAGGGAACAAAGAAATAGAGCTATAGCTGGAAGACATTATTAACATTATCATTGATCATAAAAGCACTTTGATAGGATGGCTTCATTTTAAGAAGAAGACTTTATATATCTGCAGGAGGCATTCTTGCTCACTAGTTAAGAATTGGGATTTAGAGTCTGATGGCCAGGATTTAAATTTGACCCAACTGTCTTATAGTTATGTTACCTGAAGGAAAAGTTACTCAAATTCTCTGAATTTTGATTTCATTACCTATAATTAATGTGAAAGTCATATGGTATCTCATAAAGATTAAATTGGACCATGGTTTTAAAGAGCATAACATCCAACTGTTATTGTGCTTTTTGGTATCTCTCTTTGGGTCTTGGAAAGATGTTACAGTTTGGTCTTTCATCATTCAACCAATAGATGAAAAGTCTTCATATGAACATTGTGGTAGTTTTCTGCTTAATCTGTTAGTAATTTACATATATAAACTGCATATTTCCCTTTCCCTTTATTAATCCAGGAGAAAAGGTAACAATTTAGCTTAAAATTGACAAGGAGCAGTTTTGAGGGGTTGTGGTGCTGGGTAGAGTGAGTGGGCTTAGGATTTAGGGAAAGAGGATTCAACTTCATCCAGCAGAAGGTGGCAGTTGAACATTCACATACAAGGACACTGCCGTTTCCCATTGGCGTGTTTTGATTTCTCCTAGACTGACTTAGTGAACATTAAGTGCTCAGTCATAAAACGTTTCATATTGGTTGTGGGTTGAGTTGGTTCATTAAATAGACAAGTTACTTATTGTCTTTAGTGAGGCTTTATTTTTATTGGCTGTCTAGAATAGAGTTAATACATTTTTAGAGCTGCCAAAAAGAAATGTAATAGGTGATGTCCTGAGGCTACAACTAGCTTTGTTGGGCCCTGATCAAACACTTTACCTTTGGTAGTCTCCTTAGTACTTGCTAAATTCTCGTGGTTGGCTTATTTATTTAAGTTCTTACAAGTTCTAAATAATAAAAACTTTGGAAGGATTCATTTCAGCATAACTCTTTGACCAAGCCTTTATTCAAAGTCAGTAATCCTAATCTACTGAAGTTAAATAAATTTTTGGCCTTCCTACTACCTGTTAATTAATAGCAAAGGACTGTGTCATTAAATTAATTTAGAGAACACCCAAATTCCATAACCTGTGAAGCATGGTAAGTAATTAGGCTGTGTATAACTTCCATTTGCCCCTCTCTCTCCTCTGGGGCAAATAGCTTCTCTGCCCATGAAGATTTAAACCAAGGGGAAAGTTTTCAGGTCTCTGGGAATTAGTTTTTTGGGAAGATTAAGGAAATGATCAGAAATTACTTTCTGCTTTCGTTGCCGATAGCGTGCATGCAAACATGGTGAACGTTCCTAAAACCCGCCAGACTTTCTGTAAGAAATGTGGCAGGCACCAACCCCACAAAGTGACACAATACAAGAAGGGCAAGGATTCTCTGTATGCCCAGGGAAAGCAGCGTTATGATAGGAAGCCGAGTGGTTATGGTGGGCAGACTAAGCCGATTTTCCGGAAAAAGGCTAAGACTACAAAGAAGATTGTGCTGAGGCTTGAGTGTGTTGAGCCCAACTGCAGATCTAAGAGAATGCTGGCTATTAAGAGATGCAAGCATTTTGAACTGGGAGGAGATAAGAAGAGAAAGGGCCAAGTGATCCAGTTCTAAGCATCTTTTATTATGAAGACAGTAAAATCTTGAGGTTATGTTAATTACTTCAATAAAAAAAAAGAAATTACTTTCTTTTCACTAAGAGATGAGAGAGTAAGGAGTGATCAGCTTTCATTTATATGGTGGTAGTTATTTGGGGGCACATTGTTTTGAATGTGAGTTCTTTCCTCTTTTATTTCAGAGTCTGATAAGGAGGAGAAACCACAACGTACTGTCGTACCCAAGGAGGTGACACCAGCCCTGTGCTCACTAATGAGCAGCTATGGCAGTCTTTCAGGGTCAGAGAGTGAGCCAGAAGGTAAGTCATGATGTCTGTTGTTACAGCGAAGTGTGTTTTGTTTCCTTTTTGCCTTTGTTGCATGTTGCACATTAATAGCATCCATAAATACATTATTTGATCTCCAAATTCCTTTTTCATTTGATTCAGAAGTTAACATGGGATAAAGGAAGGCTGGCATGATGAAGAAATCTGTTGCTACTTTGGGAGAAAAAGGCAAAAGTAATACAATATAATAAAAGAATAAGAAGGAGAAAAGAAAATATCCACTAATAGAATTGAAGAAAGTTCTAAACGAAATAGCAAAAAGAAAGTTAATTTCTTCTCTCTGCTCTAAGAACCCTTGTCATAACATGTTTATAGCACTTTAAGTAGATGGAGAGAGATCCTTTATGACAAAGAGCATGATAAAATTTTTTAAGTTTATATAGGGCATTGCTCTTGATAGAGTACATTTACATAAATTATCTCATTTGGAAAACACAACAGCCCTATACTTGTGGTTGCATTAGCCTGTGTTTTAAAGGTTGGAAGAAATGGAATCCTTTCAACAGTCTTTCTGAGAAGTCAGCAATGTTCAGGATACGTATCTTACCTTTAAAGATGATGTTACAGGCTAGGTGCCATGGCTCATGCCTATAATCCCAGTACTTTGGGAGGCTGAGGTGGGAGAATCGCTTGAGGCCAGGAGTTTAAGACCAGCCTGGGCATCATAGTGAGACCCCCGTCTCTACATAAAATAAAAAAAAAAATTAGCTGGACATGGTGGTGCCAGCTGTAGTCCCAGCTACTCAGGAGACAGGCTGAGGCAGGAGGATCACTTGAGCCCAGGAGTTTGAGGATGCAGTGAACTATGATCCTGCCATTACACTCCAGCCTGGACAACAGAGCAAGACCCTGTCTCTGAAAATAAAACAAAGATGATGTCACAGTTGATAATGCATGAGGCCTTATTGTGAAATTTATTAGGATAAACCAGTTTAATCTCCTACAGCATCTCTTTTAGGGCCTCCTTTTAGAACTGTGAGGAGGCTGTTGATAAGCACTGTGGCAATTCTTTCTTCTTCCCCTCCCCTCCCTTCCCCTTCCCTCTCCTTTTATTTTGAAACAGGGTCTCACCCTGTTGCCCTGGATAGAGTGCAGTGGCATGATCATAGCTCACTGCAACTTCACACTCCTGGGCTCAAGCAATCCTCCTGCCCCAGCCTCCCAAGTAGCTGTGACTACAGGCACACATCACTGTGCCCGGCTGATTTTTCTATTATTTGTAGAGACGGGGTCTTGCTCTTGCTCAGGCTGGTCTTGAACTCAAGCTCAAGTGATCCCCCGGCCTTGGCCTCCCAGAGTGCTAGCATTACAGGTGTGAGCCACTTCGCCTGGCCTGTGGCAATTCTTAATCCAAGGTTTATATCAATAGTCCAGCATATGTTTAGTGAATAAGCCTATGTCCTACTGTTGTGGAAACCTGGCTCTGCATGGTAATTTTACTAGGCTTTATCAACTGTGAGAATTCTTATGTATGTATCTTAGGACAAGATGTGTAATCAAAGTAGGAGCTGTACTGAGGATAAGAAAACAGGGTCTAAAAGTGTTTATTATATAGAGTGAAGGGAAGATTTGAATGTAATTGGATGAGGATGGCAGCACTTTTAGTGTTGACTAGGCTAGAGATAATCAATGTTTGTGTAGTTGGAAGATGTTGAATAAGGAAGAGTTGGGCTTTAATATGAAAGATGATGTTTATGTCTATCTGTAACTTGGGAATTTTTTTCATTTTTAATGGGCCATAGCTTACTCTGGTAGCTTGTTAAAAGCTACTTGGATTTTGAAACATAAACTACTTTGGCTTTATCAGAGTATTCCTTAACAGATGGTTGCCTCTTATTTTTTTTTTAATTTTAAGAAAAACAGTATTTATTTCTTACTCTTGTTTCCAATACACTGATATGAATATGAAGTTATTCTTTAAACACATATTACATTTCCCACTTATCAGTTGTATATATAACAGATGATAACAAAGAAAACTATTACCAGATTACTGAATCTCATAAAAACAAGCTGGACAAATGCTTTCTTCTCTGTCTTAAGGTGAAACATTTAATACTTTTTATATTCATGTCTTCATTCTGAGACTGCCACTATTTTTAATTTGGAAAGAGGAAAGGAAACTGGAATGGATATTTGAGGTCTCACCCCTTCATTTTACATAACCTTAAGCTTAGAGAGTATAAGTTTGGCAAGATAGTATGTAGCAGAGCCGATGTAAAATCTAGGTTTGGGGGCTTAAAAGTCTTAACAGTGCCAACTATACTGCCTTCCATTATAGTCTTTCTCTGTGTGGCATTTGCTGTCTTCCTGCACAATAATGCATGGCCTTTTCTTTTATAGATGACAGGATTATTACCTATTACAAGATATATTTGATTTTGTATGAATTCATTTTGACTAATTATTTAAAATGCCCTGCATTAAGGAGAGAACCCTTTCTTCGCATTCCTAAGTCTTAAGAATTATTTTATATAATTTGTATTCAGCTTTATTAAGCCATCCAAATCACTGGCAAATTTCTAGCTTTCGGTATTCTGGGCTCTAGGATGGGATATTAACACATAGGGAGTTCAGACTAAATAAACCAAGGAGATAAACAGGGCCTTCTCCGAACCACAAAACAGCATCTAGAAGGCTGCTTATTTAAGTGGATTCTAAATGGATAGGATCAGTCTGATTCTTTCTAACAGATTTTAACAATTGTGTCTTCATTATTAAGATCTATCTCAAATTAAGAATTAACATAAAAGTAAGTGCAGTGCATACTCCGGTTTCTCTTCATATGTATAAATCTTTTGCCTTTTACTAAAGATTTCCATGGAGAGGAACAAAAGAAAAAAAAAAAGAATTAACATAAAACTGTATAGGATCTGAAACATGAGTAGTGTTTTTCTGGGAAGAGTTTTAAACAAGGGAAGGGTCCCTCAAGTAAAACTGAAGAAAAGGAAGATGTATTCACATCTGGGGCTGTGAAAATCATTAAGATATAAAAATTCATGAGAAATACTTCCAAATGGATTGGTTTGGTATCAGTTCTGCATGTTCCCATTTTAGCTTTCTTTTTTTTACCGTATTACAATTTAAGCACAGTTTTACAATTCCCCCAAATTATGTTTCTTCAAATGGTTTTGGCTATGATGGGGAGACCTTCAAATTGGACTGTTTCAAAAGACCACAAACCAAGAGAAGTCATTGAATTTTGAAAGAGCTGAATGGCTGGCTGGGCACAGTGGCTCACGCTGAAATCCCAGCACTCTGGGAGGCCAAGGTGGGAGAATTAGTCCAACACAGGAGTTCAAGGAGCAGCCTGAGCAACATAGTGAGACTCCGTCTTTACAAAAGAAAAAAGAAAAAAAATTTAGCATGGTGTGGTGTCGTGTGCCCGTAGTCCCAGCTACTCTGGAGGCTGTGGTAGGAGGATTGCTTTAGCCCAGGAGTTAGAGGCTGCAGCGAGATATGATCATCCACTGCACTCCAGCTTGGGTGACAGATCGAGACCCCATCTCTTAAAAATACACACACACACACACACACAAACACACACACACACACACACACATATATATAGAATTGAATAGCAATATTTAAAATTTGTTTGAATTGATGAACAGTACATTAATATATGGTACTTAGCTGGGAGATGTTGTAAACCTCAAGAAAGAGAAAAATATAAATAGTACTAGTTCTTCATTCCTTAGCACATAATTGACAACATAAGCTTTGATCCATTTGACTTTTGTGTTCCTGAACTGAGTGATGAATATTCGAAGGAAAAGGGAATAATAGAAAACAGTGTCATAAGTTTTTCTTTTTGCCTTTAATTATTGTTTCCATAGTTTTGAACGCTACAAACCACTTTGGGAATTCTTAGCTCCATTCTTTTATGAGTACATCTCTCTTTTTCTCTTTTCCCCCATAACTTTGAAGACACATCATCACTAGTATCATTACAGCAAATTCTTATGTAGTGCTTACTCTATGGCAGGCACTCTTTTATGTCCTCTACATTTAATTATCACAACAACCTCATGAAGTAGACTCCATTATTTATTAATATCTATATTCTGTAGATGAAGAAATTTAGGCAGACATAAGTAGCTTGACCCAAGGTCACACAGCTAATAAGCAATGGAACTTGGACTTCAACCTAACAGTGGGGCATTTAAAATCAGTTTCTTTTATAGACATCATATAGTTAGGCCTTGTTCTTTTTCCATTCTGACCATCTCTGCCTTTAAGTGGGTTGTTTAGACCATTTACATATAATGTACTTATTGATATAGTTTGTTTGTATTTGTCTCATCTATTTTTTGTTCCATTCTTTTCTTGCATTCTTTTGGGTGAATCATACATTTTTAGGGCATTGCAAGTATTCGTTTATTAGCTCTTTGTTTTATTTTTTAGGAGTTGGTCTAGAATTAATAGTATGCAACTTTAACTTATCGCTTTCAAATGATACTGTCTACTTCACATAAAATTAAAGAATATTACAGTAATATACTGAATATTCCACCTCCATTTGTGCTATTGTTATCATAGATTTTATTTCTATAAATGTTATAAATTCCACATACACTGTTATTATTTTTGCTTTAAATATATTATCTTGTAGAATTTTTTTTCAGAGGAGAAAAAATATCTTTTGTACTTATTTGCATATTTACTGTTTCTGGCACTCATCATTCCTTTGTGTAGCTCCCAATTTCCATCTGGTATCATTTCCTTCATAGGGATCCCTTTCCGTAGCTCTTTGTGGTAGTCTCTTCAATTCTTGGCAGTTATAGCTCCTAATTTGAAAAATACTAGAATATATTTAAATGTCTTGTAAAATCTTTCATAGTTTTAAGTTATTAAGTAGCCAATATTATGGCTGGGAGGATTATTATGGATGTTTTGGTTATGTATGAAAGGTCTATTTTTTTGTTTGTTTTTTGTTTTCGTGGTTTTCATCACACTTAGAAACTCCCATCAAGACTGAAGCAGACATTCTGGCAGAAAACCAGGTTCTTCATAGCAATACTCCCAAGAGTCCAAGTCAAGATGTTAAAGCAACTGTTAGAAATTTCTCAGAAGCCAAGTGTGAGAATCGAAAGAAAAGTTTTAAACAGACAAACAGTAAGAGGAAAAAAGATTGTCAAACATTATTTGAACCAAGAACACACCACCCATATCTCTTGGAAATGGTAAATTATTTTTCTTTACAATCTTTGTGTTCTCCTGTCATAAAGATAGAGCCACTGGCAGTGTGTGTGTGTGTGTGTGTGTGTGTGTGTGTGTAAGGTTCCCAGAGACACATGATCCCTGGAGACTTGTCTGTGTGTCTTAATTCTGAAGCTACATTTGGCATATAGCTTGTGTTCAGTTAAGGTGGAGTAGTACAATTTTCAAAATTGCTTCAAGTAAAGAATGTATATTTGACTGGTTGGTAAGGAAATATGTATTGAGGTTTATTGACATTTTTTAATTTTTATTGAAAGCACAGCTAAAAGAACAGTGGCAGGCAGAAGAAAAAAAGGTTTTTCATATAAATATCTGTTGTAAACGACAAAGTAATGGAAAGAAAAGACCTAGGTTTCCTGACAATTCTCATTTCTTATCTTTGGGGACTATCTTCACTTTTTCTCTTTCTGTACTTTTTTTATTTGTATTTATTTTATGTATTCTTGGCTTTATTCTCAGCATTATGTGCTCAAAAATCTAATACCTGTCTTCAAATTGTAAAGAGGAAGCAATGAATCTTTGATTCTAATGGACATGAAGCTATTCAAAGATCAAAGATTTTCATGGCTAAGAATAATAGAAATCTACATTTTTTAGTGGAATTGTAAAACTGTTGATATTCTATGAAAAATGTTTGGTTTTGACTTATCAGATAAGTACTTACGCTGTATCTAAAGTGTTCTGTGGCGACACTCTGAGATGCTACACATAAACACCATTGTTTCTTATTAAGATGGATATGAAATTTTGTAAATGTCAATGCTATATATAGTAAATTACATTACAAGTGGTGAATTGAATCATCTTTCTACTAAAGATGTGATGTTCTCTGAACTATATTAATGACATCAGAAAATAAATAAAAAATAAAATAAATTCCTTTTTGCAGATTACATATGATTCCTTGGTGATGTACTTATTCTAAATACCAAGGATTTTTAGCTTTCTTTTAATTATAATAAGTACAAAAATGAGAAGTTATGAAAGTCAAGGAATATTGAGATTTTTTACTGCCAATTTAATTGTTACTATATGTAATATGTCTGTCAATTTTTAGATTACAGAATTGCATACTTTTAAACCTATTTTCCTGTGCTTTGCTAGATACTCTTAGGGAGGACCCCAAATGCCAACGTTAGTTCGGTTTAAAAAGCTAGATAGTCTTGATGTAAAATGACATATTTTTGCATTGTTCTTTAGCAGAATAATTAGTAAATATAATACACATCTTCTTATTGTTCTGTGTTCTTTATATGGGGAAGACACATGCAATATTTTAGATTGTGTTTCCTGTATATATTTTATTTACCAGCTAATCTTTTTATTTGTTTGTTTTTTAGCTTTTAGCTCCAGACATTCGACATGAAAGAAATGTGATCTTGCAATGTGTTCGGTATATCATCAAAAAAGACTTTTTTGGACTTGATACCAGTTCTGTGAAAACTAAAGATGTATGTGTCTGATGTTTCAGCACACATAACTGAAGCATGTAAAATAGTACCATGATTTTTTTTTCTAAAACTGGATTAGTGATTAAATTGTCAGCCTCATAGGATATTATGTTGGATTCTCAAATCTTTCCTTTGGTTCTATGCAAATAAATACATAACTGATTTTTAAGACTGTGTCTGTATTGTTGGCATTGTGTAGAATACTTTCTGGGAGAATTTTTCTTTTTATTTGTATTTAATGTATTGCTCTCATGTAAGGAAAACTGTTGGGTTAGTTAAGAATTGAAGATTGGTTTAGTAGTAAAGAAGAAAGCTTTTAAAGTGTTTGAATCAGCTAAGCAAAATTAGGCAGAGAAATAGAGCCATTTTGTTTTTAATGCAAAAGAGGAAGATGTTCTTTAATTTTAGCAAGGGGGAATATTTTTAAAATAAACCAGATCAAATTAATACAATCAGAAGTTCTTGAAATTTAAATGTTCCCTGTTTATCTTAAAAGACATGTTTAAATTAACCTACATGCACCACTCACATAGCTCAAATATTCAGTGTTTGAAATATTAATACAGATATGGCCTCTGTATATTTAGATTCAATTTTATATGTCCCTGTGTATGTTTAGATACAAGTGAAGTGCTTCTTTTTGGTATACTTCAGAACTGGACCTTTTCCCCCCATGAAAAAGTATATAAAATATAGTACTTGATGAGGTTCAACTTGTTTATCATAGCAGAAACAATGATTTGTGAGATAATGTGAGTAATAATCTCCGTTTTAAGATTTAATTAAAATTTGGCCTATGAAAGTAGTAATTGAACCCTTTTTAAATTTTTTAAGTAAATAAAAGCTACTGAGATCTTTTTGTCTCCTGTAATACCAGGGAGTTTGATCTTGTGTTCTGGTTATTGTGCCCCTATAGGTATAGCTCTGCCCTTTTGACAAGCCGCTAAAAGAGGCTAGGTTTTAAACAAATTAGTCTGTTATTATAGTTTAAAAATTAATTTTATCTGACATTGTGATTTTTGAAATCTATGCATCTTACCTGCAAGAAGAAAGGTAAGAAAGCTGATAGCAGCTCTCAGGAAAGATCTCTTGCTCTTGTACGTTAGTAAAATCCTCCATAGAAACCTGGAACACCTGGCATGTAACACTAGTGACATCACAGACTTGAGATTAAGACTCATGTTTAGTCAGTGTTTTCCAACCTTATAACCACCGTACAGACCTTTTTATTCTGTTTCACCCTCCTGCTCCAGTGAATCCCATATTTTGGAAAATTATCTCCCCAGTACATTAATTAATTCAGTTCTTACAACACTGTTGAGTACTTATACTTGCGTGCCTTCACTGTGCCTGTATTAAAGGTATAGAATGGAATAAGGCCATGCCTGATGTCAGAGAACTCAGTTCAGTTGTTACATATTTAGAGATGTGATTCCCAACCAATTCAGCTCATCAGGAAGAAATAACGAATGTTACCAACTAAGTTGATATTCTAAAATACAATGCAGTCTGCAGTTTTATCACTGGTTAGCATACAAATTCCATAGGCTTACGGTTCATAAATGGATTCACAGACTCCTGAACCACTTTCATGGGCCACCATATCTCCAGGGATGTTGACAATCAGTGCCTTAGGATGCACTGTGTAAACGGTTTTATTTTTAATTTTTCTTGTTTTCTAATAAATGTATTTAATACTGAAAATACTCCTTTGAATACTCCCTTGGCTGTGTCTAACAGTCTTTAGCTGTTGTGACTATTGTTTATTTCTAATGGGTAATTTCAGATTTAGTTGCCTTTATATTTAACCCAGGAATTACTTAAAAGTGTGTTTAAATTATCCAAGCTAATAGAATATAGCCTAAATCATTACTTTATGAAATTACATGGTCAATATTTGTAAATATTGTATGAGTTTTGGAGGGTGGAGGGGTGCTTTGCCTGTTTTTGGATACAAAGTTTTCTGGATTTAGCTTGGTAACTGTTAAAACCTTCTACATTCCTATTTTATTGCCCATTTAATCAATTGATTTCTGAGGTGCGAAAGCATTATGTGACTGTTGATGAGTTGTGCCTTTTATAACTATGAAATACTCTTCTTTGTTCTCAATATCTTTTGTAATTCACTTCTGTTTTCCTCAATGTAGTCAAAACAGCTCAGAGGAATTTAATCCATTCATATTAATTGAGATTATTAAAATATTTGGACTACTCTTGGCCGTCTTATTTTGTGTTTTCTGTATATCATGCTTTCTTCTTGTTTTTAATTCATCTTGTTGGCTTGATTGTTATTTATTTATTTATTTTTGGCTTGTTTTTCCTCCTAGTGGTTTGGAAATAATTAAACCCATTGCTGTTCTTTAGTGGTTACCCTTTTTCTTTATGTTTAATTAGTAGCCATTATCTTATACCCATCTCCCAGGTAAATCAATACCTTAGCATTCTTTCACTTCCCTAGTGGACCTCTTCTCCTGATGTAATCAGGTGTGATTTTAGTTGCAGGTTAATCTCTCTTGGTGTGTGTGTGTGTGTTTCAATATTTTGCATAAATAATCATTAGACAACTATGAGATTTATTTTTTTCCTTCTGAGTGCTTTTTCTTACATCCCAGGATTAGTTTTCTGGTGTACTGCAGCAAATCTTCAAGCAATTAAATGCTGAATACTCAGTTTGAGATTTTTTTTTTTAATTGAGTTATGGTTTTAGACTCAATCATTTTCCTTCAGAATTTTGAAGCTATAACTCCATTGTTTGCTATCATCCAGTATTGCTGATTAAAGTCAGATACTAATCTGGTTCTCTCTCTTTTCTCTTTTTACTTATTGATAAATAACCTGTTTTTTCCTCATGAAAAACTTTTAGGATTTTCTTTTTATGCTTGGAATCCTAAACTTTTACCAATTTGTGTCTAGGTTGGTGGGACATATGTCATTCATTCTGCTTAACTCACAGCCCTTTCATCTGAAGAAGTGTACCATTCTTGGACTAGGCCATTTTTTAAATTGTCGCTTTATTTTCTTTCCATTTTGTGTTTCATTTTTCTGGGACTCTTGTAACTTATTCTCTGCTGTTGAACTTTTAATTTTGTCTTGTTCTTTTTATTCTGAAACATTTCTTCAAATATCACCTTCCAGACCACTAAATTCCTCTTTAGACATACCCATTTCAAGTTTAGTAATTTGTTTCTAAATATTCAAGATTGCTTTCTTTTTCTAATTGTTTTCATAGATGTAGTATAGTACCCTTACATCTCAGAGGTTACCAATCAGAAATTTCACATTATTTTCTGTTTCTTGAGTTGTTTCTGTTCTTCTCATTGTCAGTTGTTCAGTTTGCTCAATTTACTAAGTATCTTCACTGCTATCTGTTGTCCTTAAATGTTCCCTCTTAGCAAGGAAAGAGGGATTCACTTGATTTATATATCTGTAGTTGGGTGTGTATTTTTCCTGAATTTGTATAAGCCTTCTTTCCCCAAAAGGCATTTACCTTGACTGAGAAGGGGCTTGTTACCTGGCTGGCTGTTCAGAGTACCTGGATTGGGAGTGGACTCTTGTCCCATCCTCACTCTTCTCTCTTTGCCGAAATACGAAGAGCTTAATTCTGAGATTGGAGCTCTTCTTTCCGTGGCAGAACTGTCTCCAGCTTCCTGTCACTGATGAAGTGAGTCTCCCTGGGCTTGCTCTGAGCTTTCTGATCCTTGTCTCCCAGGCTAGTTTGAGCTGAGGCTTTCCTCCCTTGTTCTTGTCGGTTGCATTAGTTTTACAGTGGTTCTAGTGTGCATCAGAATCACCGGAAGGCTTGTTCAGACCCAGCTTGCAGGGCCCCACTCCCGGAGTGAGTGATTCAGGAGGGGGGATGTGGCCTGAGCGTCTGCATTTCTAACAAGTTTCCAGGTGAGGCAGATGCAGGTCATCTTGGGGACCACATTTTGAGAACCGCTCTTTGAGGAACTTAGGAGAAGTTTTTCAAAATCACTGGTGTTCTGATATTGTCCTTGGCTGTTGTGATTCATTAGCTCTTTTTAAATATATTGTTTCAAGGGATTTGAAGTGTAAGGAGAGAGGTAGTCAACTGTTTTAATCCATATTTCTAACTGAATCTCTTTATTTCTTATATTCCTCAGTTTTTTGAGCAACTTTGCTTAAATTTTTCTATCATTTTTATGGCTTTTAAAAAAGAATTTTATTTTGTAAACTGTGAAGCATAAGTGAAAGTGTAGAGTAGTGACACCCCTCTTTCCAACCATCATGCAGCTTCGGCACATCATCAATCTGGCCAATCTTGTTTTCATCTGTAACTACCCATCCCTCCCCACCTACCCCACCCCACCTGAGGTTATTTTGCCAGCAAACGCCCAAGCACCATATTATTTTATCCCTATATATTTTAGTATATATCTCTAGAAGATAACTTTTTTAAAAAAACACCATATCTTTAAGAATTAACAATTCCTTAATATTAACTAATCAGACAAATTAAGCTCCTGTAACTTTTTTTTATGGTGGTAGAACTTTATTGCTACTTTTTCTTAGAGAAAGCTAGAAATCTACCTTATACATAATTGATCAAATAATCCTTTGTCTCTGATCTGACATTTCACATTTTATTAAACCAGCCGGAATTTTCTCCCTGGTCCCTCTTAAAAGGACAAGAGGATACCATGCCCACACCTTAGAGTTTTCACTCTACGAACACAGCACGTAGCCAGGTATGTGGGAAACCTGATTTAAGTTCAGATGTTCTCATGGGAAGATGAATAAATTAAACGGCACACGCTTTTAGTTTTGTAAGTATAGAATTCTGCTGTTCTTTGCTTTCCATCACCATTCCAACAGCACCCTGATGAATGTTCCTCTTTGCTTCCTGAAATTCCCTACTAAACTATAATCTCTTTTTTTAAAAGTATCCCAGGTGATTCTAACATGGAAGCACCTATAGCTCTTTTTTTTTTTTGATACAGGGTTCTGCTCCATTGCCCAGGCTAGAGTGCAGTGGCATCGTCATAGCTCACTACAACCTCAAACTCCTGGGCTCAAGCGACTACAGGCATTCACCACCACACCTGGCTAACTTTAAAATTTTTTTGTACAAATGGAGTTTCGCTATTACCCAGGCTGGTCTTGAACTCCTGGTCTCAAGTTATCCTCCCACCTAGGTTTACCCAAAGTGCTGGGATTACAGGCATGAGCCACTGGGCCCAGCCTCCTATAACTTTTTAAGATCACATAGTTGAGATCATTCTGTAATATTCCACTTTGTGCCTTGATTTGTATATCAAAAGTACTACATTGGAAAACTACATTTTGGACATGTTTAAAAGCACAGCTCATTTATTTTATTTACTGTTATCGCCCTTCTCTTTTTCATTAAAAAAATAGACATTTAAATTCTGAAATGGGGTGGGAGAGGCTGAGAAGTTTCGATTTAAATGTGAAAATGGTGGCGCCAGGTGCCGTGGAGGTTACTAGCTACAGCTAGGTCGTCAGTAAGTTCTTGAGGGGAGAGGAGGAAAAGCCACACTGATGGAACAGGTCGGGGCAGTTTTTCTTGTGATGCTCTTTGAACCTCCACAGCCCATGCTTTCTATTAGCCTTTGAAGGTTACCCTGTCCACTTCCTTTGTTCAATAATTACCTGCCTGATATACAAGGCTGGCACAGGGGTGGGGAACCTGCGGCCTTACAGCCACATGTGGCCTTGTAGGTCCTTAAGTGTGGCCTTTTGACCCGATCCAAGTTTTACAGAACAAATCTTTTTATTAAAAGGGGTGCAGCAGGGAAAGATGAAGCTTTTCTTGCCTACTTTGGTGCTTAAAAAAGAACAATCTTGAAATCAAAAGGCTGCAGGTTCCCCACCCCTGCACGGGCACTCTGGGAGACTGAAACTTGGTAGAAGCAGGTGTTTCCGAGGACAGACTTGTTCTAGAACAGTCTCCTTTAGCATAGCTGGAGACTTGTTGTGGGGTGGAACAGGGAACAAATGGTTATTTCATCCTCAAAACTGGGAGAGGAGAAAATCGGTGTGAATCAATGGAATAATAAAGACGACAGATAGAAAGCTCAGAGAGCCCTGGGGAAAGACCCCAAATTGAAATTCCATGGAGCTGTTGCCATGGAGAGTTCTCTGCCGCAGGGCATCTTGTGAAACGCCAGTTGGGGCTAAGGTTTGCGACACTCCTGGTCTTCTCACAGAGAGAGACAATTGTCTTCTATCGATCTTTGGTACCCAGTCAACTTAAATCAGCTTTTGTACACACCTAGGGAAAACGATAGTGTCTTCATTTCTCTTTTACAGGTTGTGTGAAGGTTTCCACGTTCCGGTTTCTGGCCATGCTCATCTCTGTTTATCAGTGGGCACTGCCACCATTTCCTGGGGCACAACGTATTTGCAGTTTAGTGTCTACTTGTTTTTCTGATTCTTTTTATGCTTTTATTTATTTGGTAAAGCTAAACTACAGACTTTATTTGGATTTTATCAGTTTTCTACGAATGTCCTTTTTGAGGATTCAATCTGGGATACCACATTG
The DNA here is from genome assembly GCF_000956105.1 of Propithecus coquereli. Taxonomy (NCBI): domain Eukaryota; kingdom Metazoa; phylum Chordata; class Mammalia; order Primates; family Indriidae; genus Propithecus; species Propithecus coquereli. Next base: position 6,754,624 of record NW_012134969.1, on the reverse strand, counting down.
CATTTAGTCATTGTGCCTCTTTTTACCTTGTTTCTAATTTAGTTTCTTTTTTTAAATGGCAAAAGTATTATAATATGCTCCTTGTAAAAATTCAAATAATCCAGTAGTATATAAAATAAAAAGTGAGATTTGTTCTCCCCTATTTCCTTCCCACCATATTCCCCAGAGATATCATTGTTAAGAATTTGGTGTGTATTTCCAGACTTAAAAAAATACATGTATTTACAAGTATCTAAATATACATGGATAAATCTCGCTTTTCAATAGAAAAATGATCATAGATGTTACTTTGCAATTTTTTTCACTTGACAATATGTCATGAAAACTTATGCATGTTTATATAAATGTATACAGTATATGCTTTTACTTTTTAAATCATTCTCCCATGGAGAAATCTGTTTACAGTTTTTCTCTAATGTTAATTATACGACAGTGAACACTGCTGAATGTACAGTGAGACACACGCTGTGTGTGTGTGTGTGTGTGTGTGTGTGTGTGTGTACCTATTTGAATATTTTTGTAGGAGTCTTAAGATCAAAGGTCAAGTGGCCTTTAAAAGGCTCTCATTAAAAATATGTTTAAGACACCTGCACTCAAATGTTCATAGCAGCACAATTCACAATTGCAAATGTGGAAACAACCCAAGTGCCCATCAATACATGAGTGGATTAATAAAATGTGGTATATGTTTACCATGGAGTACTATTCAGCTTTAAGAAACGATGGTGATATAGCACCTCTTGTATACTCCTGGATAGAGCTGGAACACATGCTACTAAGTGAAGTATCCCAAGAATGGAAAAACAAGCACCACATGTACTCACCAGCAAATTGGTTTCATTGATCAACACCTAAGTGCACATATAAGAATAACATTTATTGGGTGTTGGGCAGG
>NW_012134969.1:6747948-6750101 GCF_000956105.1 Propithecus coquereli | reverse complement strand
TTGTTGTCTCCACCTGCAATACCTCATCCCTGGGACACCTTTTGCCTATGCCCACTTCTCTGCCTAGGAACTTCTATTAGTTCTTTAAGAACTCGACTCAGATGTCACTTCCTCTGAGGAGCCTTTCCACATGCCATCTTCCCAAACCTCTAACCCTCTGGAATCCCACAAAAATTTTCTTAGATTTCTATTACAGCTCAAGTTATATTATAAAGTGTTCATTTTCATACCTCCTCCTTGTACTAAATTCAGAACTCCTCGAGGGCAAGGACTATGTCTAGTTATTCCTTGTGGTTCCAGTGCTTAGCTCAGCTCATTTTTGGTGCCCAGGGAAATTGAGATTGAATGAATCAATCATCACACCTCGAGGACCCTCTGTATTACCAGGGGGTCTCTTAGCATGGTCTAAGAGATGTAAAGTTAGAAAGATCAGGCCTTTGGCCCCTTAAAGTTCATAAACAAATCGAGGATGTGTTCCTATCTTTCTATTCTACATTATAGAAACCCAACACAAACTAGCTTAAAAGGAAAAAAGAATGTGGGTAGGGGACAGAATTTATTTGTCCTAGGCAGGTTACTTCTATTAATAGTTTCAGGAATGGCTGAATCTAAGATCCAAGAGTTTCCAACAATGTTATCCTCCAGATTAGGTCTCTTTCTATAACCTGTTCTCGGGAGACTTCATCCTCAGGAATTTTTTTTTTCCGTGTGAAAGCCCCTCACAGCTGCATGTTTACATCCAATTGTAGCAAAAATAGAGCTTTTTATGCCAATGGTCCTAGCAAAAGTCCTAGGAGTAATTCTCAATGGTTTTAATTGAATGACCTGCCCTTCACCGAACCCATTATAGTAACTCTGAATAGGCCCACGTCACATGCCTTCCTCTGGATTTGGAAGTGGGCTTGATCCCATCCAAATCATATGGATTAAAAGCGAGGGAAGGTTGTTCACCAGAGGAAAATCAAGTTGCTGTTACTAAAAGGGGGAGAAGATACTAGGCAGGCAAAACCAACACATGTCCTCCATAGAGGAGATGTCCACTACATCAGTAATTATATGGTAAGGCTAGGGGTGATGCCTGTCTTAAGTGCTTACAGACAAAGATTGGGTAGGAGAAATGGATCACTTCAAGGACAGCTGTCCACAAACACCTTCTAGGAGGAAGCCTATGAACTAGCCCTTTGTATAGGTGGGATTATGGTAGATGAAGATGAGGAGGCCTTTCAGATACATGGAAAGGCATGCACAAAGGCAGGGAGGTAAGGATCCTTTGGAGGTTTTCTGAGTTTGCTGGGAACTTTTGGAAATTAAGTCTGGAACTTTGGTTGGGGGCTAGATCTGTATATAGTCTAATAAGTGCTAGTCCTTCATGCATATTTCTTCCATATATGATCTCAAAAAAGAGTAATTTTGGCAGGCACCAGGAGTAGGATTATTCTTCCCATGTTACCAATGGGGCAAGTGAGGCCTAGTGCAAGAGATGTCTGCTGAGAGTTCATCCTCTTGTGTCCAGAGAAAGAACAGCACAACAAGCCCAATTTCTGCCCTCCAGCCCAGGACTGTGTCCCTCCCCCGATCCACAGTAAAAATAAAATCTGGGTTGGAAATCATCGAAACAGCAGCTGTCGCTCAGCTCTGGGGCCAGCCTGAGGACACCTTTGGAGGAAGCTGTGGGAACAACCATATAGGCAGAAAGAAGGTATCTGATTTGGATAATGGCTAAGACCAGAGACTCTGGAGTCAGGCCTGGTTTTGATTCTCAGTTTCATGAGTTAAGGTATTACCTTGGGCCGATTACATAACTTCGCTAAGCCTTAGTTTCCTCTTCTGTAAACAAAATAAAGAACAATATCTGTCTTATAGGACGGTTCATGAGGTCTGAATGAGATATTGCATATTAGGAACTTAGCACTCTCTTCCTCTTCCGGTCTCATCTCCTCTTCCAGTCTGGTCTCTTCTTCCTCATCTGGTTTCATCTCTTCTTCCACGTCCAGTCTGGTCTCCTCTTCCTCGTCGGGTCTGTTCTCCTCTTTCTCCTCCGGCTGGTTTCCTCTTCCTCATCCGGTCTCGTCTCCTCTTCCTCATCTGGTCTGGTCTCCTCCATGACTGATATCTTTTAAGAGATAGAACTCCGCACATGTTTGATGATATCT
>NW_012134969.1:6746039-6747898 GCF_000956105.1 Propithecus coquereli | reverse complement strand
CAATTGGAGATGCCAAGAGATGATAAAATGATTTCCAACTGCTTACAAATATGACTACCCTCTAAATCTCATAATTGGTAACATCCAAAAAATGCACTCACTTTATGGAGACAGGGTTGTTTAGTTACTGGCCAGAACAAGACTTCACTAACAATATTTATATATACAAACAATATCTATGTCAATAAGAAAAGGGATCTAAATTCTGCAATTTAGAAAAATCTATATTCAGAGAGACACAATGGCACTAAATAAGAAAGAGGGGGACCCTGGCCCCCAAAATCAACTACTGTAGGTCCTATAGATAGATCTCTGGTGTGGAAACATAAGCAATTGAATTATCTAATTATCCTCACTCTATGTTTATATGCAAGCTCTAGAAGCATGTTGGGAGATATTTCTCCCAGCGTCCCTTGCTTCCCTTTGTGCTGGACTACCTTTTCAAGGATGTTTGCATAGCAACATCTCTCTCTTAGAAAAAGAGAGATAGTGGCTATCTCTGAAGCATATGGCAGTCATGCTTACTGCCCATTATAAAAGATATGGGTTCCCTAAGATCAGGGTTTCTCTCCTGTAACTGAGTCCACTGCATATACAGGGGTCACCTAGTCCTCTTCATGGTATCATGTGGCAATTGTGGCTTAAGGAACTTGTGTAAATGCTGGCACGAGGGCTACTGCTGTTGCCATGAGGAAAAAGTCCCTTGTCTCTGACCCTGAGGTTTTGTGTCTTCCCGCATCCATGAAACTGTGGCAGGCTAGCTTGTGGTGGTGCAGGCCCAGATGTTTCTTTCCTCATGACAGTGACATGAGGGTCAGATTTCCTTTTGTTATTTGCTGGCACAGTCATTTTTTGAGTCTAACAGATTGAGGAGCAGACTCAGGAGCATGAATTAATAAAGACAGATAAAGACCTCCCAGAAGATAGGAACCAGCACCTGTGTTCTTGAAGAACTGAAAGAATTCCTTTACTGGACTTGTATCAGTCTGAGTCCAGGCAGGAGACAGAAACCACAACAGGTGTTTTAACAGAGAACTTACTAGAAAGAATTGTTAGCCAGATATTGGGGAAGAGAAAAGGCAAAGAAGGGACACTTGGATGTCACAGAGGTAAGAATGAGAGGAAACTGATCACTCCTAGGGCTGAGTGAATATAAGTAAGAGGCTGGGATTTTTTGAAACTTAGAATCTTGGAGCGGAGCCCTGCAGGGTGAGGACTCAGACCTCTGATCAGGGGATGCCAGCCTGTCAGTGCTGGTATCTCTGGATAGGGGGAGAGGGAGGGGCAATGGTGAGGCTGGTTCTGGAAGTGCTGGAAAACCTGCAAACAGGTGCTGCTGCTAGGCTGAATCGTCATGGTCATGGTCAGCCTCTCAGGAACAGGAAGCGAACAGCTTCCCAGTCTTCCTCTAGTGTCCCCTCCTAGCACAGCTAAGCAGGGAGCCAGCTGGCAAAGGGCCCCTGAACTGCAGGGTCCCTGCCCCAGCATCCCGAAGGATAGAAACAACCAGTGCAGGATTTAAAAAGCACGTTTGACTAGAGGTTAGAAAGTGGAAGGAGGAAATGATTCATTACCTGGGATGCAGCTAGGCAGTTGCCTGAGGGGTCTCCGGCATTAACTTGAACTTAATACCTTTCTTTAGGTTAGGGAAGGGAGTAGCCACGGGCAACTGACTTGGTAGCATGGCGATCACCTGGACTGTTCTGCGGGGCATGCTGCACGGAGGCAGGAAGGAACATGTTCCCATGATGCAGGGAGGTAGGCCTGCTGACAGCTTTATTGCATGCATACAATTTTATAGGCTTGTCACGGAGCATGTGCAAATTCCTGTCTGTTCCCCACCCTAATGATGACTGATA
>NW_012134969.1:6744825-6745989 GCF_000956105.1 Propithecus coquereli | reverse complement strand
CTTCTAACTGAATTTTTATGTTTAAATTTTCTGTTTTAATTTCTAATGCTATAAATACTAATAGACATGACCCACATAAATAAAAGCTCTTGGATGTCCTTAGTAATTTTTAAAAGAGTGAAGGAGTCCTAAAACCAAAATGTTTGAGAAACCATGTACTAGAACATTGTCCAACAAACCCATTTAATGGTAACTGACACTTTTTGACTACGATTTACTGTTGATTAGGGCCCAGACTTTGTAAGGCTCGATGTTAACTTATACAATATTGATAAGCTGCAAATGATTATCTGGTAGAGTGATATGTTATTTTTCTCTGGTAGAAACAAGGTCACAGTTTTTCAGTCCTGTAGGATATTAACCACTTTAGCATCTAACATTGTAATCTTATTCCAGCATTCTTTTATGGTAACCTCTTTTGTCATCCTATGGTGTCCTTTGGTAGCAAGTTAAATAAAGATTTTGACCTGTGCTTACTAGCTTATATTTTCAACTTTTTGAAAATTATTCTTTGATGAGTACATGAGAATTTCTTTTTACCCATGCTCTTACCAGTGTATTGCAAATCTTTTTGCTGGTTTAGCTGATGCATGATATATACCAGTGTGTAAGATGTATTCTAATTTTTAAAAAAGTAAATATTTCCTCAATTTATTTGGGAGCTGCTTACAATTTATGTGCTTCAGGAGGATGTGAGACTGGAAGAAGAACGAGGTAGAGTCCAAGCTTCCCTTTCCATACCCCACATGGCATTGGTTGGGGAGGTGTGTCTTTCCTTCCAGAACATCCCCTACCCTGAGAGCTGGTCTAAGTAGTCAGCACCCCCCAGTCTAGAGCAGTAGTACAGGGCTCCCAGTGTTGTGCTATTCAAATGTAGCACAGGTTACATTTAGATGGCTTTTTTGAGGAACGAAAACATCCTACAGCAGCAAATATAATAATGTTGTTACTCTGTTAAGTGAGAGAATGGCATCTTTTCTTTTGCATACCCTGATACTAGTAAGGCCAAGCATTTCTTCATATATGTATATGCATATATATATTTCAATTTTTTTATTTTTTGAGGTGCAGTCTCTCTGTCATCTGGGCTAGAGTGCAGTGGCACAGTCACAGCTTACTGTGACCTTGAACTCATGCGCTCAAGGGATCCTCCTGCCTTAGCCT
>NW_012134969.1:6741695-6743490 GCF_000956105.1 Propithecus coquereli | reverse complement strand
TGCATATTTGTATTACAAAGCTGGGTATTTTCCTTTTTGAAACTTGGGAATGTTTTCCAGAACAAATTTTTAGACTGCAGCTAAAATAATGAGGCTTGAATTTGATAAGCACTTCCTCAGTCTCATACGGTTTGTGGTGGCTATGATAGTATGAGACTGTGAGACAAGGAGACATTTACCAATAAATGTCAAAATAGGAGATCTCTGAAAGATACCGTTTTAAAATTGAAGCTCTAAGAAAATGGAAGATATCAATCAAATAATGTACTGAGTCTGACTTGTACTGCCTGAGGTACTTATTACCCTTAATTTCTTGGCAAAGACAAATGGCACTGGAAAGTTAATTGCTCACCATGTCAGACACTGTGTTACTTTGATATAGACCAGGGGTTCCCAAACTAGGCTGATCATCTGAATATGGGTTCCCAAGTTCTACCCTGAGATTCTGATTTTTGTAGATACTGGGGCGTGGCCCAGGAATATTTTAACAAGCTCCCCAAGTGATTAGGATGATCAGACATTTGGGAACCACTGATTTAGACCATAGTGTGTGTATCAGGAGCCTCTGTGGGCTTCTTGCTTGTTAAAATACACAGTGCTGGGCCCACCTCCCAAGTTTCTGATTCATAGATTTTGGGTGAGGCCTGAGAATTTGCATTTCTAAGAAGTTCTCAGGAGATGCTGACACGACTGGTCCAGGGACCACACTTTGAGTACCACGGATATAGCCCGTATCCAGGTCTCCTGAGCACACTCGACAAAGAAACAACAAATGGAATTTCATGGCAAGGTCTTTAGTTTCCGTGGCTCAAGTCTTTGCATTTCTTTGTCACGTTCTACTTTGTGATTTCTTTTTTTCCTCTGGAGTGAGCATTGATTGATGGACCTCTGTTCCAATGGAAAGTTTTGAGTGGAAAGAAGATGATGTTTCCTGACTAGGGAGGTTGGTAGTGTAATGAGAGTAGCCCAGAAGTTGTGTAGATCTGGGTAAAATCCCCGTTCTTTGACCTTGTTTTTATTGTGATCTTCCGTAGGTTACCTAATCTTCCTGAGCTCCAGCCATGGGTCCCTGCTATGCTGCCTCCTGCCAGGAGACGTTTGTTCTTCTCTGCCTGGAAAGCTCTTTCCTTTTCCCTATTGTCCTGTTGCTTGCTTAAACTGGGGTCTCTGTTCAGTCATCCCTTTCTCAGGAACGCCTTTCCTGACCTCCCTAAGTGGGTCAGGTCCTCCTTTCATATACACTCAGCACCTTGTACTTGCCCTTCTCAGCAATTACCACAGTTGCAGTTTAATATTTACTTGTGTGATAATTTAATTTGTCCCTCTCCACTAGATTGTAATCTCTGTGCCTTAAAGTGTAAAAACTGTATCTCTTTGTATGGCTGCCACATAGGAGTTGAATGAGCAGCAACAAACGAGGTCACATTATATAAGCAGAGCAGCAAGGGCAGGATAGGTATTCCAAAATTGGCTGCATTCCTGCCTTTGTGTTTCTAGAAGACACTCTGTCATTCTCATAATTTCTTATTTTGCACAATTGTGCTCAAACTCATTTCTGTTATTTGCCAGAGCCCTGACAGTTTGCCGCTACTACTTATTGAGTGCTTACTATATATGTATCTATCAGGCATTGGCTATTATCTCACATTTAACGTTGGTCTAGGAGGTCAATAATCTTAGTCTACTAATATCTAGGGCAGTATTTTTTCCTAAGACTCTAAAAACCAATGTTTATTGTAAAGATATAATCTATAGATAGAAGATGTATTTTCTTAGCTTTATATTAAGGGAAAAC
>NW_012134969.1:6649115-6738035 GCF_000956105.1 Propithecus coquereli | reverse complement strand
CCCATCCAAATCATATGGATTAAAAGCGAGGGAAGGTTGTTCACCAGAGGAAAATCAAGTTGCTGTTACTAAAAGGGGGAGAAGATACTAGGCAGGCAAAACCAACACATGTCCTCCATAGAGGAGATGTCCACTACATCAGTAATTATATGGTAAGGCTAGGAGTGATGCCTGCCTTAAGTGCTTACAGACAAAGATTGGGTAGGAGAAATGGATCACTTCAAGGACAGCTGTCCACAAACACCTTCTAGGAGGAAGCCTATGAACTAGCCCTTTGGATAGGTGGGATTATGGTAGATGAACATGAGGAGGCCTTTCAGATACATGGAAAGGCATACACAAAGGCAGGGAGGTAAGGATCCTTTGGAGGTTTTCTGAGTTTGCTGGGAACTTTTGGGAATTAAGTCTGGAACTTTGGTTGGGGGCTAGATCTGTATATAGTCTAATAAGTGCTAGTCCTTCATGCATATTTCTTCCATATATGATCTCAAAAAAGAGTAATTTTGGCAGGCACCAGGAGTAGGATTATTCTTCCCATGTTACCGATGGGGCAAGTGAGGCCTAGTGCAAGAGATGTCTGCTGAGAGTTCATCCTCTTGTGTCCAGAGAAAGAACAACACAACAAGCCCAATTTCTGCCCTCCAGCCCAGGACTGTGTCCCTCCCCCCATCCACAGTAAAAATAAAATCTGGGGTTGGAAATCATCGAAACAGCAGCTGTCGCTCAGCTCTGGGGCCAGCCTGAGGACACCTTTGGAGGAAGCTGTGGGAACAACCATATAGGCAGAAAGAAGGTATCTGATTTGGATAATGGCTAAGACCAGAGACTCTGGAGTCAGGCCTGGTTTTGATTCTCAGTTTCATGAGTTAAGGTATTACCTTGGGCCGATTACATAACTTCGCTAAGCCTTAGTTTCCTCTTCTGTAAACAAAATAAAGAACAATATCTGTCTTATAGGACGGTTCATGAGGTCTGAATGAGATATTGCATATTAGGAACTTAGCACTCTCTTCCTCTTCCGGTCTCATCTCCTCTTCCAGTCTGGTCTCTTCTTCCTCATCTGGTTTCATCTCTTCTTCCACGTCCAGTCTGGTCTCCTCTTCCTCGTCGGGTCTGTTCTCCTCTTTCTCCTCCGGCTGGTTTCCTCTTCCTCATCCGGTCTCGTCTCCTCTTCCTCATCTGGTCTGGTCTCCTCCATGACTGATATCTTTTAAGAGATAGAACTCCGCACATGTTTGATGATATCTCACCCATGGTTTGGGGCCCACATGACTTCAGTGTATGAGCTGATTAGTAAACTGTCAAGGATATTGCAAATGAGAAGTGGTATTTTTTATTTGTATCCTATCTGGCCCTTGGCTGAGTTCCAAGGAGGTGATGGGCTTCTGTATTCAAGACAGGATTTCAGAGGAGATCAAGAGAACAGAGACTAAAAGCTCAGGACTTAGAAAATCAACAGAGTAGTTTCACACTCCTCAGATTTGGTGTTTATAAATAATGCCCATCCTGACCATTCTTTTTGAATCTTGAATTTGGACCCAGATAAACTGGGCAAATATCTCAACAGAGAGCGCTAGTGCATATATTGTTGCTGTTTTAAAATAGCAGAGACTGACCTTGACCAAAGAAGTATTTGAAAATTTCACAATGGACAGTTTTTTAAAAATCCATTTATTTTAATTGAATGGGAAATAATTATAGTGCTAGAACCGGGGTATCAGGCAAAAGCTCAGGCCACATCAAGCTTTCATGGTGGATAATTGTAAGATCTGAGGTGTTTCAGGAGTTGATCTAATCTAGGTAAGGGGCATTGTCATGTGAGATGCTGATATATCCACCTTTATTATACTTAAGCAGTTTATTGTGTAGTTCTTTTTTTTCTTTTTTGATACAGGATCTCATTCTGTTGCCCTGGCTGGAGTGCAGTGGTGTGATCACAGCTCACTGCAGCCTCAAACTCCTGGGCTCAAGTGATCCTCCTGCCTCAGCCTCCTCTTCCCAAGTAGCTGGTACTACAGGGATGTGCCACCATACCCAGCTAATTTTTTAGTTTTTTGTAGAGAGAGGGTCCCACTATGTTGTCCAGGCTGGTCTCAAACTCCTAACCTCAAGTGATCTTAACACCTTGGCCTCCCAAAGTGCTGGGGTTACAGGCATGAGCCACTGCTCCCAGCCTATTTTTTAGTTCTGCTTGTGAATGTGGAAGGCTTGTTTCATTTTTGTTATTTGCCATGTGGCTTTAGTTTAATAGGATTTCACATGTGATCCAGACACTGATTTAATTAAACTCTCACTTTTAACTATTAAATACTATTTGATGTTTATATATATCATAGATTGTTATATATCTTATATATGTAAATATGTTTTTTATACATATATAAGAAAATAACTTTACCACTCCTCAAACAGGGCTGGGAAACTTTTTTTCCAAATGTAGAGGATGGACACAATTCTGAAAATGCCTTTACTGTGTTTCTAAATTTGAAAAAAAAAGAGGGCCGGAGAAGAGAAAGATATCATCTGAGGTCAAGCAGGTTACATGAAACTCTTCCAACTGATTGGCTGGCCTTGCTCTTGGTTTTGATAAGGTATAGTTCAGTCATTGATCCTTCAGAACCATTTATTAAGCACCTCTCTCTCTGTGGCACTATCCCAGGCTTTGAACAGTCTTGGGAAACAAACATAGTCACTGTTACTTATGCCAATACCATATGGCAGTGCATGCACCTGTAAATAGACAAATGACATGTAAATTGTAGGATGGAAAGGGGGATTAGAACATTGGAGGGGGGGATGGCATCAGAGACTGCATGGAGGTGATTTCAAGGGGTTTTAAATATGAAGGAGAGGTCTTGCTCCAATAGGAGGTGTATGAGAGATGTTACAGTGAAGGAAAAATAAAGGGAAGATCCAGCATTGGTGGGCCTTAGCCGAGGGGCCGGGCTGGCAAGTGGAAGGAAGGAGTGGGGGAAGCCGTGCGGTGTCTCATCCTGAAGAGGAGCTGTGAAGCTCCGGGGAGCCTGCCGACAGAGAGAGACTGAGTGGACCGTGGACAATGGCCAGACCTCATGCAAAAATGGAGCTCTGACCCACAACTTGCAGCAACGTGCCCAGGAAACCAACCCCTTCTCTGCAGTGAACAGCCCAGAAAGCTGCCTGCTCATAAGTCAGACTTGCAGGACGTCAAATTGCTATGTCTAGTAGCAATCCAGGAAGCTAAACAGTAACTTCTGAAATAATAGGCCCCAAATGGCCAGGACTTGGTTAATATCTGACAGCATCCCTAATTTTTGTCCTCACTTCCTACTTAGAACCAACCAGAGAAAGCCATATATACTCCTACCAACCCCACAGGATGCCCCCTCCTAGGGAGCCACCTCCGCCTCCCCGCACTGGCAGCCCCGAACCAGGGCACTCCTGAACCCTCCCTTTTTTCCACTGTAACTCTCTCCCATTGCTCTGCCTGCCTCCAAGCCTCTGCCAAAACGCAAGTCACGGTGGCGGACTCCCTTGCTGTAGCAAGCTCTGAGTAAACTGCTTTCGACTGTTCTCCATTTGGTTGGTCTTCATTTATTTCCCCTTACCATCTGAACAGGGTATGGCCGCTGCTGCTGGTGCTGATTCGTCTGCTACCTGGCTTCCCCCTGGCATTTCTGCTTCTACTTTTTCTTCTGGTTTATGTCTTCTTTCATTGAGTAAAAAATACGTATATATAATTTACCAACTTTACCATTTTCCAGTGTACAGTTCAGTGGGAAAAAAAACATTTATATCCCTTTTTTCCCCATTCATTCCCCTCCTTTCCTTCCCAGCCTCTGGCAACCACCATTCTACTCTCTGCTTCCATGCGATTCACTTTTTTTAGCTCCCAGATGTGAGCAACAACGTGCGATATTGTCTTTCTGTGCCTGGCTTATTTCACTTAACATTGTGGCCTCCAATTCCACCCATGTTGCTGCAAATGACAGGATTTCATTCCTTTTATGGCTGAATAATATTGCGTTGTGTGTATACCACATTTATCCATTCATCCATCGATGGGCACATGGGTTGATTCCACATGTTGGCTATTATGAATAGTGCTGCAGTAAGCATGGGGGTGCAGATATCTCTTCAAGATACTGATTTCCTTTCTTTTAGATATGTGCCCAACTCCAGTGGGATTACTGGATCATATAGTCCTATTTTTAGTTTTTTGAGAAGCCTCCATACTGTTCTCCATAGTGGCTGTATTAATTTACATTCCCACCAATGGTGTATGAGGGTTCCTCTTTCTCCACATCCTCACCAGCATGTGTTATTGCCGTCTTTTTGATACAAGCCATTTTCACTGGGGTCTGCCTCTACTTTAACAAGCATTGTTTGTCCCCTGCTTGATGTTTTGCCCAGAGAAATAATGCGAAAAGATAGATTAACAGCAATGCCTTTTGAGGGTCACTAGGAAATGCTGTTGATTGTTTACTTGCAGGTAGAGTGGAAAGACCATGGACTCCAATAGAACAGGCAATGGAAGAGAGTGCTGTTCTGCTGTAGTCTGAATAGCCTTTTCATTTTAAAAGATTGCTAAGTGGATATTCAGCTCCTCTGGGGCCAGTAATCAGAAGTTGACTTACCCTGTACTCAGGAGTACATTCCAGTCCCCTTTATAAAATTATTATCTTGAGAATATCTCCAAAGAAAGATATCATTGTTAAACAATTCCAAATGGTAGGGCACTGTCTACCAGCTGTTTGGAAATTAACCACATGTTCTAGTGAATGGCCCCGCCCAAAATCACATTTGATTAAAGGTTCGAGGCAACACTTATTTACCCTAATTCCTAATTTGACAAGTCTCAGTTATATATACCTAATGGTGGTAGAAGGGAAATCATAATATACTGACAGTAAGAGGAATTGTAATTTGTCCTTGAATTTTCCTTTTACAGCTTTATTGTGTGCATTGCTGAGAGTCCTCGCCGCCAGATGTTTGGGTCAAAGCTGCCTTTCTGTTCTTGGGAAGCAGTAAGTTAGCTGGTAACACAGATTCTCTGAATAGTGACTGGTCAGTAAATATTACTGATTGATGAGAAATCCTGGTATTTACTTTCCTTTTGACCTGTCATCACATCGGGTGTTTGCTCCTCTGTGGAACACTCTGTGATTATGGTGTGGACAAAGCGAGTGGGGAGTAGGATCTGATGGGGAATCGCAATCCACAATGTCTGAGTTCCTTGGGTTGCTTGGGAAGCTTCCCCATTGCCCCAGCCTAACTCTGAGCATCATCTTCCTCTAGAAACCTCCACTCCAGCCACACTGGCCTGTGCACCAGCTCTCACCAGCCACTTCTTGGACTTTCCTGCTTCCCGAGCTTTGTTTGTGTCACACCCCACATCCTAGGCTCTCCCCTCCACCTACACCTATGCAAAGGTTCACTCTTAAAAGCCCCACTCAAATCCTACCTTCTTTTTGACATTTCGATGATTTCCCTTGCCAGAATTCACCACTTAATTCCCATAGTGGTCGTTGTCTATGCCACTCAGCATACTCTTGAACGCAGTCATCTGCATGACTGTCTTCATTCATTTGTTCAATAAATATTTATTGACTGTTAGCTAAATTTTGAGTTTTGTTCAAGTTTTGTAGCAGTGAAACAAGCAGCAAAACTGTTTGCACTCTGGTAGAAAAGACAATGAGCAAGATAAGCGTGTAGAACACACAGTATGCCACAAGTTAGTAAGTGCTAATGAGAAAGCAGAAAGCAGAAAAAGGCAGGTTACTGACATGTCAGATAGGGCGAACAGGGAAGGTCTCACAGAGAAGGAAAGTTCTAAAGAACCCAAGGAAGGTGAGGGAGCAAGCCTTGAAGGTCTCTCAGTCTGGAAAGCTCTTTCTTTCCTACACAAGAGCGAAGGCCCTGAGGCACAAGAGCGAAGGCCCTGAGGTGAAGACATCCCCAGAGGAGTCCAAGAATGCCAAGGAGGGGACCGTGGCTGGAGCCCTGTGCTTAAGGAGGAGGGTGGAAGGAACGGGAGGGGAGTGGTTGTCACATAAGGCCTTGTAAATAATAGTCAGGATTTTGACTTTTATTCTGAGTGAGACGAAAAGCCGTTGGAGGGATTTGAGGAGAGAAGTGACACGATCTGATTTGTTTTAAGAGTCCCTCTGCTTGTTGAGAATCGGCTGTGGGGGTGGGGAGCTGGTGAGCAGAGTAGGAGTTAGGCTATTTCAGTAACCCAGGAGAGAGATGCTGGTGATGGTGGCTCAAGCCAGGGGAATGTGGGGAAGTGATCAAATTCTGGATATACTTTCATGACGGAGCTAACAGGATTTCCTGGGGGTTTGGATGTAGGGGGAGAGAAAGAAAATGGAATCCAGGGTGAATCCAGGGGTTTTGGTTGGAGCAAGTGGGAGAATGGAGCTGCCATTAACTGGAACGGGCAGATGGTAGAAGGAGCTGGCTTGGGGAGGGGGTGGTGGTGGACTCTGAGGAGCTCAGCTTTAGACTTGTGAGTCTTGAGCTGTGTGTCAGTCGTCCACGTGCAGATGTGAAGTAGGTTGTAGCTTTGGAAGAACAGGATGTCTTCTGCCTCATGAATCTTTGGGCCTTGAATCCATTACCCAATCAGTGAACAATAGTGAAGTCCAGGCTTGGCGCAGTGGCTCATGTCTGTTATCCTAGCACTCTGGGAGGCCGAGGCGGGTGAATCGCTCAAGGTCAGGAGTTCGAGACCAGCCTGAGCAAGAGTGAGACCCCTGTCTCTACTAAAAATAGAAAGAAATTAATTGGACAACTAAAAATACATAGAAAAAATTAGCCAGGGATGGTGGCGCACACCTGTAGTCCCAGCTACTCGGGAGGCTGAGGCAGAAGGATCGCTTGAGCCCAGGAGTTTGAGGTTGCTGTGAGCTAGGCTGATGCCATGGCACTCTAGCCCGGGCAACACAGTGAGACTCTGTCTCAAAAAAAAAAAAAGAGTTCAGATTCCAGAGATGAAACGCCTGGATTTGAATCCTGGTTCTACTATTTATGTTGTCAGACTTTGAGCAAATTCCTCAACCTCCCTATGTTTCAGGTTTTTAATCTGTAAAATGGCAATAATATCAGTACCTATCTCATCGGGTCATTGTGAGAATTAAATTGTTACTATGTTAAAGTGTTTAGAATTGTCTGGCACATAGTGAATCCTATACACAGTAGCTATCATTTTTATATCAGGCACTGTCAAATACATACTGGGTGCTGTGATGAACATTGAACTTGACATAATCCCTGGCCATGGACCTACTGATGATTACTGAGATAGATAATCTCACAAGGAAAGAAGAACATGAATTTAGAAACCTCATTCAACTCAGAAATACTGTTAGGAAGTCCAGAAATGAAACAGAAAACAGTTTTAACCTTCCATACAAGGTCCAACTTGATTTCTGCCTAGCACCTCAGGAGCAAAGCAAATTAATTGAGCGTCTCAGAGGGCCATAATTTCAATATTTCAGCAACTGCAACATGGAACAAGAAACTACCATGATGGGCCAAGTTTTCAAGATGCCAGGCCATGGAGTACCTGCACTCATAATTCCTGAGTGTGTTCTCCCAGAAAAACAAGAAAGCAGCTCTCGTCCCCGGTCTGAGCCCTGGTAGGAACAAACAGATGGAGGAGAGTATGATGATGGTCTAGCAAAGCTCTCCCTGCCTTGTGCTATCAGATCAGATGAAGTGAAGGGAGGAGAAAAAACAAAGTGTGTCAGGGATATTAGGAGACAGCAATGTGGTTTCTTCTTCTATGTTATTGTTACTCAAATATTAAATTCTGGCCCTCTGAGACCCTCAACTACTTTGCTTTGCCACTTAGGTGTTGGTGGAAACCAAGACTTTTCCTTTGAGACCGATCGATTGATTACTGAATGAATCAATCAAGTGATCAATCACTCAAACATGTACTGAGTGCTGACAATGTGTAAAGCAAGACACCATGCTCTGGTCATGTCTTCACCCAGCTGAGGAATAGTTCACTCTTCTTATATGCTGATTTAAGGGAAAAAAGTGACTTTTATAGGAGGGTCCCTAAAGAAACAAAGATATTTTAAAAGACAGATTCATTGAGTAATTATGCATGTTAGGCACTGCACTAGAAGCTAGGGCTACGACTGAGCAACACCCAGAGTCTGCCGTGCAGGAGCTCACAGTCTACCATGGAGAGGGAAACAGGGAACTACGTCCAGCCGGACTATTGAAGGGATGGGCCCACAGAACAAGCACCTGACCCAGCACCGGGAGTTCAAGGATGTTTGCCCTGAGTCATAGGGCAAGTAGGAATTGCTAGATCTGGCACACAGGGGAGAGGCAGAGTTATATGATCTAAACAAGCCCTTGAGGAAGCTCTGTCATTCCAGTGGCCTCCTGAAATGAAACCCTATTTTAGAGACTGAGCCTAGTGTTAGGCCATGAAGATTAACTCTCACTGGTCAGCAAGGACAACCAGTCAGTGTGTCACCCCTGCTGGCCAGAGCTCTCCTTGGGAGAGTGGAATTTAATTGGTGCTTGTTTTTGATGGCCTTTTAAAGGATGACTCCTGGGCCCACTAAAATGGAAACCATCCTGAGTCCTAAAGGACTGGCAGGCATGAACCGGAATCACACCCCACCTCCCTTTGGCTAATGTAGATGCCTGGCAAGCACAATATGTGTGGGGCTTTTTTCCAGTATCAAATGGTGGATAAAAAAGGAGAGCTGCCCAGTGAGAGCCAGCCCTAGATGCATGGGAACAGGAATAACTGTTCCTTGTGTCAACAAGAAGGCTTTGTGTGTGTGTGTGTGTGGAACTAAAGAAATGCAGCTCACTTACGGGTCTGGCTAAACTTCAAAAATTCGAGTTTTTTTCCCTCCTCCCAGGAACATTTTGTTCATGCTCGTTGTTAAAAGGCGGCAGCTTTCACATAGAAGTACAGCAGGAAGTACTTAAGTTAGATAAAAGGAAGGACTACTTGGCAAAATGATTGAGTGTAGGACTGGGTTCCCAGGGGGATTATGGAATCTGATTTTTATTCATGGATTTCCCTATTAAATAACTTAAATAATAAGGGTGGCAAGGTGTAAGCCTATATCACTATATACTAAAGGTCTGTGCTTTGGGACTCAGAGGAAATGGGAGTGCCTTGTGACCTGAGGTGGCTTCGTGGGGCTGAGCTGGCCTTGGGCTTGGGGACAGATGTGGAAAGAAGAGTTGGGAGGGCGGTGCAGAGTGAGCAGGGCAGAGGGCCAGGTGAGACAGAGCAGGTGACGTGATCTGGAACGTGGCCTCTTTGAAGAGGGGCACGGGGGGCAATATTAGCAGGCTATGTTAGGGCTGGATTATGGGAAGCCTGGAAGGCTTGGCCAGGAAATTTAGATTTTACTCAACAGGCAACCAGATGCCATTTTTTTCAGGCTTTTGAGCAGGAAAGGGAAATGATAGAAGCTGTGTTTCAGGGATCATGGGCTTTCAGAGATCGAAGGGGGTTTGCAGTCATGTGGTTCAGTGTTTCTCAAACTCTAGTGATATCAAAATCATTGAAGGGGTGGGGGTGGGTTGTTAAAATTCATTTTCCCAGGCCTGTTCTCAGAAGTCTTATTTGGGAGTCCTGGGTGGGTGGGGCTAAGAATCTGCAGTTAAACCAAGCCACCGGTGACCCTCGTCTGAAGCCCACTCTGGGCAAACCCTACTGGCCTCCCTTGCCAGGCCCTGTCCATGGGGCAGACGCAGGGAAGCCTCTGATGAGCCCACAGAGTACCACTGAGAAAAAGAGTCGGCCCTAAACAAGCGCAGGCCCAGAAAGCAGGAAGCGGAATTACAGTACTAGTGGAGTAGGACCTTCTGTCTCCTTTCCTCTTCCCCTCCCTACACTCAAATCTTAGAGGCCCTGGAGCCTCAAACGGAGAAAGGCCAAAGACAGAAAGGAGAAGGGGATCACACCTGGTGTGATAAATGTTTAACGAGCACACCACTAGTTTTTAACCAGCACACTGGCTCTCCAAGGAAGAAAGCCCAGCCTTGCAGCATTTGCCTACTTCCTTAGTGTAAATACACCTGGTATGGCCATCTCGGGGTGCCCACGTGATGTCACTGAACGCAGAGTTAGGACGAGAAGTCCACAAGTGGCTCTTGTGGGCCATTAAGAGCCAGATCCGGCAAACCACTGCTTCTAGCCTGAAATCATGCCTAAGCCGGGGTGAGGCAGGGCTGGGGGTGGGAGAGAACTATCTAGAATAAAGATTGAGTTGTTGAATAGTATGTTGTCCTGGACTGTGTTTTATTACTTAAAGTGACCATAGGGCTTTCTGCTGCTGCCCAAGTTTTTATCCATTGGCAAGAGAAAAATGGAACAACTTTCATTTTAGGGATAGTTGAGAAACAAAAGTAAACTTGCATTTTGGTTACATTCTAAAAACGGTGCCTATACAATGTATGAGTAACATTAAGAAATTTTATCTTTAAAACTGGTAAGATACTTTTTAAAAAGAATTATCATCAAATAGAAATACAAAACTGAAAAGTACATATGAAATCTCTGGGTCTCCAAATTGATGTCAGGTATTCTGTAGGTGACGAGGTTTGTTTTGGAGAGTTTTCTCTGGTGTTCCAAAGCAGATATCCTCAAAAGGAGAGCAGCTGTCTCACTGATTAAAAAACAAACAGTATTCAAAGACAGTAGTGGAAGAACCACCTAAAATGTGGATAAGACCGACCTCATAGGTATACTCTGAGGATTAAACGAACACATTGGAATTTGTCTGACACACACAGTAGGTCTGCTGTCAGTGCTGCTGTTTTTTCTTCAGAGCTGCATTACGTTTTAATTATGTTGGATTATGTTCACTCCCTGTTAGGCAACTTCAGCCGTGGTAACGAGTGCAAGGCAGGGTAGTTTCTATTTCCAGAGTGTTCCCGCCTCTCCCCTCAACTGAACCTTCGCGAGCCTCGGTTAGGCCCTTCTAAGTCCCCGCGGCAGGGGGGGCGCGAGGAGGGAGCTTAGCTTTCAAACGGGCTCCGAAGTGCCCGCCGCTAGTAAAAACAGCCTGTGTGTAGCGCAAGCCACAACGAGGACACCAGACCGCGGCTGTCCCACACTGGCCGTCAACAATGACTGGATCTTTGTGCTTCCCAAGGCCGCAGGCAGAGTGCTGGGCCGGGTCTGCCCCCAGGCAGCGCTGCTCGGATGGAGAGGGCTCTGGAAACCACGAGGAATTTCCACCCCTCGTGAATGCTTGCAGTAAGGGACTTTCTCCAGTTTTCTAAGCTACATTTACAGAGCACCACTGCCTGCCTGCAGAGACACAAATCCTCCCTTCAGCTGTTGGGTCAACAGAACCTGGAATGTTCCAGGCTCCTAGGCAGGCCTCATTGCTGTTTCTGTTTCTGCGGACGGAAAGATCAACTTTCTGGGGACGGGAAGGTGCCCGTGGGCAGCCTGGACCGGAGCAGCGAGGGGAGAGACACGGTCGGATCTGTGGCACAGATTCGGTCCGGGGACACCGGCCAGTCCCGCTGTGGCCTCCGCGGCGGCGGGTTTATAGCTCTCCACGGTTCTTGCTTCTACTTAACGAGCTTCTACCAGTCAAACACCGGTCCTTTTGTATTTCGCAGGAGCTCTTGTGAGGAATTACGAACAATGACTCATCCAGGCTAGTGTGTACAGCGGTGTCGACACGGTATCGAGGACCAGGAACTGGATGGGATCACAAAAGGAGCGAGTGTAGACAGAAGGGAGATTCAGGAGCTCCTGGCAAGGAGGGAACGAGTAGAGCGCGAGCCCGAGTGGGTTAAGCGGCTATGGAACACGCGCAGGCGCAGAAGCAGGCTGGACGCCTGCAGCTGCGCGAGGTGGGCGGGCGGAAGCTGATAAAAGAGATTCAACTTATCTGGGTTTGCACCTCTATTCATCGTCGTCGTCTCCCACATGGTCTAGCGGTTAGGATTCCTGGTTTTCACCCAGGCGGCCCGGGTTCGACTCCCGGTGTGGGAACGCCTCCATTTTAGAAGTGGGTGAAAATCAATTTAGATCCTTCTAAATAATTTATATCCTTCTAAATGCAAATAAGACATGTTTTTAGTAAAGGTTGTAAAATCTATTTCAGAGCAGACGAGGCTGAAGGGGATTGGGACCTAGCCCCCAGGCGCCGGCGTGAGGGTGGAGCCTACCCAAACCCGGGCCACCATCAGCAGACGGCAGAAAGGACATATCTGGCAGCAACGTTAAGTTACCTTTTGAATAAAGGGATTAGGTCCTGGGTGAAGAAAAGCGGGAACCAAGCCGTCGCGTGCTAAAATGTATGCTCTTGCTGGTTTTTCTGCAGTAGTTTCTTTTTGTACTGTGGATATGGAGCAAATGACCAAAAAGTGCTTTTCTTTGAAAGAAAAATAAAAGGTGGAATTTTAGGACACTATAGGTCTTCAAAGTTGCCTAAAACCATTCCAAGATTTCCAGGAAAGACATATTACTAAGGGCAGAGTAATTCTGTGTACATTCCATCGAATTTGCGATTCAAAGAGCTCACTTAAACAGTTATGGGGGGAGGAGGAAGGAAGAAAGAAAATTAGGTTATTACAAATATTGAGCAGCGAGGCGATGGCAAAAAACAACACATTCTTCTCACTTCCTATTTATTTGACACATTGTGTTTAAAAAAAACTTTAAGAATGTATGATATGCTCAGCTAGAATTAGAAATCTTAGTATTGGTGTGACAGTTTCCAACTGTTCTGCCAATAAGTGCATCCTCTCCTATAATGGTTTATCTTGATTACTGCTCCAAAAGTTTGCCATCAGGAAAAACCTCAAGGCACTTAGAGCCACATTTTTTCTCCACTGGCGTTGATCTCTTTGAAGCTTCCACAGTTTGTCCCCAGACTTCCATTAACACTGAGAAATGACTGTGAAAATGACTTTGCATCCACGTGTCTTTGTTTGAAGTTTGCTCTTTTTGAAAGTCCTTTGGGATTTCAAGGGACACAAAAACAAATGTCATCCTTCATGAGAAAAGTAGTAGGCTAAATATATGCTTACTCAAAATTCCTGATAAAGAGTTTAGAGGAGAAACTGACCAATCAGCAGGTATTCTGTATTTATTGAACAATTGATAGGCAACTGAAAATCTTAATAATAATAAGCACTTACTATGAACCAGGCTAAATGCTTTTTCAAGTTAGTCCTTATTTTAGATGACTTTATTTATTTTTATTATTAATTTTTTTTTTTTAAGGAGACAAGGTTCTCACTATGTTGTCCAGGCTGTTCTCCAACTACTGGCTTCAAGGAGTACCTCCCTCCTCAGCCTCCCCAGTAGCTGGAACTACAGGCCTTAGCCACTGTGCCCAGCCCATTTTATTGTCAGATAATATTATTATCCCTGTATCAGCCATGGGCCCTGTAGGAAACTGATGACATTCTTAGCAGAGTATTTAATAAGGTACTATTTAGGGTTTAAGGAAACAAGAAGGGTAATGCAGTGCTCAGGGCCCCTGGGTCTAAGGGGCAAGGGCTGCCAGGTAGGAGTTGTGTGCTTTTTTGTTTTAAAACTTGTTTCAGGTGGCGAGTTTCATTCATATGAAGGCTGTCAAATCTACTCATCCTATTAATCATTCATTTTCATAAAGTAGATTTTTGGCCTCACAGATTTGACAAAAGCTTTCTTTAGATACCTGTAATATTTATTAATAGTAGACTCAGAGCATAGTAGATACTTCTAAAGACAGGTACTTAATAAAATGAAAGGATTTAACTTTGTGGAGAGATGGTACTTAAGTTATATTTGGCATTTTTATGGTCTTGCGTTTTTGCAAAACATTTTGCCATAATTTTCATTCATCATACTCATGATCCGTCAGTCTTTAGATTCATAGATATTTGAGCTGGAAAAGCCCTTAGCGGTTGCTTAATTGAGCCCCTCAATTCATTCCCCCATAAAATGTCTATTCTGGGATTTTATTCCTCTGATTCTCTAGTATTGGGCTTTAAATTGTATCCACAAAACATTGAATTCCCGCATGGTGTCCTAGCCAGACACCACTGCCTCCAAATCCTGTCTTCAGGGAAGGGGGTTGAGTGCAGAGAAGATACATTTTAAAAATTCTTTTGTATCTTTCTTTTGGTCAGTGTTCACAGTACATGAACACAGGAGTAATTTTTGTTTGAGTTTTTTGGGGTTTTTTAAAAAAATCGTCATATAAACATTTCTAGAAATTGATGAACATAATTTATTTGGGGTATTTTAACTAACCATATATTTTCAATATGTTTTCATTTTTTGCAGTCATAAATTCTGAGAGATTCTGCATGAATATTGCTTTATGCCTCTCAACAAGTATATTTATCATCGTATAGCTTTGAATGTATGTGTACTCAGAGTATGTCTGATGCCATATGCAAAAATATCCTAAATAATCACAATGTCAACACTTCATATTAATACAGAAAAGGGAGGCAAATACGAATTTTAACTCACCCACATTTCCAAGCTGAATAACTTGGAAAAACACTGACTACTTGGAAAATCACTGGAACAAATAATCAAAAAATCAATTTGCAAACACCTAGAAGACCACAGGGTACTGGGTAATCATCCTACATTATTTTGTGAAAAACAAGGCTTATCAGATGAATCTAATTTCCTTTTGTAGCAGAGTGACAGCCATGGTGGATGGGGGAACAGTCAAGATAATCTATCCTGATTTAAGAAAGCGTGGGATTTTGCACTTTGTTGTGTACTCATTAAGAAAGTGTAGGTAAGACTATTCCTGTTTGACAGGGACACATGCAAACTGAAGTTGGGGGCTCAGTTTCCGGCAATGGGCAACTTAAACTCAGGATGTGCAAAAGTGACCTCTTCCTCCTTCCCGCATCTCCTCTGCCTGGATTCCTTATTTACTTATTTATTTATTTATTTATTTTTGAGACAGAGTCTCACTGTGTTGCCCGGGCTAGAGTGAGTGCCATGGCATCATCCTAGCTCACAGCAACCTCAAACTCCTGGGCTCAAGCGATCCTCCTGCCTCAGCCTCCTGAGTAGCTGGGACTACAGGCATGTGCCACCATGCCCAGCTAATTTTTTCTATATATTTTTAGTTGTCCAATTAATTTCTTTCTATTTTTAGTAGAGACGGGGGTCTCGCTCTTGCTCAGGCTGGTTTCGAACTCCTGAGCTCAAACAATCCGCCCGCCTCGGCCTCCCAGAGAGCTGGGATTACAGGCGTGAGCCACCGTGCCCGGCCTACTTATTTATTTTTAACTGTCATCCAGGTTCTCTTGTGCAAATTACTTCATCTCTGCCTTCCTCGGTTTCCTAGACTCTAAAATGGGGGCCATAATAGGACCTACTTCATGGGGTTCTGAAGAGTCAATGAGTTAATGCATATAAAGTGCTTGGCCCAGTTTAAGGCCAAGGAAACCTGGTTGCCATCACCATCGCCGTCATTGTCATGTTTCGTTCCTCTTTCTCCTCTACTCCCACCCTGTCTAATCACGACATTTAATCTTATCATTTCAACCTCTTCAGTGGAGCTCATGTAAGTTCCTGCACACAGTAAATACTTAATAAACATGAGCTGAAGGAATGTGTGAGCGGGACAAGGACTTTATTGATTGGAACACCTTGAGTTCCAAGTTACAGAAAGCCACTGGAATGCCACCAGGAGAGAATCATTGGCTGGGAAGTGGAATGGGATGGCTTGGGGACAACCAAAACCGGTGTTCCCTCTCTCTGTCTCTCTGTATGTCAGATTTATTGTCACCTATTATGGACCAGCTGCTTCCACATGGCAAGGGATCTGGGCACTGCTGATCCTTACTCATTCCTCATAGCTTTCCCATCTGAGAGAGAAGGTCTTTCTTTTCTCAGTTTCTCTTGGAAAGTGCTGGGAAGAATGTGCCGCCTCACCTGAGCTCTGGGCCTTTCCCATGGCTGATGCACGTGGGGGGGTTTGATTGGCAGCCCCCATTAGAGCCACATGGTAGAAGAGGAAGGAAGAACTGGGATAAAAATTAAGCTGGAAAAATTAAATAGTGGTGGTGATATAAATGGTGGTGATTTAGTATACTCACAAGGTTGCACAACCTTGTAAATATACTAAAAATCCCTGAATTGTAAAAGACTACATTTTATGGTATGTTAATTATAGCTCAATAAAAAATAATTTGAAAAATTAAGCCAGAGGTAAAATCTTGCTGGCAAAAACAGACGTTTTGATATTGTTTGTATTTGGGCTATTCATTTATTTAGCAGACATTTATAATGTGTCTAGTATGTGCTGGCACTGATGTAGATTTACATTGTAGTGGGGGAATCACACACAAATACGTAGATAGGGTGAGAAGTCTGGATTTCATTCTAAATGGGATGGGAAACTTCTGGAGGTTTAGGTGTGGAGACAGGTCCACCCCCAGGATGAGACCTCCCTGGAAAGGAGGGTCTCTGAGGGTCTTCCGGCTGGTCCTCTGCTGTGGTCAGCACAAACCACACTTTGGCAGGAAGTTGAGACTGTTTTAACAGGTCTCTTGAGATGGATTCCATAACCCTCATTTCAGAATCTGGCAGCCTAGTTGTAAGAGAATGATTTCCCTGTGGACTCATCTAGATCACATTATGCTTTGCCCAGAGTTGCCAAACTGCAAAATTTGAGGGCACAGTTTCAAGACTGCCCTTACTTCTGACACCAACTGCAAGTTTGGGGGGTTCCCAAAACCACCCTCAGGTTTGATGATGTTCTAGAAGGGCTCAGGACTCACTGAAAGCTATAATATTCACGGTTATGGTTCATTCCAGGGAAAGGATACAAACTGAAATCAACCAAAGGGAGAGACACATAGGACAGTCTCGGAGGATTCCAGATGCAAACGTGCTGTTGTCTTCTCTCCCTGTGGAGTCAGGACCCTCCTGGTATTGAAGTGTGACAAAATGCATGGAGTTCTGAAAACCAGGGAAGCTCAGCGGAGCTTCGTTGCCTAGAGTTTTTCTGGGGCTTCACGATGTTGGCATGATGGATTGGTTACCCATGGAATTGAACTCAGTCTCCGGGTTGACTGATACCATGTGACCTAAAGCCCCCACACTAAGTCCCATGGTTGCCATTCTGGCCTGGCCACTTCCCCTGCTAAGACTATTGAGTATGGCCAACCCCACCCCAAGATCCAAAGTGGTCAGCCGCTGCCCTCGACAAAGACTCTCCTGCCAAGTACGACACAGATTACTTCCCTGAAGCCTAGGGCAAAGCCAACTCCTCTACCCACCATTTCTTCTAGTTTTCTTCTCAATGGAGAGGAAGGTGAGAGGCGTTGTTATGGCCACAAACTGTTTGCCAAAAGATAGGGAAATAAGGGACATGCTGGCTCTGACCTCTCTCCTGTCTCGTCTCTAGAACTTTCTAAGGGAAGTTCCCAAAAGAGCGGCAAGGAGGGGCCGGGAGGAACAGCACGTTGTTATCTGCGGCCCACACTGTGTGCCTGGCCACCCCACAACATCCTCTGAATCTTGAAATGGAAACAGGGGGTCCTTGGGGTGTGTCCGATGCTGGGGATTTCTGCCTCATCAGAAGTGCAGCTTTGTTTGAGAGATGACACCTGCTTCAGGATTTGCACCGGAAGCTTAGAAGCAGTTACAGAGTTGGAATGCTGCTGCAGGCAGCAAATGGGGGCCTGTCAGGATCTTGTCTGGATCTTGCAGCCTCTGACAGTGGCCCTGGGGAGCTCACTGTGCTGTCGTCAGGGGATCGATCCCCTTAGTGGGTGTTAGCTATGCCGGCCCAACACCTGCAGCCAGTCCAGATGCATCACCTTCTACCCGGACTCTCTCATTGTGCAAGTCTACGCATTGGCCTCACCATTCGTTTCTTGCCTCTGAGTGCTTCTCCATCCAGTGCTGTTTTCCATTCTCAGCTCTCATACAGGGAGGTTGTGCTCAATGCGTTCGCTGAGTCCGAGGTAGAAACAGTAAACCCGACAGTCATCGGAAACTGGAGTAATTTTCCATAACCTGTGCTCGTTAATGTCCTGATTGGGGTTAATAGATTCAAGGGAGGCGGAGAGAGCAATGCACCAAGGGAAGTGAAGGAGGAATAATCAGAATTTGGTAACAGCATGGTGGTGGGGTGTGAAGGGAGGGGATAATTTGTTGACAGCCCCAAGTTGAAAAGCATCCCCAGAGAGACAGAGAAGTGGGGCAAGGAGAATGAGGTTTGTCTCCTCTGACAAATTTGAGGCACTGCTGGGATATCTAAATGGAGCAACCTGAGAGGCAGGAAATACAGGCTGGAACACCTGCGAAAGCAGCGCCTATGGGGGCAGCTGTAATTTCCAGGCAATTGGGAGGCTTCGGGGGTTTTTGTCTGCACAGTGCCCGGCTGTTGCAAGCAGCGAGCGGGTGGTGGAGAGAGGAGTGAGACCGGTGTGTGTACCCGCAGGTGCGAGAGGTTCTGTCGTGTATCTGGCCTGCTGTGCCAGAGACAAATTTTGTATAGAAACCTCTGGACATGCAGAGCATCTCAAGAGTACCAAATATGCACCACATGACTCGAAGGGCCTCCGTTCCCACTGCAGTCATCGTAGGTTTGATGTTTATTATAATCATTTTCTGACAGATGGAGTAAAGTGCCTTGAGGAAGGTGTGACTTTCTCTAATTTGTGCAAAGGTACTGTATGAGCTAGCAGGGGCTCTGGGATGCTCGTTAGGCTATTTTTTTTATCAATCTTAGTCAATAAAGCCTGCAAATTTTCCAATCCCTTCTGATCTTGCTACATTAAGTGAAGAATCAGTCAAAGACCTTGACTCCCCAAAGACCCTGTAATAATTTTGTAAACTGGGTACTATGATGTTGGCACACAGCTTTTTGCGTACTCTATGTGTGACCATAGGGCACACGGGGAAGGTGAATTGGTACAAAGTTCATGGAAAACTGTTAAGCATATAGATCAAGAGCCATAAGCATGTTTTTTCCTTTCATGTGGTAATCCTCCTTCCAGAAATCTACATCTTTGATACATCAAGTGTCAAAGAAGGGCAAAGATACAGACTTATAAACAAGGATCTTTTTCCTTACAGCATTTTTTTTTTTTTTTTGAGACAGGATCTTGCTCTGTCACCCAGGCTAGAGTGCAGTGGCATCATCAAAGCTCACTGCAACCTCCAGCTCCTGGGCTCCAGCGATCCTCTTGCTTCAGCCTCCCTAGTAGCTGGGACTACAGGAGCGCACCACCACACTGGGACTGACAGCATCTTTATAATTACAAATATTTGAACAGATAAAAAGGACCTGCAACCAGGAGAATGAATGAACAAATAGTACTTTCATATGATAGTATATTGTATAGCCAGTGTTATTTACCAGATGAGATTATTCAATGACATGGAAAAAAGCAGTTTGAGTCCAACTTTGTATTATCTATTAATATGTTCATGTAAATAAACACACATATACATTAAAAACAGGAAGGAAATATACCAAAATGTCAACAGTGGTTATTTCTAGATGGTAGAATTACAAGCAATTATATTTTTTTCTTATACTTATTTAATTTTCCAACTTTTTTGAAACGAGCTTATAATTGCTTTTATAATCAGAAACCTTTTTCTTCTGAAATAAATCTATACAGCTCAGGGTCTGTGTGGGGTGGGAATGGTACTCTAGTGTCCTCTTAGCTACCCCCAAGCACAAGGATCTTTCAGAGACATCAACCTTCTGCTGGCCTTTATTGGTCGCTCTCCCCCTTTATACTTGAGTGGCTGGGCTGACCCCTTTGGTGGGCAGGGCTGGCAGGGAAGGGACAAGGCTTCAGGCCAGCTGTGCCACTACATCCTCCCTGCCCCCATGGTGGGGTGGGTAGTCCTTCTTTTGGTTCTAAAACAGAACCTGCATGCCCCGAGCCTTACACAGGAAATGCCATTTTAGTTGTAAGAGATGTTCTTTTAGTAAACCAAGACTGCCAACCATTCACGGAACACTGTTATCTATCGTTTGAAGACTTTTTAAGCACACAACCTAGATCCTGTTAGATCTTTTTCAGTGGGGTAACTTCCCTCTCGTCAGAGCATTGCCTTTCCTTATTGTTCTTTTGAAAATGAAAATCAAAGTGGTTTTTTTTTTTTAAATTCTTCTAAGGTGGAGTTTTGATCTGCTACTCCTTAGCCAGGTATGGTAGGATTTATCAATATGAATTTCTATATTGAGAATTATGATAATTTAAGCTCTTATTTAAGGGTTAGCAGAAACAACTGGTCTATTCACAAGCTGGAAAGAGGCCAATGTCAGATATGACAAACAAAATAATGAAGAGGGAAAATAAAATTCATTTCATAGGAGGCTCAGAAATAGCAAAAACATAATGAAAAGCTTGGATATTTAGAGAGAGCTCTCACCTGTTGAACATGATCTGAGGACAAGATATCATCATTCCGCCTGTAAGAAAGTTAGACCCCAAGAGTTCCTGAATGTCTAGTCTATTCAATCACACTGGCCCCCATGCTGTGTCCCTCACAGGGCAAACAGACCTACAGGAAGACAGGATGCAGCAAGTAAGACCACAGCTCTTCTCTCAGGTAATTTTAAGTGTTTTGCAACTTCTCGTGGGTCTATCATTCTTTCAAGATAGAAAGTTGAAGGAAGTTAAGTGAGAAGGAGAAACATAAGAAGCCTGTGCATATGTGGATTCAATATACCGGTGACCACGATCTGCCAGCACCCCTGTGTATGGGACACAAAGGTCAGGGCGAGTCACTGGGGAATGAGGGTGACTGGCTTGGGGCCAGGCGGTAGACAGCATGCAGAGGGCATGGAAGAGAAAACCTGGGCTTCCGCTGCTCCACCAGCAGATAGAAGCAGCAGCGGTTGTATTTCCTTGGTCATCTAGTTTTAAACGACCACGTGTAGATGTGAGTCCCTGGAATCTCGGTTGAATTCCAGTGTAGGCCCCGTGTTCTCTGCTCCTTTTCTCTCCACCGATTGCTTACTGTTTTCACCCAAGGCTGAGTTGGGTGGAACGAGTTCAACCACCCTTGGGGATGTTTTCAGGGATCAGGTGTGCAGCCAACGCAAGATTCTTTTTTAAAGTTCATGTCCTGCTGGATTCATCCTCCAACTTCCCACTTTGGCCTTAATGAGCCATTGGGCGAGTTAAATGAGTTCAAGGGCCAGACGCTGCGCATCAAACATGACTTTCGGGGCACTGTTACTTCTGGGGTGCTGGCCTCCCTGACGCTCCAGCTACACTCAACCTTTTTCCATGAGTTTCCCAACCAGTTGAAATTTTTAAAAAGCCAGCTGATCCGGTCAGAGAAGCTTGGCTACCTTCACTAGCCTTTTTGAGCACAAAAGCTGGTTCCCTGTTGTAAGCGGTTGCCCAGCACACGGCTCTGAATGGAAACCTTCGCAAATCCTTTTCACTTGGCCTCGTAACCTGAGCTCACGCTCCCTTTCTGGCAAAGACACTGTGGAAAATTCCCTGTACATAGAGAGCTGGCTCCCTTTCCTAGCAATTCTACGAAGTTCTGTCTCCGTGATGGTGAAAAATGAAGCAGCGTAAACATCTCCAAAGCCTAGAGATCTAAAACAAAGAGCACCTCGGGCACCAATGATGAGAAACAGAGTCCCGCTTTTCAGCATGGAGCTTTCAGAATTTGGAATAAATCTGGCATTGAAGGTGTAGTCACAGTGACGGCTTCACCTTGGAGCCTGCTGGGACAGTAGCAGACCCCAGATATTTTGAATTTCTCGGCAGAGCTGTCCCAGCTCATGTTACCTTTCTTTATGTTACTTTTATTATTATCCGTATTCATATACAAACAGCCACCAGTTCTATAGAGAAATAAAGCTAGGGTCGGGGGTGGGGGGATCAGATATCCCTGGGGGCAGCTTGGGATGACTCTGCCAACTGTGACCTCGGAGGAAGTTCTGCATTTTCTTCAAATCCCAGTTTCATCATCTATGAAAAACAATAGAGAACGCCAGGCCTGCCTGGCGAGGTCAGTGGGAGGAGGACTGATGAGCCGGGGCATGCATGGAGCACCTGGCTGCGGGCGCACCTGTGTTCTTCCTCTTCCCTCTCCCTCCTCCTCTGCCGCTTCCTTTTCCTTTCTCCAGCTGTGATTTTTTCAGACTGTTTTTAACTGCTGGAACTTTTTAAAAATCCAAATAAATATGTGCGTCAAGCCAGATATTGAAAACAGATAAAAACCCAAGTGGCTACAAATGAAGCTCTGATTTTGTTTCTTCTTCCTCTTGGTGGTGGCCTCCACAGTTTAAGGCCATAAGGGTGGCCTTTCTCATGCACTGGGAAACCCTGAGGCTCTGGCATGTGTGATTGGATTGCAGGCCCCCTGGCTGTCCCCACCCTCCATGGCCCTTGCTTTCCAGACTTGGCAACGGAAACCTTCCCATGGAGGGCTCGGGTGTGTTTTGGGTTTAAATAAAAGCCCTTTGGATTACAGTCCTTTCCATTCTGGTGTTTTCTCTGATGAACTCACTTACTTTCCAGAGGAACAGCTGGACTAGCTGCCTGAGAGCTCTTCCCAAGCCTGAGACTTGATTGTTCTTATTTAGCAGTTGGATGAGAGCGCTGTGGGTTCTTGTTTTGTGTCTGGGTGTCAGAAAGCTTGGTGTGCACAGCCCTTTACCTGGGTTTGTGCGTTTCCCAGGTCTTTATTGGCACATGGAAAAGACTGATGGAATGAGGCAGGCTGATGCAAGAAAGGGTCAAAGGGTAAATCACGAAGCACTTGGATGAGAACTTGGCTCCGGCAGGGCTGCACCTGCTGTCTGTGCCTCTCAGGGCCTGCAGGCCCATGTCTGGAGCATGGCTGCCACAAGAGGCTGTTCCTGCAGGGACGGCCTCAGAGGACAGCTGCCCACAGCTGGAATTAGGCAGGATACAACCAGGGCGGGGAGGGCTTCAGCATCCCAGCATGACTAGTCCCTATTCCAGCTTCCCACTCATTTTGGCTTGCTATTTCCCGCAACCTTGGAAGAAAGGGCATGTCCCTCACCCCCAGAGAGGAGCGGCCAAGGGCTGGGAAAAGGCATCTCTCCCTTTCTGTGGCCCTGATTATAGATGCTGGACCTGGAGGATGAGGACAGGCTGGAGTCTTGCCCCGATCTGGGAATTGGAACATACAGTAGTGCTTTCGAGATCTCAGTCATCAGTAAACAGAGCTATTATGCTCTGTGTATGGATGTGTGCTCTCTTCTGCTGGGTGGCCTGTGGTTGCCATGGATATGGCTTTGTCTTTGGAGGCCCATAACCAAGGAGGATTTAAGTAAATCCTGATGGGTCAATATTTCCATAAAAAAAAAAAAAGGCACACTTTCTTAAATAATGCCAAGAAAATCCTTAAGCAGTTCTGAAATCATGACCAAAACAACAACAAAAACCTCCAGCTTTAATTGCCAAAACCTAAAGGGACACACATTTTTAAAAGTACTCAGAATTAAAAAAAATGAGGTCTATCGATGGCTCTGATTGCAGCAAGTGAAAATGATGGTATTTCCCGTTGAGTGTTTGGGACAATATAAAGTTACATTTTTTTTCTAGCCAGTGCTTATTTTTCAGAATGCTTCTTGATTTGCCGTTTGTAAGATGTGTCATATTCCAGCATATAAACGAACCTGTGTTTCAAGCAAACAATAGCTGTTTCTGTCTGACATGGGGATTCAGTGATGTTTGGTAATGAGTATGGAAGATGGGTAGATTGAATTGAGAAGGCTAAAAAAAAAAATAGGAAAGAAAGAAAAAAGACTCGTTCCTGTGCAGTAACCAAACGGCTCCCGGGATTCCTCATAACTCACTCCAAAGAAAGGTGCTGTCATTCACAAAGGTCAGGGGCTGGGAGCTGGGATGCAGCCACAGCTCTGCTAGACTTTGGCTCTTTGCTCAAGAGCAGCACCCTTTTTAATGGTCTCTCATCCAAGTACTAACCAGGCCCAACCCTGCTTAGCTTCCAAGATCAGACAAGATCAGCCATGTTCAGGGTGGTATGGCCATAGATAGCCTTTTTAATGGGATGCTCTTTGGGTGTGTTTGTCTGTGTTTCCAGGGATCACACTGCCCCGGCCAGGGAAGAAAGCTGTGGATTCTGGGATGAGGACTCCAGCCGAGGAGTGCTGGGTCCCTGGCTTGTTTGCCCACAGTTAGGAAGGGGCTGCTTTTAGTGTTCCTGCTGGCATCACGAGGCTGCTCCCTCCCTTCCCCTCGACACCCCAGCGTTTTGTCATCCCTCCTGCTTGCTTCCCTGGTCACTGTCACTGGCAGCAAGGCACAGCCAATGAAGAAGTTGCATCTGAACTGCAATTACCCAGCAACCTCTTTAACTGAAGTGGAAAAAGAGTGATGTTCATTTCCTTTCTGTACGCTTGAGTTCTCACGTGTTTGTACTTAAACACTGGATTAACCCCAGCCTCTGCTTGCCTGCCTGCCTCAGGACTTCTCCCCAATCCCCTCCCGTGATGTCACCTGGCAGCTGCTGGTACTTCCCAAGTGGAGGATTATGACATTCTTGCTCTGACTCCAAGTGCTCCAATGCAAAGTCCTTTGCAATTGTTAGGAACAGAGAGGCCAGTGACGCTGCTGGCCACTAGCCACCGCAGTCAGTGGTGGCCAGCCTGCATGAAGAAGGGAAGCATCTGCTCAAGCTGCCTCTGGTAGGTTCTGGAAGAAAGGACCTGGCTTCTAGACCAGATGTTCGTCAACTCTCAGCTTGCCCCATCTGTCGCAAACTGCCTGGAAGGGCGCGGTCGTGCTCGGTGCTGGTGGTCAGTGAACAGACACTTGGCAGCCAGCAAGGCCAAACCGAGCAAGGCTTCTTGGTTTGCACAGGGCCATTTCAGGGCAGGTCTGAGGGCGCAAAGGAAACTTTGGAGTGAGGACCAGGCTCCTGGTAAATAGCTGCTGGGGCTCTGAACCATCAGATCAGCCCCTTAAAGGGAATTCTGACCCCCATGGCTTCCATGTAGCTCCTCCAGGGCCACCAGCACATGGGACAGATTTCATGGAAAAGCTGAGGACTAGACTGACCTTTACTCACCTCCGCTGTCTGAGAGAGATAATTTTGATCTGGATTGAAAGGGCTTTCTGATTTTCCAAGTCTGTAAAACGGAATCGGGGGGTGTCTGGAATTCGGATTTGAGGATGACTCCTGAAAGGTCCCTGGAAGGTTTCAAAGCTTTTGGTGACATCCCATCTGTACCATTACAGAGAAGTGCCACAAGGACGAAGAAAGAGGCAGTTAAAGGAACCAGCGTGGCGGTGAGGGAAAGCCGTCAGGGCTCGGATTTTAAATGCACCCACACAAAAGACGGAAGGAGGGGCACGTAATGAAGGGTGTCACAAAAGAATAGCACGAATCTGCGTATTAGTGCCGGGAAAAGCTGAAGTCCAGAATATGCGAAGACTTGTGGAATAGCAGCTGACACGAGAATAATGTGCCATGGTTTGCAAAGCATTTTCATGTAAATGACCACATCGGGCCCCACAGTGATCCTGTGAGTGGGATGGGAGTTGTCCTCCGTGTGTGTAGGGACTTCTCAGAGGCAAAGCTGGGATTTGAGCCCAGATCATCTCAGGCCAAATGTGGGGCTTTATCCTCCATCCCACATCATTTTCTACGTTATGTTGCTCACAAGTATATTTTGACTATGTCTGGAGTAAGCAAAATGGGATGGGGCCATGCTTGGAGATAGTGTAATGTAGGCAGCTGAGAGAAAGCAAAAGCAGTTGCTTCCATTTTTCCTTCAGTATTCATCACGAAGCAAAACAGTCTTCAAAAGGTAGAACAAATTTCCCAAGATGGGTGAGATCTTTAGGGAGAGTTGAGCTCTCCAGGCCCAGGAGACGTTATGGATGGCTGTTTCCAAAGGGACCTGATTTTCTCTCTGTGGTGCTCATCAGCCCGGAAGCAACTTGCTCAGTGTCTGTGTTCCCCACACGACGAGCTTCTTGCAGAGGGGACCACATCCTGAACATCACAGCATCCCCGTCAACAGCACAGGCAACGAATAAATAACTGAGCACTCACCTGCCCACAGGGATCTCTGTGAAATTACGGAGGATGGAAGAAGTTATTGTGATTTACAAAAAAAGAGAAAAAGTAGATTCTAGAGTCTACATACCAATTGGCTGACATTAATCTCCGGGATATCTATGTTCATTTCAAAGGTGAAACTGAAGCCCGAAGACATTTATGTGACTCTAGGGAGTCACATGAGCCCATCTCAGCCATCCCAGAGGCCTGAATGGAAGGAACCCTTGTCTAGGGTGGCTTAAAGCTGAGATGGGGCCACCTGGGCTATCATGTCATAAGTGCAGGAAAAAGGAGCTTCAAGGCAAGAATTTTCTTTTTCAGACTTTCAGCCCTGCTTTTAGGATGGGTTGTTCCATTAAGCCGTCAGGCTTAGTAAAAAGGGAGGTTTTACAATCCGTGTGTGCTCGATGGTACGTATTTTAGAGGAGATGGCAGAGCAGACATTCAACTTGGAAGCTCAGCAATGCTGTCAATTGCCGACACTTGCTGTCATTATCATAATTGTCACGGGTACAAGTGTAAACACTGCAGGCAGAGCACTCTCTAGAGGACATTGGGATGGCAAGGCACTGGGCCCAAGAACCCAAATTCCCAGAGTTTTCTTCAGCTCTCTCTGTTGGTTTCTCATTTCCTCTTTTCCTGACCTTCCCAACACCATGTGTGAACTTTTGAGGGGTTTACTGTGGCCATGAGGGTCTTTGGTTTGCCCCTCAACACACTCAGTGTGTTCCCACCCCAGGGCACTGGCACCTGCTGCTCCCTTCCCCAGACTGTCATCTTCATGTCATTTGAGCCTCAGATCAGTGTCTCCTGAGTGAGGGCCGCCTCACCCCACTACCCACGCCAATGTCTTTCCAGCTCTCTTGTTACAATCTGAAATTGTTGAATGTTTCTTCTTTCTGTTCTCCCTCCTCTTCTCCTCCCTTTCCAGTCTCTGTTCCTCCTTTTCTTCCTTGTCTGTCTCCTCCCAACTGACATGGGAGCTCTGTGTCCTCATCTCTCTGTTCACCGGTGTATCTTCGGTGCCTGGGATGGCACCTGAGCAGGTGCTGAATACACATTTGTTGCAAGGATGAGTCGACTCACTGCACCTTCTGTCTTGGCTGCTCCATTTAGGCTGCTTGGGGACACTGTGGTCATCTATTGTCAACAAATGGTGGAGGGACGGGTAAATAGAGATCACTTGAAAGCACTTCGATATCAGCAAAGAGTATTAATGTTTGAGGGGTCTCTAATAACCTGAAAACTAACCACAGCAACGAGCTCAGATTGCACATTCTGGAAGCATCTCTAAGGTGAAAGGAACTGTGCCTCCATCTTGTGCAGTAAATGAAACCTCAGGGAAAGCTGAGAAAAAAGAATGGGGCAAATTTCATCTGGGAATGTGAAAAATATTGCCTGTGAGAGATAAGCCTGTGTCAGGTCTCTCAAAATATCCATTCTTCAGATCGTGTTGTGCAGCCTGATCCATGCCCATGGCGAGACTGAGGTTGGAGCACAGAGATAGGCCAAGGACAGGTCAAGAAGAGGAGCCCGGGTGGCCGAGGGGCTGAGGGAAACACGCCCCAGGGGATGCTGGCCTGTTCTATTGAGCATTTTATTGAGCAATGTGGGCACACCCCTTCCTGACTTCTGTTTGGCAAAATGGAGATGGTACCGCTGACTTTTCTTAGTGGGGAAGGTAGGAAAGCACGAGGCTGCAACGTCATCTTTTTGAACAAGACCCCAAATACAGTTGATTAAACACAATAGAAAGTTCTCTCTCTTGTGAAACCTCTGACCCCTTGTCAGGATTGCACGGCAGCTCTGAGGCTGCTGGCCCAGTCACCTTCTACCTTGTTGGTCTGCTGTCTTTGGACAGTGTCCTCATCTGCAAGGTGGACACTTCCATGTGCACATTTAAGAAGAGAGAAGGAAAGCGAAGCCACTCGTCTTTCCAGCACAAGGTCGGGAAGCTGCACACACACCTTCTGTTCACATCCCATGGCCACAACTTCTCTCCTGGCCATAGCTAAGTGCAAAGGAGTCTGGGAAATGTGTCTTTAACTGGGTGGCTGTGTCCCAACTAAACATTCTATAGCCATGAAAGAAGAGGAAAAGGGCTATCAGCAGACAGCTTCTCCTCTGCAGGTGACCGGAGGGAATTATGGCACAATGCCTTGTAAGTACAGTGACAGTTCTTGGCAGCTGCTCCAGAAGAAGAAGATCCAATGGGAGTAGAGAGGCTCTCTGCCAGATTTTTGCAGAGCAAGGAACTAGACAGATTTTGATAAACAGACCAGTGGAAATTTATTCCTGGAAAGAGTGATAATAAATGAAGTATATTAGTGACATAAAACAGTACAAGTATAGCAATTTTGAAATCGTCATCAGAATGTAGCACTTACCAGGCAATTTAGCTAATCAGTCAGAATTCTGCTTTCTGCTTCCACCATCAACCTTCTTAAATGAACTATAAAGCAGGCTTGCCGTGGAGTCGAAATCTAGAACGACTCAAACAGAAGCTCTGTACATATTAAATTTGCGACAGGCACTTATTCATCCAATAAGTAATTACTAAATACCTACCTAATGCATAATGCTGTACTAGCAGGTGGCGTGGCTCTGCTCTTGACACCAGAGAAATGTACCCCAAGAGTTTAGCAACAAATCGCCTGCATATGAGAGTACTCATTTATTCATTCACTTAAACTGAACACTTATTGTGAGTCAGACTCATGGTATTTTGAAGGGGCTGGGATATATTGATGAATAAGCAGGACAAATTTCCTCTTCTCAGAACATTCTAGTGTGAGGAAACAGGCAGGAAAGAATAAGTTAAGGCGGGGTACGGCGACTCACACTTGTAATCCTAGCACTCTGAGAGGCTGAGGTGGGAGGATCACTTGAGCTCAGGAGTTCGAGACCAGCCTGAGCTAGAGCGAGACCCTGTCTCTACTAAAAATAGAAAAATTAGCTGGCTGTGGTGGCACGTGCCTGTAGTCCCAGCTGCTTGGGAGGCTGAGGCAGGAGGATGGCTTGAGCCCAGGAGTTTGAGGTTGCTGTGAGCTAGGCTGATGCCACGGCACTCTAGTCTGGGTGACAGAGCAAGACTCTGTCTCGACAACAACAACAACAAAAGAATAAGTTAAGCACATGAATAGACAGGGTACTCTATAGTGCTAGGAATGATGCAGGAACCAAACAGAGTGATGACAGAGAACTTGGAGAGTGAATGGGAGGTCAGTGAGTGCCTTTCTGAGGTGATGACATTTCAGCTGAATCCTAAAGGGTAAGAAGTCACCAGTCATAGAGGAGCCAGAGGAGAGGTGGCTGAGGGCTTGGTGTATTAGCGGGACAGTGAGGAGACCCCCAGGGCTGCAGTGGACTGAGGGCAAGGGAGAGGGATCAAGATGAGACTGAGAGGGCTGGTCCCAGACACTTTCTGGAAGGGTGTAGCTTAGGCTGGTCCTTGAGGGACAGGTAAGGTGTGGGCTTGAAAGATGAGGCTGGAAGGAAACACTTTCAAAGTAGGGTGAGCTGTGACGGGCTCGAGCGTTGTGCTCGTTGTGTGCAGGCCCAGGGTGGTGGGCAGGAAGGGTTCACGCTAGAGAGTAGTAAGAAGGCAGGAAAGGGAACCCTGGGGAAAGTCCTGGAAGGTCTGAAAGGCCAAGGAGCTTGAATTCTCACAGATAACGTGCAGCCATTTGAGCAGAAAAGAAACATGATCAAAGTGTGGTTTTAAAGAGATTTTCTTACGTGCTAGATCAGGGCTTCTCAACCTCGGCTCTATTGATGTTTCAGGCGAGATAATTCTTTGTTGTGAGGGGCTGTCCTGTGCATTGCAGGTGTTTGGCGGCGTCCCTGGTCTCTAGGTGCCAGCAAGATGCACCCAGTCACGACAACCAAAAATATCTCCAGACATTGCCCGATGTTTCCTTGGGGGCAAAATCACTCCTGGTTGAGAATCCGTGTTGTTATTGTTTTTCTTTAATTTGGTTTAGTTTATTTTTAACACGAAGAAACTAAAATGTATCCTTTCATTGCTTCCTTTCTCCCCTAGAGGATATTTGAAAGCTATGCAAGAGAATGTGAAGAAAGTCCAGCAAAAAGGTTTTAAAAATCTGTTCATCTTTCTGTGCCTTTTAAATCATGTGCTGGGTTGAATAGTGTCCCCCCTGCCTCACCCCACCAATTCATGTCCACTTGGAACCTCAGATTTGGAAATAGAGTCATTGAAGATGTAATTAGATCAGACGAGATCATACTGGGTTAAAGTGGGTCCCCAACCCATGGCTAGTGTCCTTAAAGGAAGAGGAGAGGACACGCAGAGACAGACAGATGCAGAGGGGTGAAGGCCACGTGCAGATGGAGCAGAGACTGCAGTGTTGCTCCTACGAGCAAAGGCGGCCGAGGATTGCTGGAGGCCCCCAGAAGCTGAGAGAGAAGGGAGGGAGAATCCTCACCTAGAGGTTTCCCAGGGAGCACAGCCTGCTGGCACCTTGATTTTGGACTTCCAGCCTCCATAACGGTGACAGAACCAATTTCTGTTGTTTTAAGTCATCCAGTCTGTGGTAGTCTGCAGTAATTGCAGCCCTAGGACAGGAACACAAATGGTCATTTTATAATTGCTTTTTGTTTTTTATTAACACTCAGGCTTGCTGCTTTCTGCTCCTTGCTTTTCAGAGCTGGCATTAATTTCCAGCAAAAAAGTTGGCCTTTGCCCCTTGCTTCTCCACCACTGGACGGACTTCAACCACAAGCGCCTAAAACTCAGTTCCCGCTGCACCAGGAAACCACAGGCAAGAGTTTTGTGCGACCAGTGGGTTTCCTACTGGAAGCCCGCACATGGTAGCAATTCCAAGGCAAGACAAGGAAGTTGGGCAGCCCTCTGGGCGGTTGTTGGTGAGTAATGGCTCCCCAAATGCCTGAATAAAGGATAGTGGCCATGTCAGAGGAGATGTTGCAACCCAAAATTAAAAGGGCAAGGGGGAGGCTTTTGGTTAGATTCAGGAAAAAAAAAAACTGGGAGTCTAGTCAAGAGATGATGGGTGTAAGGACAGACAGGATGGGGAGGGGTGGGGGTGTAGAGAGTGAATGGGAGGGGAGAGAGGGAGGGGGGATGGCAAGAGAAGCAGGACAGCTGAATCCTTTCAAGAGGACAGGGAAATGATCTTAATTTACCCTAGGGGAAAACAAAAAAGTAAGATTACACAACATTTTTAATGACAGTGTTTCTGTCACTCGCCCTGATCATAGTAATTATGTCTATTATGCAGATATAGTGGTGGAGGTGCTGTCCTGGGAGCCATTCACTCCCGAGGGGATCGATGGGGGAGGCGAGGGGCTTGGCGTCACCACATAGAGCCTGGGAGGTCTGGAAGTTCTCATTTATAATCCTACAAACACACAGTTTCTCATAAAATAAGCTCCTCAAATGAACTAAAAAAGGTAGACATTTTCTCCTCTTTAAGCCGTGTCCTCACTGTGTCCTGTGTTTATTTTTCTGTAGTCGGAGGGGGCTAGACGTTCGCCTGGCTTGATCTTTAGCCAAAACAAACGATTTGCACACACGTGTTTGGAGGGGAAAGCAGTGAATGTGTTGCTTGTCAAGAGAAGGACTCAGCACTTCGTGTACGTCCTGGGTGAGGGATGGGGGCGTGGGGTGTGGGCGTCTGATTCCGGGGCAGCCAAAGAGCAGACATTGCCTGCTGTTGGTATCAGAAACTTTTGATTCATTCAAAACACATTCATTCAGCACCTACTGTGTGTCAGGCACTGCTACAGGGGCTCTGGATAGAGAAATGACTTTTCAAAAGGGGTGTACTGTTCGATAGGAAGATTGATGATTAAATCGTCATTCATTCATTCATCATCAAATAGTTATTGAGTCTCTTCTACGTGCCAGAGACTGTCCCAGGCACTTAGGGTAGGAGGGCAGAGAAAGCAGGTGAAGGTCTCACCCTCTCTGGATCTAACAGAGGAGATGTGGGTCTCGGCCAAGCCGCTTCCTTTTGCCTGGAGGAGCAGAGAAGCTTTCTCGGCACATCTATAGCTTTTTAGCTTGCAAGGCGCTGAGGAGTGACTGCTGATTATTCTTTCGGCTGTGACTTTAAAGTTTTCGCAAGCTTTGTGTGTGACAGTCGGCGTCACCATTGCACTTCCCAATAACCCGAAAGTGAGCTGGCACGGGAAACACAGCACATCAACAGGGGACATTGTAAAGTCGTGTTTTTTGTTAGGCATCTTCTCAGCCCACACTATTGTGCTGCATAGACTCGTCCGCCCTCCAAGTCTCCACCCTTTCCTACTTCCTGATGGCCCCTGAGCTCCAAGCCCTCTGTCTCCCTGCTGGGGGCGGTGGAGACGCCTGTCCGCACCCAGAGCCATCTGACATCCTTCTCCTCACTCCCTGATGCTAAATGGTCCTCCGTGTGCAGCCTGGGACGACTCCCTGCCAGTGCGCCCGGGACTAGGGGAGCGGAGGGGGGAGCCGGTGCTTTCCCAGCATCTGCCGCTTCTTACTCCCACCTGGAGTGTGCGGACAGGAGGCAGGCGGTGGGGAGGGACAGGCGCGTGGAGGGGCAGAAAGAGGAAGAGACTCCTTTCCCTGGCCACTCTCCGGGGTTTCTTCTCCAGCTTTCCGACCACCCTCACCGTGAAGCTCAGGGGGTGCGCCCTCAGCAGGGCGGGGTGTGTCCCAATTATCGGGCTGTGACGATCCATTAGAGACTCCCTCCCAGGGCTCGAAATAGAAAAACAACTTGAGAGCAGCCAAGCTGGGGATGAGGGTGGGGGGGAGAGAGAGAGAGATGGGGCGCACGCGCCTGCTTTACAAAGTCCGACCTGTCTCAGGGGTCACTGGCTCCTGGCAGGGGACAGGCTCCCCATGTTGACCGCAGTGTCGCTGTTTTCTGCCGGAGCCCGCAGGCTCCCAGACAGACGGCTGGGGGTTGGCCCGTGTGTGCCCTGGTGGTGTGAGAGACACAGTTTGTCCCCACATCTGCTAAATGAAACATGTTCGCCTAATACTCGGTGGCAGGCTGCTTCTGCGCGGTGGTTACGCCAAAACCCGGCGAGGAGGGACGTCTGAGCGGGCTCTCTGTTTACACCGTTGCTCGCTGGGCCTCGCTCCGTGCCCACCTCCTGCCTCCTGTGCGGATCCCTGTCGACCCTGCAGGTAGACATCCCAGGGCCATCACTAATTCACCAGGTGTCCTCCTTCTGCCTGGGCATGCATTTTTAATTAACGTTTATATCAAGACTCAGGTGACGCAGCCCTACCCCTTCTCTGTCCTCATGGAACACAGTCGAAGTCAACTATGAGCTGTTATTCCACACAGAGGAGCTCTCTCCAGCCTCCTCCCTGCCAGGCAGCACTTGCTGCTTGTTCGAAACCTATTCAAACTATTTCAAAGATTTTTAAAATGACCACAGAATTCATTTTAGACTAGTGCCTTCATCAAATTGCTAAAAGAGGTCTTGTAAATTATTAATTCCAGGCACCCACTTTTATAGTTAAAAAATGAGACTCAGAGATGTTGAAGCATTTTTCTGAAGTCGCACAGCAAGTCTGTAGCAGGGCCAAAACAAAAACCCGGGTCTTCTCAGTCCCAGGCATAAGCCCCTTCAGCATGTATGACGCCTCTGAAATGATAAATTTAAATCCTGCAATTCTAAATCAATACATGAAACAAATCTCTAAAATGACCAGATCTCCAAGAGAAATAGTGAAATGTA
Organism: Propithecus coquereli; assembly: GCF_000956105.1. Taxonomy (NCBI): domain Eukaryota; kingdom Metazoa; phylum Chordata; class Mammalia; order Primates; family Indriidae; genus Propithecus; species Propithecus coquereli. Next base: position 6,704,299 of record NW_012134969.1, on the reverse strand, counting down.
GTCATTCATCTGAGGGTGAGAAATAGTTATCATTATTATTAGGTTACTTTGTTGTTTTAGACCTGTTGATGGAGAGATGAAGCTCTCAAAGCAGAACCCACATAGTGCAGGGAGAAAATGAGAGAAAATATAAAATAAGATCTCAAAGAAAGGAGAACCTGAAGCAGAAATTGTACGTCACGGGAGCTTGGCGTGGGAGTGCCATCAGAGGTGGAAACGCGGAGGGACCTCAGGAGTGTGGACCCTGGAGTCCGATGGACACCGATTTGACTCTGATTTGAATCCCAGCTCTGGCATCTACTAACCGTGACTGTGGGGGCATTTAATTTCTCAGAGCTTCAGTTTCCTCCTTTGTGAGATGAAAATAACACCTGTACCGGAGGTTGATGTGATGGATAAGTGAGGCTTGCATGCAGTAGGCACTCAGTAAGTGGTAGGGCGTGTGATAGCATTAAACCTGAGTTAGAGGAGAGGCCCTGCCACCACCGAGGCCAGGCCTGAGTGAGAGTTTGAGCAGGACTGGAGATCTCTGGCTCTCTCATCCAACACCCAGGAACCCAATTCTCCTGGCCAGGGCTCCCACCGTGCAGGCCCCAGGGCTGCAGAGGGACCCAACTGGGCCAGGTGACTTGGGTTTGCCCTTCTTGGTTAGTATTTTAAACCGTTCTTTTCTATATACTATGCCTTCTACTGTGGTGGTTTTCAACTGGGGATGGGGGTGGAATTTGGCAATGTCTGGAGACACTTTCGGTTTCACATCTGGGGTTGGAAGTGGGAGTGGTATTTTGGCATCTAGTGGGTAGAGATCAGGGAAGCTACTAAACATCCTACAATGCACAGGACAAGCCCCCATGACAAAGAATCACCCAGTCCAAAATGTCCGTAGTGCCAAGGTTGAGACATCCAGTTCTACTACATTAAACTGTGTCTTTGTCCTTTTAGACAAACGTTCAGGTCTGTGTTGCATATGCAAAGCTAAGTTTCTGCCACAGAAGGCGGGAGAAAGAGCTCTGATTTCTTGGGGCTCCTTTATTTGGTTTGGATTGTACAATGAGTCTTTTAAAACCTCTGTTGCAACCTATCAGGCCCTAGACTAGGCTGCTGATTTGCTCCTTGTAACAGACATCTCTTGTTTTTGCCTCCCAGCTTCCTTTCTCTCTTCCCTCTGGTGTAGCATCCTGATTGTCCTTGAGAAAACTGCCATCCTGCATTTGCTGCCCTTTGGTTTGGGTGGAGTTGACTTCACGTGGACATGTGGCCCCTTGTACTACCTGTCCTCGGTGGCTGGCTCAGCAAAGGCACATTGGAACCAGGTGAGACATCATCCAGGACGTCTGTGAGCTGTTGGGGAGAGAGAACCTCTCTTTTCTCTGGGTGCACTGATGCAGGCAAATATCCTGCCACCACCACAGGGAGAGCCATCGTGGGAATGGAGGGCCTTCGGGGACACAGAGCTGAGAAACAGGGAGAGAATGAGCCCGATGACATCGTTCAGGCTCTTGAACCCGACATGCCTGTGCTTTTTACTTGTTTGAGCCAATAACCCCACTCCTTTTAAAAGGGAAAGCCATAATAGTTTTAATTACATTTCTGTCACTCATAACTGAAAGAGCACTGATGAAGACAAACCAGGGGATTGAATATAACAAGCTTGGAGGAAGCAGTAGCCATCTGAGAGCTCAGTGTCCATGGAATCATTTTGATCTAGAAACATTTTTATCCTGGAAGAACACTTACAGTCTTTTATTTCTATTTTTTTTGTCTGCCCAACATTTGAACCTCTTTCTTATTGCTGAAAAAGCCAAATATGGACCCCCTCTCCAAGGAGGCAAGGCTTGGGTACTCAATGGCCAGTTGGTCTCGACTTAGCTGCTGGGGTGAAGAGGCAAGGAAGCAAGGATAGTGGGGAATTTATTCTGGCAACAGCAATAATGGATTCCAGGGGCCGTGGTGGCCATGGTGACACCAATGGTGTCCAGTTCCTGGCCCTAGCTCTGGTTTCCAGTCAGTGTCCAATGTCCTGCAGGGGCCACGGGGGTGATATCTCTAAGTGGTTCCTGCGGTAGAGTTTTGGGCCATGGGTTTATCTGCCTAACTTCCCTTCGTCCTGCCTGTTTTCCTGAGGTTGCATCTGCATGCTTCCTCTTAAGTCTATGGATTATGCAATATTTTTTCAAGAAATTATTTTTGGCTTAAATTAGCCAGTCACTTCCTGTCAGTTTTTAGAGCCATGAAAAAGACCTGGTGAGAGCTGTTCAATACACTACCTGCATCAGCTGCTATTGCCGCATGACAATATAACTCAGTGGCTTAAAACAATAGATAATATATCATTGGGTGTTTTGCCAGGCACAGTAGCTCAGGGCCTATAATCTCAGCATTTTGGGAAGTTGAGGCAGGAGGATTGCTTGAGGCCAGGAGTTAGAGACCAGCCTGAGCAACACAGCAAGACCCTCTCTCTATTAAACAAAGAAAGAAAGAAAGAAAAATGAGCTGGGCATGGTGGTGTGCACTTTTAGTTCCAGCTACTTGGAAGGCTGAGGTAGGAGGATCTCTTGAGCCCAGGAGTCTGAGGCTGTAGTGAGCTATGACTATGCCACTGTACTCCAACCTGGGTGACAGATTGAGACCCCGTTTCTAAATAACAATACATAAATAAATAAAATGTTGGCTTGACGAGGATAGAACTTTCTTTCTCAGATAATAGTGTGAGGTGTTCCAGGTGGGCAGGTGGCTCTGCTCCATACAGTCATTCAGGGATTTACGTTTCTTCCATTTCACTGTTCCACCATCTCTCACAGTGTTGCCTTCATTCGCGTAGTTGATGCTCAGTTGTCTTTATGTCAATGTCCAGCCAGCAGGGAAGGAAAAGGGTGCAAAGGAGACACACCCATAGGCTTGAGGTACAGGCCAGATGTAGCACATGTCGCTGCTTCTCACATTCCACTGCTAATTACATGGGTACTTAGTAACGTAGAGGGAAAATGGATTTTGGTAGACAATTGACATTTTCTTCTATAGTGTCATAATTTAGGAATGAATTAAATGGCAGAAATTTGAAGCATAGTGGTGGTGGGTGGAAAGTTTGTTTTTCTGATGATGAAGGAAATTCAGTCTCCCAATTTTTAGTACATAATATGCTATATAAAGGGTACAAATCAGCAGTAGGGAGACCTGGATTTGGTATATTGAATTTTCCATTTCTCTTGGCTTCAATTTCCTCATCTGTAAAATGGGGATTATATTGAATAATAACTACCTAATAGGATTGTTCTGAGGGTTCAATAAGATAAATTATGTGTCCAGAACAGTCCCTGGCATATATGACATGCTCAATAACGACTGAAGTAACCTACAGGGCAGTGTGCTGGAGTATGAACAGGAAAATCTTACTATCCTGTGGCTTACTACCTCTGGGAATTTGGGAAAGTGACTAAACTTATCCAGGTGTCAGGAGCTTCATCTGTAATAGGGACAATAACTTTTATCTGCCATTCATGGTTCTTTAAGAACCTATGAGGTGGGAGGAGGGCGGATGATGGGCGGTTGCTTGGTGGGTACCATGTGGGTTGCTTCAGTGATGGGTGCGCTAGAGGCGCTGACTTCATCACGATGCAATATATCAATGTAGTAAAACTGCACTTGTACCCCATTAATAGATACAAATAAGAAAAATAAATGGAAAAAAAAAGAACCTATGAGTCTGTGAAATGTTTCCATATCTTATTTCATATTTTAAATACTTATTTCATCCTACGGTTCACTTGTAGGAAGTTTTGATTCTGCCACTTGCTAGCTCTAAAAACTCTGGGCAATTTACTTAATCTTTCTAAATCTACTTTTCCATTCTGGTGAATTGTGAATAATTTCTCCTTTGAAGGATTATTACAAATATTAAGTGGGATCACATATGTGAAAAAGTACTCAGAAAAGTGTTTGGCTCTTAGGAAGAGACTCAAGAGATACTAGACATTTTTATTCTTCTTATTATTAAATGTGAGAATAAAGTGGAATTATGGAAAAATTTCATGCTTTCCCTAAAATCAAATTTTCCAGAAATACCGACATGGAAACAGGAGCTTTCTTCTCGTCCCACTGTTTATTCGTTGGCTAGGGTTATAATCCTTTGTTTGGGACATTACAATTAGTTGCCCCTGGAGAGGATTATAGTGTCACGGAAGGATTAGGATTTCAGGTGAGATGTAAACAGGAGCAGGAGACCACTTGAAAGTTGCTGCTGCTGCTGTTTTGCATTTGTTAATGATATTTCCCCTTGCCCTGCCACCCTAAAGTGACAGCCACTCAAAGGCATAGGGTGGCATGAAGGTCTTACCAAAAATAGAAAGGTCCGAGTTTAGAGCCCTTCCCAGTCTCAAGTCTTCCCAAATGTTATGCTGCAATGAATCTTGATTAGAAAGATTAGTACGTAAATTATGGAAATAACAGGTGCAATGCCATGCAGTGGTATGATCGGCAATCACTTATTCATCCGTGTGTCTACCCTGAGAGCCGACTGTTAGTGGCCCCTCTGCAGCACTATTCAGATCCTACGTGGGATGTGGAATGGCTGAGGGCACAGCACTCTGGGCTTATCGACAAACTCAGTAAGAGGAAACCCTGGGGGTGGGGTAAGGATCAAAGGCCTGGGAGTCTGAGTGTTCAGTTTGAATCCCAGCTCTGCCATCAACAGCTGTCTCCTTGGATCGTTTTTGGATAGTCTCTGGATATTTATCCCTCACCAGTATGACGAGGGGGTGGACTGCTCGTGCAGTCACTAGATGAACCCTTAGGTCCCTTCCGGTTCTGACTTCCGGGCTGCTGTGGCTACCTTTTCAGATCTCTCCAGAGCTGGTTTGCTGGGGCTTGGTTAGGTTAAGTGCTCTGCTTATTAGCCTTGGAAACCTTGATTCCAGCACTGGAATAAAAACAGTCCTGGGAGAACACAGTGTGCAAAGGAACAAGAGAGATTAGAGAGAAGAAAACAAGCTGTTTCCCTACAGGCAGTGCGTTTCTGCTCAGAGATCGTACGGATGCTTCGCCACGGGAACGGGAGGAAATTCAGGCCAACATGTATGGATTGAGTGACTTTTAATCTGCTAGGGGGTCTGATGATAAAGAACCCAAACCCAAGCCACTGCGCAGCCCCTGCCCTCAGGTGGCTCGATCTGGTTAGGGAGGCCAGATACGGCCGCACACACACACACAAACACGCACATTGAAAGACATGCTATTTCCACAAACACTGAAATATCCTTCTTTCAGAGGCCTCTGGGAGAAAGTGGAATTTAATGGTAGTTCTTTGAAACCTTTCTGGGAGTGGTGAAATATCCCAGAAAGGAAAAGATCATTTCAGCACCCTCAAGGGTTTTTGGTCATGCAAGAGATAGAGCTCTGAAAATGTTTTTGATGGAAACTGTTCTGGTTTTAGGGAAATCCACCTGAATGGGCTGTTTAATTGAGAAGCTGTGGCTGTAAGCTGTAACTGCTGCTCTGTGTAGACTCAAAGGCTGTCTTTGGGATGGGCAAAGGTGTATCTCTGCAGCCAATGTTTCCTCTGGGAAATGGCTTCTTTTCCACTCGTGGACTCATACTGTGCCTTGTCTAGGAACACGGCTGTGGTTCTTGTGGAGCTGTGTGTGTTAGGTCTGACTCTGATGCTCGCTGGACCTGAGGTGTTGAGATCCCAAGCCCATGGGAAGAGCCCGCTGGCATTGCCTTGGCCTCATGCCAGAGAAGGGGCCTTAACAGACTGGACTTAGGGTTGGCAAATCTCAACTCTTTAAGATAGAATAACCTAGCGTTTAAGATTTACTAAAAATGAAGACATAGTTGCTGACCCAGGTAGTTGTCATGGGGAGTGGTATTCCTTTAAGATAATTCATCCAGCTATCCCTATGATTTATGCAATTTTCTCTACATATATTATGTGTCAATAAAAAATTTTTAAATTGAAAAAGGAAAGGAGCTGTTCATTCTTTTGCTAATTTGGGAGGTAGAGATATACCCTCATTCCCTTACTTCCCACACTCTATGAGTATTACCTCCCCTGATATAGCCCTTGGGCATGGGGTGGAAAGTCTCCAACTAAGGGACTTTCCCATTGTCATTGCTGGGAAGAGACAGTTCTGGGGCTCGAAAGGGGAATTTGGTAAGCAGGCCCTTTTTGAGGGTAAGGGAAATTCTCTCTCTCTCTAAACCTCACAGCCCTGGGCCCGGAGACGTTTTGGTAATATAGATGGGTGGTTTTTACTTGGGCAGAAAAAGATCTTGTAGACGAATGCTTATCAACCCTTTAAAAAACCTATGCCTATTAGATAAACATAAAATGTAAACATTCCTTTGAAGGGAGAGGCATGGTCTGAACCAATAAGCAGAGACTGGGAGATTGAGGTGTGCCAGGAACTGAGCGTGGACTGGCCTGGCTGCGGGGAAGCTTGGTGCGGACGCCTGGAATCCATATCTAGAAAGGGTGCTCTCAGCCCTGTCCTGTTGTTGTCATCTCTTTGTCAGCGTCCTCCTCTAGACAGTAAGCTCGCGGAGGGCAGGCACTAAGTCTTTGACTTTCAGCACAGCACTTGGGCTTAAGTGCTCAGTAAGTGTCTGTTGAACAAATGCCTGAACCTCCGTGCTCGCCTGTCTTGGGACGTGTGTCTCCTCCTAAGCAATTTTCCCCCACAGCCTCTGCTCCATATCCCCAGGGCCAGTGGGAGGCCTGGCACAAATTGAGGAATCCATAGACATTTTGGGGGGTTAAAAAAGTCACTAATTTACTGACAGCAAGAAAAAAAGCTATCAATCTTAAGCACTCAAAAAGCAAAGCAGCATGGAATCCTTTCGTGTCAAGGAGTAGGGTACGTCTGCTTATGACACGTTAAGTACCTGGGCATTTTCATAATCTTATAAAGTCATTCACGAGCATCCTCCTAGAGGATGAAACACTGAGTCTGAAAGAAAAGGATCAGTGGGGCAAAGGATACCAGATTCTCTTTTGGAATGGATTCATTTCCCTTCTGCGAGAACTGGTTCATTCCTGACGGGGACCCTGGGGCCCTGGGCAAACATGGAAACGTGATGCTAATTTTACTACCCGATTTTATTTCTGTTTCAGGCCATTCTGCTGTTGCCAAGTTTCCTATCTGCTCACAAAGAAAAATAGAAGTAGTTGATGCTATATTTAAGGGTTTGAGCCCTCTTAGAGTGCCATACCATCCCAATTTCCTCCAGAGAAACATGATACTCTGGAGGCACATAGAGTTTGGCAGCATAATAATCACAATTGGCATCCGTTTATGGAAAATTTATGGGGTGCCAGACAACAAGCTAAACATTACATTTAATGATCTCATTTGAAATCACAACTGCCCATTGTACAGATGAAGACGCTGAGGCTCAAGGAGTTCAGGAATCTTGCAGAAGGTCGCAATGCCAGTAGATGGCAGGCCTGGTACTTGAACACGGGCTGAATGCAGGCCTGGACCGCCTCATTCTTAACTGCCTCCCAGGAGGAGAGGGCGTTGTGATTTTGCTGGATTCAGAAATGGTGGAGGATGTGGATTTTGAATCAGAGCATGAAACGTTTTCAGGAGACTGCAGAGGACTGTGAAGTCCCATTTGCTGCCCAGACTTAGTATGCGCTTGTGTCACTTTGGTCTCTAAGGAAATCTGACTCTTTCACATTGTGCTGGATGCCGCTGAGACACATAGCCCCAGATGTCCCAGTGCAGAGTTGCAGGCAGGTGCTACCATCCTGTTCTTCCAACTCTTCCCATGGGTGGTGTTTCAGTTCCTCTTGGCTTCACCTGTCTCCGGTCCTGGCTGCTGTGGCACAGGGGCTCCAGGGGACTCCACGCAGGTGCCACAGTGCTTTGTCTATGTGTATGCTGGTTACCTCTCACCTCCCCCTGCAGGGCACCCTGTCACCACCTCCGTAGATCTGCCTGGTGCCCACATATGTGCATGCTGGAAGTGTGGGGGAATTAATGCTCTCTGGGGTGAGCTTTGACCAATGGAGGCAAGAGCTGTTGGTAAATTCTTCCCTTCCCTCACACTCCCATGGGTGGACTTTAGATACCGTTCACGTGACTTCTCTGTGAGGTTAGGGATCTACTCTATGGCTTTTTGCACAATACCTGGGGTTTAATGAGTGTTAAATAAATATATTTTGAATGGATGCCCACAGATGCAGCCATCATTTGCACTTGCTAGTGGCAGGCAGCTCAGTAACTGGCCCCCTTGAATTGGTTCTCCTCCCTTCTCCACGTCTTCCCACTTCTCCCAGCCCCACTCCCTGGGATTATATTCCTTAACAGAATCAAAGCACATGAGCCTTCTGCCTTAGACTCTTTTTTCTGGGGCCAATACATATGGGGAGGTCCGAATAATCTCATATTCATTCATGGACTTCTGAGACAGCCAACACACCTGGCATCAACAGGCCCTTTGAGATAAAGGTAAGACACAGTGCGATGGGGTGGATAGTCTGTGACCTGGGGCTGGGAGGCCAACTGTAGAGTGTTTCCTCCATCACGCTTCACATAACTTTCCACTTCATTTCCGTGGATCCATTTTCTTCTCCCCACTTACAGTTCACCTTTCAGTGGCCTCCCTGCATGACTGAGACATGTAAGAAAAAGGTACTTATATACCAGAGGTTAGGCCTGCCCACTCAGTCTCTTTTTCAGCACTTTCTTGGAGAAAGGTATGTGAACCGTATGGACACCACCATCCTCCTGAGACCCGGGGGGAAGAAAGGGGAGAAGCCTGGGCAAAGGGCAGAGTTAGGGGTCCCAGTTTCCCACCACTTCAGGCAGAGTGGGTGGTCATGGACTGAAGAGGAAGGGTCTGATAATATTCCAGCAGCCAATTGGCCTCCGGGGACATTAGGTCCCTTGTCACCCAGTCAGGGAGGAAGTGTACTTTTCCAGCAGTGCATATACTGTTGCTACCCACAGAGACTTGCATAAGGCCCTCTCTATAAATGCGTTCAGTTAAGGGTATCCCCGACCCTTAGTGAGAGGCCAGAGAGTCAGAGACACAAGTAACCCATAAATCAATACAGCTAAAAGCCATTCACATGCTTACACACATAGCAATTGTGATAGGGGTGGAAATGAATGAATTAATAACTGGTACAAGCTGCTGTACTAGCTTGGGGCACAGGGTTAATGAGCCCAGGGACTTATTTAGCCAAAGGGACTCCGTCCTGCTGCCACAGGCCAAGTGGGATGCGGGCCTTGATTAGACTGCTCCTGCAGTTTCAAATCGCTGCCACACGGTGTCGCTGTTGGAGAAACCGCTTGCACGGTTTGGTCCTGCACTGGGATGGTTCCCAGCTGGTGCCAATCCTGCCTGGGCTTCAGTGGATATTTGAAAGATGGCATTCTCATTCCTCGTTCAGGGCTGACCTCAGCCAACACGCACCACATGGGCTGCCTAGGTTCTTCACGGAGCCCGTGCATGACTGCTGTGCCGACACCAGCCTGACCTGCAGCCAGCGCTGCTGTGGAGCCAGGTCCTCGCTCAGTCATCCCTGCCCTTCCTGCAGAGTGCCATTTTGAAACATGCTGTCGTATCGCCATCTTGCATGCCATTTTCAAACATGAAAGTTGGCCCATTTGTTTCTAGAGAACAGCTGGGCAAACCAAGGGATATTTATTTTTCAGGGCCCTGTGTCTGACCGGCCACAGATGGTTCCACTGTCTCCTTCCCTCCGAGTGGCAGATGCTTTCTGGCTTTATAGAACTTATATACTGTACAAATTTTATGACTGAAAGGAGGCTCCGGATATGATTCTGGACACGGGTGTAGGTGACGATTCCCCTTGGGGTGACCTGGTGCCCTCCCGGACACAGAATGACTGCCATAATTTATAAATATCTTTCTCAGTAGCTTCCTATTAATCTCCGCCTCAAAAGGTACCATGTTGTGCCAAGAAGAACCACATTAAGTGGAAAAGTAGACATAAACCTCCTACTGAAATTATTCCAAATTGGAAAACAGTGTCCCATTTCTTATCCTCTGTATCAAACATTTAAAACCATTTTGAAAAGAGTCAGCAAAGTGCCTATTCCCAATAATATTTCTCTGTCATTTGTGTTTGCAAAGAGCCCCTTGCTAGCCTAGTTATGAGGAGTAAGCTCTCTGTCCTTCATTTCTTGAAAATGTGCAGGGGAGAAGAAAATGTTGTTCCCAAGTGGCAGGGAGAGTCTGAGGTCTCACTCTTTCCTCTCTAGTTGTTCTTATCCGGCTTTTCTGCCTTGAAGCGTTTATTCCTTGGCACCAGCAATGTGGAAGGGTGAGTTTATTTTGAAGCTGGTGCCATTTTTGTGGACCGAGGCTTTTTAAGGAGTTGTCTTCAAGGCTGTGCTGAAGACCCGCGGCACTGGAGATACCGAGGATGCAAGCTCTGGCCCTCGTGAGAGATTCCTGGCCAGCGCACATTTGTTCTTGAGGCCATAGCTGTCCAGCTGCAAACTGAGAGACTGTCTCTTCTCAGCCTTATTTTCAAGGATGGCAGTGATAAGACTTTGCACTGAACCCCTGGTAGAAAGGCCATCGGCCTCTCTCAAGGCCTCCTTCTTTCCACAGTGTCCACAAAATTCCTGTAAGGAAGTGGCAGAAAAATGAGGACTGGGCTTGAATTGGTCGTGTCATATGGGTATTTCAAGGCTGGCTTCTCTAACAAGATACCTTCACCCAGCTGGGCTCCACATGTGGAAAAGAAGGCCCCTTTCATAAAATATCTGGTCCAAGATGTTGATCTCTTGAAATCTCTTAGGCTATTTCAAAGAGTGGGTATTGTCAAAGGTCACCTAAAAGTAGAAAAAGGTAAATATAAGTTAATCAAAAAGGGCTGGAAGGACACGCTTGAACCACACAGATGCGATAGACAAAGCAGGAATCGTGGGAGGTCAAGTCTCCCACTCTCACCTCTGACTCACGCCACCCCGGGAGCAATCCGAACGCCCGCCCTGCTCCCAGCTCTCCCTCCCAAACCCAAAGGACGGGCTGGGCCCGGGCGAAGCCGGAGTGTGGAGCCAGCGCTCTCTTCCGCGGAGAGGGGACAAGTATGACTAAAACAGTTGGGTGCTCTGAGGCTCGATCCTATTCCACAAAGTTGAGCGCGGGCTAGCCCTCGTCCCAGAGAAGATCACTGCCTAACTAGGGACCTCAGCACCAATCATGGCTCGACGTGAAACACATCCTAGGAGACAAGTTGCTGTGGGATCTGGAGACCTCCAAGGGGGCCAAGGAGGAGAGCTCCACCTAAGGCTTGGAACTTGGCCTCCGCTGCTTTCTATCCATGTGAATTTTGGACACGTTACTTAATATCTCTGTGCCTCAGTTTCCTCATCATTACCATAGGGCTACTACATTCTGTCGTTGTTGTAGGGGCTAAATGATTCATAAAGGTAAAGCGCTTGCAATAGGGCTTGCCATGACGCTCAACAGTGCCCGACAAATGTGTCAGTTGTACCTTGAGACACTGAGTAAGCCAGTTCCTGAGGGGTCGTCACAAGGCAGCTCGGTTCTCCTCTCCCACTGCCCCGTGCATCTGGAGAAAAGTCTCAAGACTTTCCTGGTCACTCTGAAGATGTTGTATTTTCCTCTAATCTGGTTGTGGGGTGTCTTTCAGGAGAGCGGCTATAAACTCTAGTCCTGCCTCGACCGGGCTCCAGGGGAGGTGGCCATGGGTGCTTACCTTGTGTTATTCACAGGGTACTTCTTTATCCTAGTGGACGGCCTGATGCCTGTCTGACCCATGACCAGGCGACCTTCTCCCAGGATGCTTGTTTATACTGGTAGACACCCTGAGGGCTCTTGTCTGACCGGTGTCCAGTTTGCTCCTACCAAGACAGTCACTCTGTAAGAGAGCCCTGAGGAGAGTTGGGTTTGAGTGTGCTGGTCAGGTGAGACACAGAGCAGACAGCTCCACAAAACACACAGAATAACTGCAGCAGTTCGTCACTTACAGGACAGAGAGGAGAGGGCAGCACGCCTCACAAGGCCAGTGGAAAGAGGAAGCCGTCAGGGACACGTGTGTCCAGCTAGTGGGTGGGGGTGGGGGCCCTGGGGACTGAAGCTTTTACTGGGGTCCAGGGCATGACCCAAGCAGGTTTTCGTGGGGAGTCCTAAAGACTGCATCACAGAAAGTGGGCATGAGTGCCCTGGAGCCACTGTGGCAAAGCCACCCAGTCCTTGAGGGGTGTCGGGGGCAGTGGGGCCAGTCAGGTAGGCTGTGTCCAGCTGTGCCCTGGGGTTGGTCACCAGGAGGTGGTCGTCCAGAGTGTCTGGATTGACCGCACTGAGCACTGGGGAGGAGGCTGTGTTGAGGGTGGTCAAGCCTGCTTCCAGTAGGAGGAAGTTAAACCTAGATTAAAAATGGATGCCGAGGCAACATAAAATTGCAAGAATTCACTAAGGAAATAGAGAGTTGTGTAGTTATTTTCACGTCCAGACGTCAGAACGTCCACTCTCACATGTCAGGGGCCCTTCAGTCCTCCCTGTCCAGAGGGGCTGGCCGTGGGCAGAATCCGCGTGGGGTCAGCTTCCTTTCTCTTCCTCGCTCCCCTCCTCCCTGCTCACGCCCAGCAGCAACTGAGGGGTAATCGCACTGGGGTGGGGTGTGCGGAGGGAGAGATGAGGGGTGTCGGGAAGTTCTCAGGCCTCTGGCACCATCGTAACAAGCTTTGTGCTCTCTGGGCTGCCAGGTGCTCGGAGCAGCCTTGTTCTCGCCGGGGCGATTTGTGGGTTTTTCAGAAATCTCTCTTCCACCCCATTCGTTCAGCCCCAGAAATTCTCTCCTGTGGTTCCCTCAGTTTTGGCAGAAGCAGCTGCAGTCTGGCCTTCCCAGGCCCTCGTGTCCCGGCAGCCCCCTCTGCCTCAGGACCCCATGCGGCCACCCCGTGCCCATGCCCAGGGCAGGCCTCTGGGGAACGTTCAGACACATTTTGCCCCAACAAGCTCTGGAAGGGTGGCCTGTTCCCAGTGCAGCACCTCTCCCCCGGCCTGTCACCCCCATCCAGCTTCCCTCGCCCTTCCTCACCCTTCCGATTCCTCATCTACAGACAGACACCAGCCTGCTCTGCCTGGCCCCAAACTGTAGGAGGTTTGTGTTCATCTCCAGGTGATCTCCTTAAAGCTCTGCTCTCTGGCCAGGAGGTAAAGGGGGACCCAACCTCTGTCCTTCCTCCTTAGGGAGGGTGGGACTCAACAAACCAGAGATTCTGGAGAAGTCCTCCCCAAAACCCACTGCCCAGAGCCCCCTCCTAGCCCCCACGTGGAGAGAGGTCCTGGCCTCTCGCCCTTTGCCGGGGCCCTGGGCTGCCTCACCCACAGCTCAGTTTGGTGTCTGTCATCTGTTGTGTTGGTGTTTCAGCTGAAACTTTCATCTTAACCCCCTCCTCCATGGCGAGCGCCCACCAGCCTCAACAGGGCTGACCACGGGCAGGTGGTCTGTGAAGGCAGCATGTGTTGCAGAGGGTGGTGGAGGTGGGCTGGGGCCTCTTTGTTCAGGTGGCACACGACTGCGACTCTTGTCTGATCAGGTCCCGCCTTGATGGGAAACAGGAGTGTGGAGGGTTAGGCGAGTAACGAGCCTTTGTTTATTGCAGTACATTACAAAGCGTCTTTAATATACATGTTCTCATTTAAAACTCACAGCAGCTCAGTGAGATCATTATTACATTATCCCCATTTTTACAGGTAAGGACACAGGTTCAGGAAGTTAAGGGATTATCCAAGATCACACAGCTAGAAGGTAAAAGACTCAAATTTATCATTTGACTTAGGTTGTGCTCTTTTGGTTACACTGTAGTACCTGGGGCCAGGGGCGGGGAAACTTTCCGAAGGCTAGCTTGGTGCAGGGTGTTGTCCTCAGGAGGAGGTCACTGCGGGAGCCACCTGTGCTGGGCCGGCTTGCTGTGCTCTCAGCTACAGTGGACATTCTGTCCCTAACACCTGCCTGCCAGACTGAACTGGCTGTTCTGGGCAAACACAGGTGGCGTGGCGACTTCACTCCCTCTGCTTCCCACCTGACATCTCAAAGACCCACCTAGTTCTGTCTGGGGCCTCCCTACCCTGTGGTCAAATCTCCTGGGTCATCCATCTAGACCCCGGTGAGGACAACCTCTCTGTCCTGCAAAGGGCCTTGGATGAGCGCCCTCTATTGCCCACAGAGAGAAGAGCAGGTTCCACAGCAAAATGGTGACTCTCCAGCCCAGGCCTGCAGGACGTGCCAACCTCCGCAGCTGCACTGGCCCCCTGGTTACCAGGGCGTCTGAAAGTTCACCCGTAAATTTTTGTCCCCTCTCTTCTCTTCTGCACGGTTTGGTTTTAATTCATTACAAGATAGAATCATATGCCAAAGGAGTTAGAGATAGAGAGGAATTTAAACTTTGGTCTCCCTAGCAAGAGACTTACTTGACATCTTGCTTTAATTAACCTTTGTTTTTAGGATGATAAGAGAAACAGATATTGATTGTAGAAAAGTTGGAAAATACAAAAAAGTATATGGAAACAAGTTTAAAAATCATGCTTGAGATTTTTATGTATTTACATTCTAAGATTTTTGTGAATTTCCTTCTAACATCATACCCACATAGGTAAAGCATATCTGTATATATGCTTTTAACAAAATTAGAATGGTATAGTATATACTGTATTGTTCACTGCTCTTTTTCACTTGCTAGTACCTTGTGGGCATATCCTCCCACCATTAGGCTCAGCAGACGTTTAAACAATCCTGTGCGACACATTCCACATTGTACTAGAGAGACAGCAGACAAACTCGTGAGGGATGAATTGCGGGCACCCCTGGGGACCTCTCCCTGGCAAGAGCTTAGGCACATCTTAGCAACCCAGCCTGAAGGAGGAGCTGACCCACGGTGCTGCTGAAGCTTAGAAACCTGCTTTTTTTTCTTACCTAAAAATAAAATTGAACAGAATGTCCCCAAGTTCTCCCACATCCCATGGCTTGGGCTGCGACCTGTCACACGAGTTTCTTCTCAAGGAAGCCTGTGTATCCACCCTTACGTTCTCTCCCTCCGTCCACAAGCTCTGGCCCTCAGCATTCCAAGGCTCCTGTTTCATTGCGTCCTTTAAGTAGAGTCTGGTTACCAAACCCCATCCCGGTCCTCCCGTAATTAAAATGTGCACAACTCTGTTAAAAGCCCTTTTACATAAGAAGTCCATTTGGCCCCTGAATGAAGGGACTCTGAATTGGATTTTTAATAATAGACCAAACCCTCACAATGTCTCAAAGGAAAGCTCCCTTGCTTTTAAATTCAAGTACACAGTACATTCAGCCAAACGCATTCAGAAACTTAATGATTTGGCAATGGGTTGTGTTGGGGGTTTTAGATGATTTGTAAGTGTCAACAAGACTAGCAACAACAGGCCTAATAGTTTCTAACGCTTTATCATGAAATGTTCTCACAGTCTCTAGCTGAAAGCACCCCCCACGCCCGCCTGATGTCTGCTGCCCCTTCTAAGAACCGTGCAACGTACTATGGGTAAAGAAGTTTCTCCTCTCAGCTCAGGACTTTGATGGAAACTGCCTTAACCACTTTTCAGATTGGACTCTAGTGTAACCCTCTTTCTCCTACCTCCTCAGTTCACGCATATTTCTATATTAGAAAAATTGGAGTATTCTTTAGGAATATTTTTTGGTGTGTTTCCACAACCTGTAAATCTTATGACCCGGGAGTGTTTCCCGATGGGAGCTTCAGGGGACAGGCTGGCAGCTGCTACAACAACAAAATCGTCCATCAGATTTGATTGTTAAAAAATATTTTTGATTTAGACCCTGGCCAGACTATAGGCTTGGGGAAACGAGGAAGGGAGGGAGGATGAGAGGAAGAAATTTCTAAATTAATTTAGCCTATCAAGAAATTATGCCTAGTGGACTTAAATCATTAGAATTCTCGAGGAAACTGTGGAGAAGCTTCCTCCTCTGCCTGTGCTGGCTTGGGCATGGGGCTGCGGTGTCATCAGTCTGGGGAAGGAGGGTTATGAGGATAAGAATGGCCTAGAGCCTTCTGTTGAGGTTGTGGGAGGTGTAATCCATGCAGAGGGACATTGAGGTCATAGGAGTCAGCCGGACTCTTTTTTCCTCCCTGTTTCAGGCTGAATCTGGAGTTTGGGATGGACGAAGGCTTTAGAAACACCAGATCGTCAGGGAGCCTGAGGATTTAGGGCTGAGGCCCACTCTCTGAGAAGCAATGGTGTGGAGGCTGCAAGGGGCCAGGAGCGGTCGACCCAGTACCTTGAGCAGCACGTGGGTGTGGGGGTGGTGGCCGGGGTGGGGGGACACAGCTCTCTCGGCCCCAGCACCTCTGTGTGGTAGTCCAGGTCCAGATCTTGTGTCCTCCAGCCCTGGGGAGGGGATATGGAGGTTGTGGTACAGAGGGTCATGGCCTCCCAAAGATGTCCACATCCCAGTCTCTGGCACCTGTGAATACGTTATAGTCCATAGCAAACAAAGTTGCTAATCAGCTGACTTCAATAGAGGGAGACTCTGCTGGATCACGCAGGCAGACTCAATGTCATCACAAGCATCCTTAGAAGTTGCTCATCAGGAAAGGGAAGCAGAAGAGGAGAGAGAAGCAGAGCAGTGGCAGAGTGACAAGGACTCAGCCCACTTTGGCTTTGAAGAGGGAGGAAGCGGCCACCAGCCAAGGAGTGTGGAGGCCTCTAGAAGCTGGACAAGATGAGGAAATGGATTCTCCCCTAGAGCCTCCAGAAGGAATGCAGATTGATTTTAGCCCCTTGTGGCCCATTGAGGACTTCTGACCTCTGGAACTGTAAGAGAATAAAACTGTGTAGTTTTAAGCCACTGTGTGTGGTAATTTGTTAGAGCGGCCACAGGAAGCTGACCCAGAGGTGGACTGGCAGGGCCTACGGTCCGGCACGAGGCACAGGGGCCTTTGAAAGCCGTGACCATGGACGCTGGCTAAGGCCCTACAGGACCTCGGTGGCCACTCTCAGCCCCGGTGCAGGCCAGCCCGGCCACGCCACAGACCAGATCAATGGGGAAGCAGAGGACACGACTCGGGCACGTGCTCATCTCCCTACCCGCCTTCCCCCAAGTTCTTTAGACATGGCCTTGGCCTTGGAGAGGAGCTGAGGGGTGATTGTTGAAAGAAAAAAAATCTGAGAAATTAAGCATTTTGCTTAAATAGTCTGAGCATTTAAGTAGCAACATTCTTTCAATTTGACATTGAATTAAGTTTTGGACTCAATTAAATTGTGAAGGTCAGCTGATGATTTATAAAAAATTAAAAAATGACATTTTCTTTGCACATTTGAGTGTGGCGTGAGTAAATAACAAGATGCCATTATGATTCCAACCAGAGGCGGCATTACAGGCATATCTCCTGCAGTCTGGAGGCTTTTGGGATCTAGAGCAGCCAGTGCATTGGAGAATTCCAGACTTTTCTCTTTATTTGTATGTGTATGTGTATGTACTCATTTATGTGTGTATGTGTGTATGCGTGCGTGTGTGTGTGTGTGTGTGTGTGTGTGTGTGTGTGGACTGATTAGGACACAGAGCTGTACAAGGAGATTGAAGGTTTTTATTTTTGTTTTTTGTTAACCAATGGTATTGATTAAATAAATCTCCTAAGGAGAGAGAAGATGACTTTTCTGTTAAAGTTAGGTATCTAGTAGTGTCATCTGAGAAGAAAAAAGCTCTTCATCAAAAGAAATGGTTAAAAAAAGAAAAGAATTTACAGTATTAAGAAGCATAGGGAATTAGCTGTTAAGTACAATAATTTGAGAATTAGTTAGTGCATAGACCTACTCTTGTCAACTCTGTCTCCACTTTCTGTAAGTTCTAGTCTGAAATTGAGGTTGGCATTGAGGATGTTGAACAGCTAACCGTAAGACAGGGAAATCATCCCGGGTTACCTGGGCGGGCCCAAGGTACACAAAGGTCCTTAGAAGTGGACTCAGGATGGACTTGGCAGGTGTTCGCTTCCACATTGTCACAAAGTGTCCTGCAGTTCATGGTGTTTTATGATAACTTATCCTCACGGTTGGATGGAATTTTCTTTCCTCCTTACCTGCTGTCTCTCCTGCTCCTTGCCCCTTTCCTTTGGTAGGGACTTTATGGTAAGCAGAGCAAAGAGACAGTGATTTGTTACTATAATATACCAAGTTTATGTCTCAAAAAACTGTAAATGTTTGCAAGAGACTGTTTTTCTTGTAGATGTCCCACTTTGAAATACATTCACGTCTCCTCATCTGAATCTCAGGCCAGACCCTTTCCAGTTGCTCCCACCCCACGGAGGCAGAACCGTGCCATGCTTTGTATTGTGCTCTGGTCCTCGGGGAAGTGGAGGTAGAAAAGATAGGTGAGATTGTGTGGGGAGGGGAGGAAGGCCAGCGAGAGAAGGTATCTAAGATTTCCATCCAGGTAAGACAAGAGGTGCCTGGCTGGGGAAAATAACAGCTTTGCACCACCCTCTGGACTCTGTGTGTCCAGACTCAGCTCTTTGAAAGAATTGTTTCCGGGAATGAACTATACCTACATGCCCTTCTAGAAGTTATCAGCACAAATGCAAACTCACAACTTAATCCTTAAGGATGAAAGGGATGTTACCATGATTTTGACCATCATTATACAAATGAAAAAATATTGAGGCACAGGGAGGTGAAACCATTGGTGCAAGGTCATGTTTGAGCCGAAAGGTGGCTGGGATCGGATGTCTGATCTTGCAGACAAGGTACACACTCCCACATTCAGAACAGAAGCCCTCCACTCCAAGACCCCTGCCCCTGTACTTCTTCTGGGCCCAGTCTTGTGCTCTCTGAGGCTGGGCCTCACCTTGTTTCCAGTCTGGTTCCTCCATAGTCTCAGATTTAATCTTGGGATGCTTTGTCTTGGAGCAGGTGGGAGGTGACCTGAACTGTCTCAAGGTGACAGTGTTGGAAGTGAGGGAGGTTGGATGGCTTGAGAAGTGTTCAGATCCCAGTGGAAAACTTTTGGTTCCTGTTGAGTGGAGGTTCTTTGGGCAGACATGGGCAGAACTCCTGAAATCCACACCTTGAAAGAGGGGGTAAGTGCACACACAGAGTCAGGTCATTAAGACTGCCAGGTGTCACCCTGGGGACTCCCACTCTGCTCTGGCTCTGTCACCAACAGCTCACATTACTACTCATCATTCACAGCCATAATTCAGTCAGCAAATGTGTTTTGAGGCTTGGGAAAAGCATAACATTCTTTCAGATTTCAGGATGTTACTCAGACATTTATTTTCACGGTATTCCTCCTTTTTCAGTATTGGATGAACATATATCAACGGCATATATCAACTTATCCATCTTTAGTTCTCAGATAAATGTTATCTCCTCAGAGAAGTTTTCCCTGTCCTCCACTCCCATCTTTTGTTCCAATAAAAATTTTGTTCCTTTTTGCTATTCTATCATAGTAGCCTCTTCTTTTCCAGTACAATCCTGGTATCATGCAGGTATTGTGTTTTTGGCTGCTGGTGACAAAGACTCTACTACAGTGGCTCAAATATACAAGGTAATATTCTCTTATATAAACAATGCCAAGAAGTTTGCTATCTAGGGCTGGTACTGCAATCCCACAGTCATCAGGGACCCAGGAACCTTTTATTTTTTGTGTTCTACTGTCTTAGTATGTCTTTTATCCTCAACATCACCACATGGTCCAATATAGCTGCTAGAGTGCCAGCCATCACATGTACATCTCAGAAACAAGGAAAAAGAAGGTAGGAGGAGGGCTAAAAGCATACCTTTAAGTCAGGTTCCTTTAAGGAGTTTTCTCAGAAGGCCCACACTTTACTTCTGCACACATCTGCATCTCATTGTCCAGAACTTTGTTTTATGGCCATACATAGAGGCAGGGAGCCTGGGACACATAATCTTTGCTTGCACATTGCTGTCCTCAATACTATAGGGAGGAGTAGTATTGTGTACTTCTTTTAGTGAAGAATAAAAGGGAGAATAATGTCAAATAGGCAACAATCTCTGCCCCAGTACATTATTGTATACATATTTAAAATATTTTGTTATGAAAAAAGTTAAATGCATGCAAAAGTAAAGAAAATGGTATATTGAGCTGCTATGTACCAATCAGCCACATTTAGTAACAGTCAACCTCCTGCCATTCTTGTTTCATCAATCCCCACATCTTGTTTTAGGATATTTTAAAGCAAATCTCATACATTACACTGTTTCACTTGTAAATAGTTCAATATGTTTCTCTAGCAGACGAGGACTTTATTTATTTTTTATATAATTTTTTTTTTTGATAGAGCCTCACTCTGCCACCTGGGCTAGAGTGTCGTGGCATCAGCCTAGCTCACAGCAACCTCAAACTCCTGGGCTCAAGTGATCCTCCTGCCTCAGCCTCCCGAGTAGCTGGGACTACAGGCATGTGCCACCATGCCGGGCTAATTTTTCCTATTTTTAGTAGAGATGGGGTCTCACTCTTGCTCAGGCTGGCCTCGAACTCCTGAGCTCAAGTTATCCTCCTGCCTTGGCCTCAGAGTGCTAGGATTACAGGTGTGAGCCACCATACCTGGCCTAGGACTTCAAACATAACCAAAATACCAATAAAATTAGCAAAAATTTCTTAATATCATAATAAGCAGTCCATATTGAACTTTCTCCAATTGTCTCGACAATGTCTTAACAGTTGGTTTAGTTAAATCGCGATCCAAACAAGGTCCACACGTAGCCTTTGATGATATGTCGCTTAAGACTCTCTTTATCTAAATCAGCCCTTTCTCTATTTTTTAATGATACTTGATGAAAATGAATCATTTGTCCTATAGAATTTCCCACATACTGCATTTGGTTGGTTGTATCCGTGAGATTTTATTTCACAAGTTTCTATATCCTCTGTATTATCCAATCAGTAAATCAAGAAACTTGATCAGATTCAAGTGATTTTTTTTTTTGCCAAAATTCCTCATGTGTGGTGTGTGTACTTCCTACTGCACCACTTCACACAGTGGAGTTTCCTTCTTGCTACTTGAATCACAGGGCTCAGGTGTTGTCAGCCCAACCCTTTATCCCATCCTCAGGGAATCCCCAATCAACCTGTTACCTACGGGTGTTAGCACTTGATGTGTGTTGCTTAGATACGTGCTTTCTTTAGGAGTTGCAAAAGGCGACAGGTAATTATGTTTATGTGCGTAGTCTAGGTGGGGAGGCAAGGAAACGGATTCTCCCTTATGGCCTCCAGGTGGAATGCAGCCTGGCCAACACCTTGATTTTAGACTTCGATCCCCAGAACTTTAAGAAAATGAATCTGGATTGGTAATTTGTTATAGCAGCAATAAGAAACTAACACAGAGGCATAACATCCTTTTTCAATTTAGCAAGAACAGAGAGCTGATGCTGGAAGGAAAAACTGTATCTCATTTCATAAGTTAGTAACGTTTTAAAATCCAGTGTAGAGGCCCTGGAGGGTCTCCTGAATGGTGTCCTGTTCCTTATCTGGTGTTGGGCCCTGGGTGCTTTAACACTAGATGTGGAAGTGTTTCTTGGTAATTATCCGGATTTGATTAGATTAGATAACTTGATTTCACTGAATGCCCATAGTAATGGACGGTAGGGCTTCTAGGATTTCTAGGTAGCTTGAGCTAAGGTTTTTACCAAATTGGAAGGGGGCTAAGGGACTTGCTTTAGACCAGGATTTGTAAACCTACTGCTTTTTAAAACCTACTCCTGTCACTTGGATTGCATAGTTTTCTTTGAGGTGGTTTAAGGATGGCTTGCAGATGAGGAATACAAACCCCACCCACACACACACATTTTGTTTTCTGCTGAACCATTTGAGAATTAGTTGCAGGCATCGTGATCCTTTAGCCCTAAATCCTTTGTCATTTGTCTCTTAAGAAAAAAGATATTCTCCCACAACTATAAAAACATGTAAATATACTCAAAAATTTTATAGTAACGCAATATACTAATATGCAGTCCATGTTCAAATTTCCCCAATTATGTCTAAGATGTCCTTTATAGTTTTCTTTTTGAACTCAGGGTACTATCAAGGGTCACACTTTGTATTTAGTTGTTATGGCTTTTTAATTTCGATAAAGCTTATTGTGATAGAATATAAACTGTATGAAAGCAGGCATTTTAGTCTGTTCACTACCTAGCACAGAGTAGACACTTAGTAGATCCGTTTTAAATGAAAACTAGAGGAAGTAATTGCCACTCCTTCAAGACGTTCCTTGATGCAGCCACTGGGGTATTTATCCTCCACTCTTCTTTGATAAACAACTTACCCCCATCACATGTTTGCATATGTGATCCATTGCAGCTGATCACAATAGCCTACTCCCATGAAAAAATGATGATTGCAGAGGAGGGCATGGGACAAAATCAGGGCCGATGAGGATTCTTTTGAAGATTGATTTATTTACACACTAGGAAAGAGATATTTTCTCGCCACTAGGATTTCTAAGCCAGAAGCATATGGTCTGGAATGGTCAATAGCCATTCCCCACTAACTTTTAAAGACAGCCTACTTTCTGCAAGAGGAGAGAGTAAAAATTAAAAAAAAAAAAAAAATGAACAGAGGAAAGCCAAGCTGAAAAATGGAGCTCATGAGTGTAAGAATCCTTACAACCTTCTTTCAGCACCTGGATCCAGCCCTGCCTGAAGTCCTGATCCACTCATAAATATATCAGATACATAAAGCAATATACAGCTGTTTTGCTTAAGTATTCTGAGTTGGTTTTCTGTCACTCGCACTATAAAAGGTCCTCACTAATCCAGTCACTTCATCTTGCCTTATTAAAAGTCAGTTTTATTCTATCCTTCATCTGATGATACAGGTTACCTTCTGAACCACATTTGTTCCACTGCCGTAATTCCCTTACTGTGAGGATTCATTGAGTCATGTAACTTTTTTTGGTAACACGTCTATTGTCTTAGGACTTCTGGGAACCACATTGAACATAAAAGCAATTGGAAATCATGCAGCTATAAGGAAAAATATTCAAGGGAGGAAACTAGACAGGAAATTCCAAGTTGGGTGGAACATTTAAGACTTAAAAGTGAGGTTCCATTTATATAATTGCTGCCTTGGATATTCTTATTTCAATTTTTTTTCAGGACAAGTTTTTTTTTTTTTTTTTTTTTTTTAATAGCCCCCACTACCTTTAGAAATAATGACAAGTCAAGAAACAAAGCAGGCAGGTCTGAGTGAACCCCTGCCCCCAACCATACTGAATCACTGTGAATCCAGGTCAAGCGATTGCCTGTGCTGTCTGTTCTGTTCTGTGCAGCTGCCTCTCTGCAGACCCGCCTTCTCTGTCCTGCTCCGACGTCAGGGGCTGTTGGACAAACAGAGCTGTTGAGAGGAGCCACTGGTTTGCACAGAGCCAAATGGGATGTGTTGTAGGAGGGTTGTAATTGAAATCCCCACTCTGTCACGAGGACTTCATTAGAATAAATGGCAAGGAGTACGCTCGGTGCCAGGCAAACCCACCCACCAGTGGCATGTCGAGGGCTTGAAGGGTTAAGCAAAAAAAAAAAAAAATAATCACATTCATTTCATCATGTTGGACAGAAAAAGAGAGAGAGCTCTTCTTGCGGTGCAACCAGACAGTGAAGGCCTGAGGTAGGATTACAAACTCTTTAGGTCCTGACCGCGGCTGTCCGCGGGGATTTTCGGAACGGAAGTTTCTAGAGCTCCAGCGCTCACGTTGCACGACGAAGGGCCCAGCACTCGGCGTCCGCGCTGACCTCAGCTTGGTGGCCCTCCCGCTGCAGGACTAGGGGTTCTTCCGCGGAGCAGTGAGGCCGATCCGCATTGTTATGGAAATATTTGATGAGGAGGCGCATTCTTTTGTAGTAATACCTGCATCACAGACACAGGACTTGACCAACCTCAAGGGACTGATCCCCAGATGAGGCCCCGGCCCCGCTGGAAATTGGTGCGACTCGTGCTGCGCCCGCCCCGCCTGCGTGGACCCGCTGCCCTGGGAGCGGTTCGGCCCTAGCTGGCCTTGGTACTCCGTTGTACCATTGTCCTCCTCCTTCCTAGTCGCTTTTCTTTTATTTCCATGCTGTTTAAAGTTTTTTCCAGCGTGCCTGTATTTCTTTAGAAGTCAAGTGTTCAATTCAGCGAATAATGAACGTAGGAGGGAGGAAGGGAAGGAAAAAGGGGGAATCTGTGAGCATCTCCTGCTGAGATCGCTGCTTGAGAAGGAAGGATATTCCTATGCTCACTTTACGGTGTGATCCTGACACATCTGGTGGGTAAATTAGTTGATTTTAACACTAAAAGGAATTTTAAAAAGTGAAACCCTAAAAGCTATTTTTATGCATGATATACATGTGCTTCTTGTGTGCTTGAGTATAAACTAGTATGAAGAGTGAAACCTACGTGGCCCGTAGCATCCTGAATTCTTCCAAGTGAGGAAGAAATGCTTCTTGACCATCTGTTATGGGCAAGGCCCTATGTTAGCACATTAGAAATGCTAGGAGGAATAAAATATAGTTAATAACCTGATAGGAAGAATAAGATCGCTTGCCCATTTGCTCGTTCTTCCAATTATCGGTAAAGTATTTATTCAGAGCATCTTATGTGCCAGGCTCAGTGCTGGCGCTGGGGACAGAGACACGAGAGAGAAAGAGGCATTTCTGCCCTCGGGAGCCGCGTGGTCTAGCCGAGGTTACACACGTACCCAACCTTCTCAAACAAAGCCAGATGCACTGCCGGGGAAGAGCACAGGTCTGTGGCTTGGCTGACCAATATGGTCCCCTGAACACAAAATGCAGCTAGTGAACTGAGGAGCTGCAATTTTAGTGCTATTTCATTCTAATTAACAAGATCAAATTTAAAAACTGATACTTGTCTCAGTTGTTGGAAGACTTTTCAGTATGTTTGGAACAAATTGGGCATGCCAAGCTACTTTTTCAATTGTAAACTGTGTGAGATCTAAATACCCGTCAGGTGTTTCCTGTGAAAATTTGGCACCTGAGTGAGATGTGCCTTAAGTATAAATGCACACTGGAGTTTGAAGATTTGGTACCAAAGGAAAAAGAATGTGCAATAAAGCATCGATAATTTGTGTTCGTTACATATTAAAATGATAACATTTTGAATATTTGGGGTTAAATAAAATGTATTACTAAGATTGATTTCATCTGTTTCCTTCTTTTTTAATTTGACAACTAGACAATTTTAAGTTATGTTTGTGACTTGCATTTATTTCTAAGAATGCGCAGGTCTATGGGGTTTTGAAGGAGAGAGAAAGCCTATCATGAAACTAATGTTTTGACATCAGCTTTACAGAAGTGACTGGATTGATGAGGCAGAGAGGGCAGAGGGCACTCCTAGGAGAGAGGAGGCTGCACAAGGCTGGGTTGTGGGATGATGCCAGGTGTGCCAGGTGTGTGGGAGAGCCCCGGGAACCGTGTTCAGGGAGCAGGAGCTATTTGTAAGGGCTGGCCAGGATGAGGGGGCCCTGGAGTGGAGCATCGTAAGTGACATGTGCCGTGAGTATAACAGGACCAGCCCGGCTCAGCGAGCTGTGCTTCATCCTCTTGGCCCAGAGGGAGCTGGGAGGCTTTTGGGCAGGGGCAGAGTGGTAAGAGCAGCCTTGGTGATATGTATCTGACTGCAGTGTGCAAAATGGGATAGAGCGGGGAGAACCGGAAACAGGGAGACATGTTTTGAAAACCCCACAGTACTTCTAGAAGCACCCTGTGGGGTACAAGGAGAGCTTTGGTTCAGCCAAGAATCTAGAAAACAGAAAAAAAAAAGCAAATAATAAAAATTTCATGAGATTCTTATACAGATTAATGTAGGCCTTATTCACACTCTGTTTCCTATGAACTACTCTTTTGTGAACTAATTTTTTCCCCTTGAAGGTTTTTTTTTTTAAAAAAAGTGTTCATTTTTAACTCCTGTGTAGCTACAGTATAACCCGAGCATTGTCCTGGAGTCTGGGGATGGCGGTATGTCAAGCCCCTCATAAGGGACCTCGTCAGTTTGCTTATCATAGGACAAACACAAGTCTCCAAAGAGTGTGAACTCCAAAGTCAGAGTCACAGGAGACAAATATTTGGAGAAGTGAATATTAATTCCTAGAGATGTTCTGGAAAGGTCATGGATTATAGAAATGTAGAATAGCAAGGTCTTCTTGGTGTCATCCAACCCAACTTTTCATTTCATTAGAGAAATAGGCCCAGAGAGGTTCAATGACACGTCCAATGTCACACAGCTAGTTAGCAGCAGAACAGCGATCAGAATCTGAGCCTTCAGGTTTTCAGGACATCTCCCACCACGCCACATGGAATGCTGTCCATTAGGAACACCAAACATACAATGACTCTATTAATAGAAGTTAAGGTTAAATGATGAGGAGCTGTGAAAGGTCATAGTTGAGCCTGTCTATATATAGAGACAGGTTATGTAAGCACAGCAGTTCTAGGAAGAAAAAGGGATGGGGCGTCTGTTCTCTCCGATGCAGCTCTCACAAGTGTCATTGGCCAATCCTAAATGGCTCGTGGACAGCTGCCCAGCCTTGGGACATGAGGGAGGAACACTTAATCCTCACTCAGGGCGGCTGCAGCGTGGAGGGCCAGTTCTACCACCTCCTTCGGAAGGTTTTCAGTATCATAGCCTCTTCCCTTCCGGGTCTGCAAGGGAGAAAGAAGAATGAGAAGACTACAGTAGGAGAGAGATGTTGAGAAAAAACTAGGAGAGGGAGAGTGTTGAAAGGCTGAGCTGAGGGCTCAGCTCAAATGTAAATGTTCGGAACATTATGAAGGCTCTTTAAATAGACCTCTCACAGGTGAACACAGTGACAGAGAAAAGCCGGCCTGTGCTCCAGGGAACTAAGTAAATAAGCACAGACGTCAAATGTTCAGAGTGGGATGGGGCTGGGGTGGACCAGGAGCTCGGCAGAAAGTACAAGAACGTCTTTGGTTTTAATTGCCAAGTCCTGTTCTATTAGCAATCACACCTGTGGAGTTGCTCATATTTCAGGAAATATTTTCTGCTTAGGGACTTTCGGAGGAAAATTTGAAAATCCAGCCTCAACTCAGAAGCAGAGCAGCCTCTGAGCCATGAGTAGAGTTTATGAATAGTTTAGGATTTCTTAAGGAGTCCTTTTGCAGTTCAAATGAGTTTGCTTATCAGCGTGTGTTTTATACATTCTCCTTGATGATGGAAACCCAATGATTATCATTAAATGACTGGAGAATTAATCCTGTATAAACCAACCTATGACCCCTGGAAAAAAGCCATGTAAGCTGGTCTCCTCCCAACTTTACAGTGTTCTTCCATCTGAGCAGGGCACGAGTAGGCAAAAAACAAGAGCAAAACCACAAGCAAAGGCCATGTGTGGCTTTTGATTAGACATTAAATCTCAGACAGTTGTTAAACTTCTTGAACTCTCTGGCTTCAGTCCAGGTTTGAAAGCAGGTCAAACAAGTCAAGCTGAGAATAGAGTATACAACCTTTTGTTCTCAGAATGCTTTGAAGATTGTTTCAGGGTTAATGTTTGACTTTGGGTCTTAACTATTTTATGCTTCAATTTCCTTACATACAAACAGCACATAAATCTTGCAGTGAGAGAAGATCACATTTTCTCATAAATGTGAATAGTATAAACTCTTTCCTTTGGAGAGTAAAGCAAAGTGGTAGAGCTGAAGGTCTAGAGCAGCATGGTCCAATAAAGGTATAATGTGAGCCACAAATACAGACCACGCATGGCGTGTTAACTTTTCTAATAGCCACATAAGAAAGTAAAAACAAATAGGTGAAATTAATTTTAATAACATTTATTTTGTTCAATATATTCCAAATATTATTTTAACATGTAATCAATATTTTAAACATTATTAGTGAGATATTAAGAGTTTGCATTCTTTTCTTCATACAAGTCATCAAAATATAGTGTGTATTTTACACTTACTACCTGTCTCAATTCAGACTGGGCACATTTCAGGTGCTCCATGGCTATATGTGGCTAGTGGCTACTGCATTGGGCAGGGTAGCTCTAGAGTCAAACTGAATTGACTGAGGAACTGCCTGATCTTGAGCAAGTTATTTAAACATCCTGTGCCTCAGTTTCCACATGTATAAAATGGGAGTAATAATAGTATCTACTTTATTGGGTTTGTCATGAAGACAACATGTGTAAATATATATAAAACCCTCAGTGCCAGGCAGGCATAGATTTGATCAATCCGTGTCAACTACCATTATTAGTTTTGGCAAAAGTATAGGATAAAGTGTTAATTTTTCTCAAAATGCGGTAATTCCAAACCAAGTGAAATTGTAAATTTAGAACCCAGATTTTTTTTTTTCTTTTGGGACAATTACTTAGCTGCCCAAACCAGGAAAACATACTTGAAATACTTCATTCTTAGCCATTTTTAAAATGTTGAATGTCCCCTCCCTCACTCCATGGCAAGGGAAAATAAGAACAGTTCTAACTGGTCAACTTTTATTGCACCTTGTCAAAAAAATGTTTAACATATCTGAATAGTTTTGTGGGATTGTACTGTTTGTAAAAGCGCATGCATTTAGATTTCGAGGGATACAATTTCAATTTGGGAGCTTTTAAAAGAATAAAACATTCAGTTTTGAGCTAGAATTCCTTGCTCAGTTCTCTAAAGCAGTTTTGCCTTTGGATGACAGCCACGTTCTGCATCGTCCTAGAGTCCTGTGGGTTCGCTGTGGTGCCCCAGATGCACATCAAAGGAGCGGAGCATGTGCTTGGCGGCCACAGGGGCCAAATTGTTATGTGAATTTCTTCTTAATCTCGTCTTTGATGCCTGTGAATGAGCATGAGTGGTAAAAAATTTGATCAGGCCAAGTTATCAGGCTGTGTCCACACATGGCCAAGATCGAGACATATTAGTGTCACTTGCCACATGGTATGAAGACCCACAGGGAATCAGGAAACTGCCATTTGGGGTCCATTTTGCTGTTGTCCTCAGTCTTAGTGATTGTACCCAACATCTCCCTGGTATTCACTCCCCACATCTGCTCATGCTGCAGCCTTGGATAGAGTCCGCGTTTATCGCTTGAAAGTACATTTGCATCTGTTGTAGGTTGGAGGAATTTGGGGGCGATTAAGGAAAAAGATATGACCAGGAGAGGCAGTCACAGACAATAGCTTTATTGGGTGGTGCTTGGACAGTGTTGCATGAGAAGGCAAATCCCTCATAGCTGGAGATGTCCAGAGGCTCTAGGGGCCCAACCTCCAAAGGGGAGGAAGAGAAGGGAACTCCTAGGAGTGGGGGACCTAGTTGACATTCCTCAGCAGCACGGTGGGGCATCTCTGGATCAGAGAGCCCCAAAGGGCAGTAGCAGCTTGGAGTCTCACTGCTGCAATGCTGTATCTTATCAACGGCCAACAGGCGTCGGGTGAGGTTTCGAGGAGCATTCAAAACAGTAGGCCCTACGTGGCTAAAAATCTGCTCATTTAGGCTATTTTTGAAATAAACTGGATATGTAAAAATTTGTGTTTGGTGCCACCAGGCTTTTGAGCTAATGGGTCTCAGGCTACAGTGGAGGAAAACAACTGAGAGGCCAAACCCAGAAGCCGTCTTTGACGCATTTGGTAGCAGTCCTTCATTCCACGTAAGTGGTATGGCTTGCTGGAAAGACACAGGAGAGAACCTTGGATTCCGGTTGTGGCTACCTATGGACTGCTTACCTGTCTCTTGGAAGGGCAGTCAATCTCTTGGGGTCTTATTTTCCTTATGGATAAAGTGAGGGGTGGGGCCAGCTGACCTCTCAGTTTCCAGATCAAAATATTTATGACTCTCAGATTCTTGAAACTTGCTCATCATGGTAGACGGGTACGTTTTACCATTAGATGAAGACTCTGCAACATAGAGCAGACAGACATGGAGCTTTACATCAACACTCACTTGGTTCCTCACAGAGACTGGATTAGAACTCAGGTTTCTGAGTGTCTAGATCATTTGTGTTTTCTATTACCCTGATGAGCAAATAAGAGGAATCTTCACAAAATGTTGTTCTGGAGATGAAATTAAAATTCTGCCACTGCATGTAAGTGTGGCCCAAGCCAGAGACAACTCAAATTTCAGATTTATAGCAATGCCATAATATTGTCATCCTACTTCCTTTACATGTTTGCATTTATAAACATTTGGAGTAAAAGAACTACAGCACCACTGTTTCTGTGATTGTTTTGCTTTTTGCTATCACCTTACATTTGTTTATATTTTATGATTCAATAAGCATATTCCTATTTGTTATATCTTTTATTCTCTCAGTGACAGTGGACAATAGTGTGCTGGTATTGTTTTAACAATCAGCTCTCTGCAGAGGAGGAGGTTTGCTAATTTTGGTGGTGTGAATACTTTTACCAGGGTTGATTTGGGGCTACCAACATGAGGTCACTGACTGCGAGGTTGGGAAGTGGCAGGCACCATCAGCCCTCGTGAGCCTATGCTAACTGCTCTGGCACGCTGCCGAGAGTGAGGTTCAACCAGTGCACCCACTCTTGCTTTATCTACTCATAGGTTCTAAACTTAAATCACTAATCACACTTGCAAAAATATGTTTAATGCTTGTTCCCACTGGCTCATTACTCTAGGGGTATAGAAACTGTGTTGTCTTATTCCCCACTATTCCTGGGGTTTAATTTTGCTTTATCTGTTGCTTTCTATAAAATCGCACAGCCAATGAAATGTTATTCATGAAGAGCCCACACCTGGTGACGTTGTACCCAGACACCGGTATTTCTTCCACATCCATGGGGCTCAGTCTTACCCCATATTGTTTTCTCAAGGGTGGGATCTGAGCTTTCAGTTCTAACAAAGATCTTCTCTGTCCTGGTTATTACTATGAAGACTAATTACTATTTTTAATAAAGAGCATCAGTTGCAAGTATAACACTGAACTCCTCCTGGAGACTGTGCTTGAGAAACACACTCTCTGTTTTACTCACCATTATTGGTGCTGTAGAGAGAGTTTGACTTCCTCTTATGGTCACTGGCTGGGGAGTGTTGCTTTCTGAAAAGAGGGAGGTCTACCTAAAAATAAACGAGTTTTAAAGTCTTTATCCTAAAACTTTTCTAAATTGTAAAAGAAATCACTCCGGAGACTCAGCGAATGTTTTGGCCCTGAAAGCATCTACATTTGACTGTCCTGGAACACGGTGTTCTCTGGCTGTCAAACCGTGTCCATTTGTTTCTGGCTCTAACGTTTCAGAGGACTTCGTGGCCCTGCTTCCCAGACCTGAGTTTAATTGGAGAGTTAATTATCTGAGCAAGGACATGTAAGCCAAGTTGAGTTTGGGGGCGTAGCCTGTGATCTCCCTTCCACTTCAATAAACAAGAAAGTCTTTGTGGATCTTTGTTGACTGTGTTTTTACATAAGCAGATGCTCCATATAGCAGAGGGAAGGAACTAGGGAGAGCAGCCTGTAACAAGATCATGTTTAGCTAAGATGGGTACAAAAGTTCCTTTATCTTTTTGCAATAACTTAGCCTAGAAAGACCTGAGGCCGGAGCTGTGAACCGCTGGGTTCAGTTCCAAGTGGGTGTTTGGGCTATTTCAGCAAAACAGGAAGGAATGAGGGTTCATGCGCCTGGCCTCAGCCTTCAGTCTTGATTCCCGATTAGTATGTGCTTCTCAGATGGAATTCATAAGCACCTTGAATAATTTATCCTTCTTCTCATTCCAGAAATTCTTTCGTTAGGTGTTTTCAAAAGTTTCTTTCTTTCAAATCCACACAACCTTGGCTCCTAGACTGTCTTCACTAATTCATGGTCTCCATGGCAACCAACTGAAGGATCTATTCAAGTCTATCTACAATGACCCTAATGAAAATGATGTAACATCACTTAAAATAGGTGTCTCTTCTCTATAGCAGGGTTCTATTTCCTACGTTTCTAATGACTATCTCTTAAAAAATCCCCTCTTCCACATCACAAATTTTACACATTCTGTTGTTCCTGGGATTCTTCTATCTTTTTAAATTATTGTTTTACTATAGGGCAACTGCGAATACTAACCTTAGTTTCCTCATCTGCAAAACTAGGGTAACAATAACATTCCTACTTATCAGACAGGATTAGTTCAATAATAAGATGATGATGTGCAGGTGCTGGAAATGTTGTAAAGTAGCGTGTGACCAAAATCTAGAACATTGGAAGCATCAAATGTTAGTAAAGATATAGAGGAACAAGAACGCTCACTCATTGCTGACAGGAATTCAAAATGGCGTAGCCACTTTGGAAATAGCTTGGCAGTTTCTTACAAACCTAAAAATATTCTTACTATATGATCCAGCAAATGCACTCCTTGGTATTTACCCAAAGGAGTCGAGAAGTTATGTGCACACAAAAACCTGCATATAGATGTTTATAGCCGCTTTATTCATAGTTGCCAAAACTCGGAAGCAAGCAAGATGTCCTTCAACAGGTGAACGGATGACTAAACTGTGGTACATCCAGACAATAAAATATTATTCCATGCTAAAAAGAAATGAGGTTTCAGGATATAAAAAGACATGGAAGAAACTTAGATACATACTACCAAGTGAAAGAGCAAGTCTGAAAAGTCTCCATACTGGGTGATTCCAACAATATGACATTCTGAAAAAACTAAACTATGGAGACAGTAAAAAGATCAGTGGTTGTCAGAGGTTGGGGTGGTATTGGGGGAGAGGGAAAAATAGGCAGAGTGCAGGAAAGTTTTGGGGCAGTGAAAATATTAATACTCTGTACGATACTGCAATGGTGGATACATGTTGTTATACATTTGTTTAAATTCATAGACTGTAGGATGCTAGGAGTGGACCCTAATGTAAACTGTGGTCTGTGGATGATAATGATGTGTCGATGTAAGTTCATCAGTTCAACAAATGCACCCCTGTGGTGGGGAATGTTGATGGCGGAGGAGGCTGTGCATGTGTGTGGGGAGGGGGTATACGGGAACTCTCTGCACTTTCCTCTCAATTTGACTGTGAACCTAAAACTGCTCTAAAAAAATTAAGTCTTTCTAAAAAATAGGAAGGAGATAAACCAACCAAATATAGTACATGAACCTTGAAAAGATCCTTCATTTGGGGGAAAAAGAAACATGAAAAGAAGTTTTTTCCAGGGCACTTGCAGAAATTTAAGTATTATTCAATTAATATTAATATCTTAAGTCTGTGCTAATAACTAGTGCTGCTAACATTTGCCCTCTCTCCTCTCTCTCAACACATACATGGACACACACACACACAAACTATTTTGGCTCAACCATTGAAACTAATTTGTATGCATCCTGACACTGCACTCTTAAATACTTCAGCATGCATTTCCTATAAATAAATATATTCTATATAATCGCAGCACCAGGGTTCATATTTAAACCCAGGAAACAATTTCATATAAATACTTAAGGAAATGACTTGAGGTTCTGACTTCAAGGGTACTCTCATCCTCAGCTCCTGCTTAAGGGCAAATAAAAAATATGCTATCAACACCACAATAGTTTCAGAACAATCAGTGGCACACAGAGGAATATCAGAATAAAACTAAACGCTTCCTACGGATGCGTGGACATCTCTGGGAAGCTCTAACCTTGAGTTCCAGGTGTCGACTCCTGCTTGCAGATGCTAAGAGCTTCCTCTCTGGTGGGCCCCTGGGAACAACTGCCCAAGTCAGCGTCAGGAACCGCAGCACTCCCTGAAGCCCACTCTCACGCAGAGTGTCTGCTGTCCCCACTGGCCATCTCCAAATGGACACATACCTGGAGGCTGACATCATAACTTTGCTGTACTTGACCTTCTGAAAGTTTTTCCTGGACCCTGGAGCACTATTCCCACTACCTTAGAACCTACTCTAGTTTTGTCTTGTTCTCACTGCCTCCCTAGAAACCACTCTGTCGGTGGCTTTCCCAAATGTACCTCCTTAGGACATGGCTCTGCTCTCCAGAGGTACAGTCACAGGAAGACGTACTGTCACTCAAAGCCCTGCTTTAGAGGCAGGCCTGCTGGAACATTTGTGGGAGCTGGGTGAGAGTCCAGGTGGAGGCCATATACCACACGTTTAAGTGCATACACATTATAAGGCAAGCTTATGAACTGTTAAGTACGCTATGTTCTACCCTTCTACGTTGACAAATACACCTTCTGTTACTGCCTGCTTGGCAAAGACCACCAGGAGCATACCTGCAGTGGAGCAAAGTTGAGTGGATTGACTCGTTGCACCAAGAGAGACCACACTCCATGGGGAGCTGTGGGGCATCTCAGTCAGAAGGCGTAGCAAGAACCTGTCAGAGGATTTGGGCTGATGGTCGGGGATTTGGAGAAGGGTCCAAGGAGGCATGACTTTGCTCTGGATTAAATGGATGCTGTCAGGAAGCGGGGGTGGTTCTATGACTGGGTCTCCTAACAAAGCGGGGCTCATGCTGTGATTGGCAAAGCAGCAGTGGTCACTTGTGTTAGCCAGGAAAGGGAGCCGTGGTCATTGTTGTGGTTTGGATAATGTTCTTGTTTTGGTCTGTGCTCAGACAAAATTACAGAGTGGTCTTGTTTTCCTCTGGTACCATCCTGGTCACAGAGTGGCCTTGTCTGATGCTGGCGTTTTGTGAAATTGTTTAGGTTCAACCGGAGAACACCATGGACCCTCTGGGAGAGAGGCCAGCTCCAGGTAACACCAGCCTGGCCGATGGTGCCGCGTCGCCTTTCTCTTTCTCCCTTCATAGTGACAAGGAGGGCTAGGTTTGGATTTGGAAGTCTTGGACGACTCAGTGCTGTGTGCCAGGAGGTGGCAGTGGGGAGGACCAATCTCCACTCTCCTTCTCCCACGCCTGGCTCCTTCCCGCCCTGGATCCACCTCACGCTGTGAAAGGCTGAACACTCATGAGTGCGCACATCCCATGCCACACACTCAAGCTGACCCTCGGCCACCACTTGGGCCCAGGACTCTGCAGGCTGGCAGTGATGTGCGTCCTCAGGAGCACGGATTCTGGAGAGGCCCCCGCAGGCCTGGAAAGCAGGCTCAGGCTGTTTGGGCACCTGGAACATAACTGAGGAGTTGGCTCCAGGTGGCTCATGCCTTTGGTCCTACAGATATGGGGAAGGGCATGGTCCGAAGGGGACCAGAGGAGACCTATGGTAAGGTCCTAGGAGTCCTCTTGCCCAGGTCTAAGAGGGTCTGTCTGTAATTGCTGACTCCCTGCCTTGGCCCACTCATTACACTGATCTCCCACATCTGGCAGAACTGCTACTCCTGGTCTCTTCTGGCTTGCCCAGTTCTATTGTCACTGAAGCTGTGTATTATGACAATCAGCACATATGTGCATGCCCATGAGCATGCATATGCACACACACACACACACACACACACACACACACACACACACATACAAAAAAAAGGTAAACCCAAACTGACCAGAGGTGTGGCACTATTCAATGTTCAATGCCATTTTTATTCCTTTAACTATTTTTTGTTTGTTTGTTTTGTCCAGCCTGAGTTTCACCATGTTGCTTAGGGTGGTCTCCAACTCCTGGCCTCAAGCCATCCTCCTGCTTGGGCCTCTCCATGCCTGGGATTACAGGCCTGAGCCACTAAGCCCGGCCTATTCCTTCACCTATTTTTTTAAATTAGAGATGAGGTCTTGCTATGTTGTCCAGGCTGGCCTCAAACCCCTGGGCTCAAGCATCCCCGGCAGCCAGGACTACAGGCATAGCTGTTGCACCCAGCTCCCTCAAGTTTTTAAAAGAAATATAAAAATACACTAAAACTTGCTTAAAATTAATGTTTGTATAAATGGCCTAACTCTGTAGGAGTAAAAATATGTCCCTAATGTGTCAGTATTTGCAAAAATGCGGTAATTGGTGAGTCACATTTCCTGAGAAGCCATACTAATTTACTAATTCTATCTTCCTTTAAAATGTTTTGGCTTTTAGATTAGAAACAAGGTTAACATTTCCAGAACGAATTTTCATAATGTATTTTACTTCTTAGCTAAGAATATTTGGTTCTTCTCTTGTTTCTTTCTTTTCAGAGGAGAAAAAGTCTTTATTATTCTAGAAGGTAAAGAACGTGACCTCCAGTTTTTGTGCTCAAAGAATCCTCCTTTAGATAATAACAACTTCAGACGGTGATACTTTAGGACGTTGGCTTTAACGGTTATTAAAGGAAGGCACTGAGGGGTTATTGATGTAAATGTCGATGTATACATGACCCCATGAGAAAGAGCATCCTGTATTTACCTTTTAAGAACATTCTGGCATGGAAATCTCATGTCTTCAGACATAAAAATGATAAAACCATGTTCCTTATCTGTTTGGGACTATTTTACAAAAGAGAATTTTATTTTTCTCACTCAGAGAAAAGGAATATTTTTATATCCCTTAGGTTTACGCAAAATAAGCTTTGTCTCTTCTTTCGGGT
The DNA here is from genome assembly GCF_000956105.1 of Propithecus coquereli. Taxonomy (NCBI): domain Eukaryota; kingdom Metazoa; phylum Chordata; class Mammalia; order Primates; family Indriidae; genus Propithecus; species Propithecus coquereli. The sequence goes on along the minus strand of NW_012134969.1, from coordinate 6,667,925 downwards.
ACTAGTAAATTAAAACATTTTCGCCTTGCTGTTAATCACGGTTTAGTGAAGCTTCTGAGCACGCTGCATGTGCATCTCCTTCCTTAATCTTTTTCTGTCTGTTCTTCCCTTTGTTCTATGAGTATGATTAATGAAGAGGGTAGGTATGGACTAAGACTTTTTGTTGAATCCCAACTCCATAATTTATTAACTGGGTGATGGTGATCACATACCCCAGGTTTACTTCCTTAAAATGGGAAAAATAACAACAGTTACTTTACAGGGTTGTAAGGATCAAACGGAAAGTGCTTGGTGTGGTATCTGGCACACAGTAAGCATCCAATAAATGTAAACATTGACTTTTTTTGTTAGCAGCATTTAATGAATTCCCATTATGGATGAGGCACTGTGCTGGATGCTGAGGACACAGTAGGAAATGGCGTGTGCTCTGTTCTCCGCAGACTTGCAGTACAGGGCTGGGAGGCAGGCAAGGAAACAGAGGGGCAGAACATGGTCGGAGCTGAGATTGCCATAGCAGGGCCCAGGAAAAGCCCCCTATCCAGTTTTGAGAAGTCAGGTAAAGCTTTCCAGGGCTGACGTCTCTGCTGACACCTAAATGGTGAATAAGAACCGACAAGGTACTGTGAGATCTGATGGGGCCTTCCAAGCAGTGGGAACAACATGTGCCAAGTCCCAGAGGCAAGAGAGACCATGGAAACTGCAATCCTACCATCCGACCTCCTCAAATCCTTGATGCGATAAGAAAGAATGAAAATAAATTAAACAACTTTTTCCCTCTGCATCTTTCATTCTTTTTGGGTTATTCTCTGTTTCTCAGAAGTCCTGTGTAGAATAACTAATTGCATTTTGTGTAGAGGGGGCCAACACGATGCTTTTGCGTGGGCATCCTCAGGCCTTGTTTTGCTTTGCTTCCCTCTGCCTGTACGCATCCTCAGGCTAATGGCTGTCCTCGGGTCTTGGTCAGCATTCCCCCTCCCTGAGCTTCTCTGTCCCAGGCAATATTTGTTTTAGCTTCTGTTACCCTTTTAGATTTAATCTGCTGTTTTTTAGGTTCATTTTTTTTCCCCATTTCATGAAATCTTTGATTTTTTTCCCCTGACTTTTTCCTGTTGTTCTAACTTCCTTCAACTGATGGTCACTGTTAAGGTTTTCACTGGTTTGTTTCACTCCTTTGTCTTATCAGTAAAAAAGCTTAAAAATTTGTTTAATATCCAGAATGGTCTTTGGAATACAATCTTTTCTTTCACATTGATCATCGTCCTTGCTATAATGCTTTCACTAGGATTTAACCCTTGTTTTAAGATGCTCTTGGCCAAGATATCGAAATTGGCATTACAATAAAAATACCACATACTTTCGCATAGCATGTCTTGCTGAAGCCAAAATAAATAATTTCTACTGGCTGTTTCAGTGGAGTCTAAGATACTCAGATAATCAAAATCAACAATCGAAATTTGCCCAGAAGTCTTAGTGACTGGCACAAAACTGAATATCACAGGCATTTTAGTAAAGCATCACTCTTAATCCCGACTTTGCTATGCCCACCCACCGCGTTTTCCAATGCTAATAGCAGAAGATAATGGATTTTGCACACTTGCTATGTGCGAGATGCTTTGCTGAGTGAATGTGAGCACAAGTGCATTCAGTCCTTATAAAAAACCTACAAGGTAGGTACTATTATTGTCCCTATTTTATAGATTAGGTTTTGAGAGTTTAACGCTTTGCCCAGTGTCACACATTGCTAGGTGACACAGCTGGGGTCAAGCCCTCTCCAAAAGCTTGGATTTGATATTATTGTGCTCTGTGGCCAGGTGACCTTGAATCCATAAAGGAGCAAATGAAGGAGAAACTGGAGATGCTGACTAGCAGTCCGTGGCCAGTGCGAATTCTAAGGGTGCAGAATTTGTCTCCCTACTGGAATTTTTTATTCGGGTGCCCTGTGCTAGTTAGCTACACTGGAATATAGCTTGTTCTTGTCTGCTCATTTTCAACATCTCCAGGTCCACTATTAATGTTTTCTTATATGTGCTCATAGTGTTATAATATTTAGAAGATGTCCTTCTTACCTTTTAAAAGGCTCATATTGAAATGACGTAATGATGTGATGTCTGGGATTGGTTTCAGAATAATTCATTTGGCAGAGAAGGAGGGAGATGGAAAACGCTGAAAGGAAACACGATTAGCTGTGACTGTTGTCATGGGACGATGAGTAGAAGAGATTCATTATTCTATTCTCTATATTTTTGTATATATTTGAAACTTATCATAATAAAATATTTTTAAAATTTTTTGAGGTACAACACTTGCTTCCTGTAAGGATGTCATCTCCCCAGCTCCCCTGGTTGACTGTATTTGGTTGACTTTATCAGAGATTCTATGGAGATCGACAATCATTTAAGGCAGCATTCATTCAGGCGTCTTCCTCGTTCATAGTAGACTCTCTTTTCACTCTTCTGTGATAAGACTTTTTTAAAGCTTGTTTATTATAACACATATTTTCCTCCATCTTCCCCCATCTGCCTTTTTCTTAGAGCAGAATTTGACTGCTAACCCAAGCTTTTCCCTCTGAGTCTCTTCTCATTAATTCTCTACACACTTTTCTCTTTACAATTAGATTTTGTGTGGTTAATTATGACATGACATTGGTACTTTTTTCCTACATGGATCCTTTACCAGAAGGACTGTATGTTCCAAGTTTTAGGGGAATGTTGATTCTTTTTCACTACTGTGAAACTCGAGTGGCTCTAGGATGTGTCTTCCCCGAGACAGATTCACATTCTTATAGAAACAGAGCTCCAGTTTGAATGATGGGCTCACCTATTTATTTACACATTCATCCCTTCATTCATTAGTTTGTCAATGGAAAAATTTTCTTTATAAAAATTTTTATAATTTTTTGTGGAGATAGGGTCTTGCTACGTTGCTCAGGGTGGTCTCAAACTCCTGGCCTCAAGTGATCCTCCTGCCTTGGCCTTCCAAAGTGCTGGGATTACAGACATGAGCCACTGCACCCAGCTGAAAAAAATATCGAATACCTACATATATTGAGTACTATAAAGAAGAATTTGCTGTCTTGAATACAAGTATTTTTGTCAGAATTTTATGAAATATTACTTTAAAAAATTGTGTGCTACCGAAACTGAATTTGGAGCCACCGCTAACATTGGCTGAACTATATTCTGCAGGGACCATAAAGTTTATGTTTCTCTGTACATAGTAGACACCAAAAAATGTGATAAGGAGGGGAGGATTCATTTGTTCATTCACCCAACAAATATTGATCGAGGGCCTCTTGTGCACCGGATGCTCTTCCAAGCTCTAGGGATACTTTGCTGAACAAATGAAATTTCCTGCCCACTTGTAGCTTATATTTGAGTAGAGGAGACAGAGAAGAAACAAAATAAACATGTTTATATATAGCTTTTCAGACAGTAACAAGTGGGCAGAAAAGGAAGCAGGGAAGGGGAAGGAGGAAGGGTGGGTTGTGATGTTAGAAAGAGCCCTGCTATGGACTGAATGTTTGTGTCCCCCCCAAATTCATCTGTTTGGGGCCTTGGGGTGATTAGATCATGAGGGCAGAGCCCTCAGGAATGGGATTAGTGATCTTATAAAAGAGGCCCTGGAGAGCTAGGTAGTCCCTTCTACCACGTGAGGACACAGCTAGAAGGCGCCATGTGGGAACTAGAAAACACAGAATCTGCTGGTGCCTTGATCTTGGACTTCTCAGCCTCCAGAATTGTGAGCAATGAATGCCACCCAGTTTATGGTATTTTGTTACAGCAGCCTGAGTGGACTAAGACAGCCAGGAAAGGCCTCCCCATAAGTGGCTTTGGAGTAAAGAACTGAAAGAGTGAGGGGCCGGCCCAGGGTGACTTGGGGGCAGTCTGGATGAAGGTCTGAAGCAAGAGAGGTCAGCAAGGAGGACAATGTGGCTGGAGCAGTGGTGGAAGGGAGAGAGGCAGGAGGTGGGACCCAGGGCCAGAGCACAAGGCCAGGGGGCAGGGGAGGGCAGGCTCTTCCTCTGCATGGAATAGGAAAGAAAACTCACACTTTAGCAAAATCACTGTGGCTGCTGGGTTAAGGCTGTAGGAGACAAGGGTAAGAGAGACCAGTCAGGACCCCAGACAGTAATTCAGGAGAGAGAATGATGTTGGCAGGTGGGTGGTCGGAGGTGCTTGGATTCTGGATATATTTCTGAAGTGCAGCTGACACTATTTGCTGCTGGGTGGGATGTAGGGAGTGAGCAAGAGAGGAGTCAGGGAGGACAGCAGAACACTTGGCCTGAGCAGCTGAAAGCCAGGGTCACTAGTAACTGAGCTGCGGAAGGCTGAAGGAGTAGCAGCTTTGAGGGTGATCAGGAGACTGTCTTGGACACGTTGAATTTGGGAGCATTATCAGACACTCAAGTGGAGATGTCAAATCAGATCTGTGGTTTGAAGTTTAGGGGAGAAAACAAGATTGGATAAAAACTTGTAAGTTGAATTTCCCATCAATGGCTTTCCTAGAATGTTTATAAAGTTAAATGAAAGCCCCTCATTCGTTTAAAATTAAATGAAGTAAAAATTTCAGAAACATCCTTCATAGCCTCAGGTAGTTGCCTAAGATCCCTTTGCTGTTTAGAGTTGGTAAAGGGTGGTATCGTGCAAAGAAAAAAGCCTTTGACATCAGACAGACCTGTTGGAATCCCTGCTCTACCACATAACAGCTGGGTGACCTTGAGCAAGTCACTCAACTTCTCTGAGCCTCTACTCCTTCTTTAGAAAAATGGCAATTAACTGTATATCTCCAGGGCCGTGTGAGGCTAAAATCTGATCACAGATACATAGTCCACTTGTATGGAGCTGGGAAGTGCTGAATGATGTTAGCTCTTTCTTTCCCTTGATAGAGACTGCGTAAATGGTATTTATAGCAAAACGTCTCAGCAGTACTGACTCGGTAATCTCTAGGGAGTGGGGAAGCGAACGCTGGGTGAGCAGGCAGTATCAGGAGAGCGTGTAGGGGTCCAGGACCCGGGTCCCACTTCACACATCCTTTGCAGTGTGACACGGGCTGCACAATGTGTGCTGAGTTGAATTCCTTCCCATTTTGTATCACTGGCTATTAATATTTAAATCTGGGGACTCTTTTTTGGCATTTAAATATTGAAAATCATACACAGTTTCTGGGGAAATCCCAAAGGCATTACAGGTTTTGCCTAAAGAGATGGGTCCTGAATACTGATGAGCATCTTGCTTCAGAGGCTGTGATGCCCAGAGGCCCGCCAGCGGTGCTGAAGGATCACAGGCAGGACCCAGGCCAGAATATTCTGTTCCATTAACTTAATACGGAGACCTCTTGATTGGCCACCAGCAAAATCTCACATTCATGTAAAAACAGGGCATTTTGTTTATGTTCCATGAGCCTGAATTTCAGCAGTCTTCAGTCTCTTTCTAACTGGCTTCGTTCCTGACTAAGGGGTCACGCAGCCCAAGCAGAGAGGCGGTGGGGAGGACACCGGTTCCTGGAGGAGTCGTCTCTCAGGGATGGCGTCCCTCTCTCGGCAAAACCTCAGGAGTCCTGTTACTCTGCCTGCTTCTTGGATTCTTTCTAGACATCTGGGAACCCAGAGCCTGGGAAAGCCTCCCTGCCTCCTGCGGGTTTGAATGGGTCCTCCCATCCTCCTTCCCGACTCCAGGCAAGCATGTCACGTGCTCAGACCCCGCACCAGCCCCCAGGGCCTGAGGAAAGGATGGTTTATAGAGGCTCATTTCCCCCCTAACGCCTCTTGTTTGGCTCTGTACTGAGAACTGTGTTGGGAACAGATTTTAAAGTCTTGCTCCTGGACACCTGAGGCCCAAGTACCTGCCCCCCCAGACCTGGGATAGTTGGTGGGGGTCGGGGGAGGGGAGTAGATTTCCCACCATCTGTGCATTAGAGACTTGGAACCGGTTTTCCTTAAATATTGAAGGGGAGGGTGACTCCGCAAGGCTAAAGTCAAGTCACGGATTTAAAAAATAAATACATGCATTATTATTTTTTTAAAACAACATCATGATGCGCCTGAGCAGTTTACTCTTGGAAAATCTCCTGGAAAATAGTGTTCTAGAGCCACATCCCACATGGACATGGAGGTCTATGTGTCCTTGTTTCTCCCTCTCTCAAGCCCAGAGGGACCTACGAATTATTCCAGCCTGAGCCTGTGATCAAATTCCCCATGAAGTCACATGGCGATGTCATTACAGGTGACTGTGAGATCTCAAGAGAGTCAGTGGCTCTGTTTTCCTTGGGGCCCTAGCTCTGTGCAAAGGGAGGTGCATTAATGATTTTTTAAATTTTGAAGTCATGATGACTTTTTTTCTGATCATAAGAATAATGTATGTTGATGTAGGTGGACCCTGGTTTTGTGGGTCCTAAAGCTTATACGGTTTGGGGGTAGTTCTTTAAGAAAAAGAATAAAAAATGATGAATTCAAACTTAGCCGTGACTTTATTATTTATTTTGGTAGAGCCTGTGCAATTGAAGGGCCTGAAGTTCCAGCTTCATTAGCTTCACGTGAAATGTCCCCCGTAACCCACTTCCTCAGACAGAGCGTGAACCCTTTTTTAAAAAATAACACTTCTATTGAGATATAACTCACATAGCACGTAATTTGCCTATTTAAAGTGTTCAATTCAATGGCTTTTAGTATATTGACAGAGCTGTACAACCATCACCCCAATCCATTGTAGAACATTCTCATCACTCCAAAAAGAAGCCCGTTAGCAGTCACTTGCCACATCCCCCACTCACCTAGCCTCAGGAAACCACAAATCTACTTTCTGTCCCTACAGATTTGCCTATTTCGGACATTCGATATCAGTGGAATCCTACAGTATATGGTCTTTCGTGACGGGCTTCTTTCACTTAGCATAATGTTTTCAGAGTTCATCCATGTTGTAGCTTGTAGCGGTGGCTTCATTTTTTAATGCTTAATAGTATTCCATTGTATGGATATACCACAGTTTTTTTAATCCACTCATTGATGAATAAAAAGTGTTAGTTCTTTACATCCTCTGGAGACACCATTGGAGGAGTCCCTAAAGAAGGAGAAGTCCCATCTCCCTAGTGTCATCTCTAGCTCTTCCTCTTCTGTGTTTCTTTGCTTCCTCCCCCTCCCAGACTCTGTTTGTACTGCAAATTGAGAGAGGGGCAGAGCTGGTGAGCTGGAAGTCATCATTGCCACTGTGTTACTGAGAGCTCACAGTTCATGGGCTCTGTGATGGCAAACAGTCCCCACCTGAGGGAGGCGAGCTGGTAGCAGCTGCCAATCCCTGCTTGCAAGTAGGATTTGGCCCAAGGTCACGGGGCCAGTCCGAGGCACTGTTGGATGGCCATACTCTCCTGCCTAGGAGCTCTGGATGATGACAAGGTCAAGGAAGACGGAGAAGAAGGAAAGTTGGAGGGACTCTGGACAGGCAGGAGGTTTGGAGTTGGGCTGCCTCTTTGATTCCACCTCTGAACCTTGAGTTTATGCCCATGCCTGGGAGGCGGCAGGGAGGGGATCAAGCCTAGTGTGAAGTGCAGGGCTGGCTGAAGTTCAGTCCTGGCACTAGGACACGGCCTGAGGGCTGGAGAACAGTGACCTTCAGACTATTTGCCTCCCTGGCCTCAAGGACACTGAGGAGCTTCTGAAACAGCCAACTTCTTACCAAGGAAGGATGGGGGCACCCAGAGAATTGGTCTGTGCGTTCATTTATTCAACAATAATGATCGAGCACCTGCTATGTGCCAGACACAATTCTAGGCTCTGGGGATACGGTACCAAACAACAAACCAGTCACAATCCCTGCATTCAGGGAAGTTACCTTCTATTCAGGGAGATAGTCAACAAATAATAAATGTAGTATATCAAAGGTGGTAAACACTAAAGAGAAAAATCAAACCAGAAAAAGAAGGTTTGGAAATGTGACGCGTTATAATTTCAAACAGGATTCTCAGGAAAGGCCTCACTGAGAAAGTTATATTCAAGCAAAGGCTTGAAGGAGTGAGCCATGTGTGTCTGCAGATGTTCCCAACACAGACAGACAGCAAGTGCAAAGGCCCTGAGGTGGGAACCATGCCTGCTGTGTTTAAAGAACAGAAGGGACCAGTGTAGTAGGAAGAGCAAAAGGAAGACTTGGAGGAACTGAGGACCAGTGACAGGGGCCAGATCACGCAGACATCCCACATCAGTTTAAGGACTTTTGCTTTCTCTCTTTTGGTCATTGGACAATTTTCAGCAGACGGGTGTCATCTGTCTGCCTTGAGTTTTTAAAGGCTTGCTCTAGCTGCTTTTCTGGGAATGGACTGCTGGGAGCACAGGAGGAAGCAGGACCACAACATTGTGGTTGTCTTCAAATAGCGAGGCCCTGGAACATAATACTTTAAAAAGGTAAACATTACTAAAAATGGGCTCAAGCAATCCTCCTGCCCCTTTAGAAATAGCCACTGGGTGTACGCTAGCCCAGTGGTTCCCAGTTGGGGATGATTCTGTTCTCCCCGGCCCCAGGGGACATGTGCAATATCTGGAGACATTTTTGATTGTCACAATCTAGGGCGGGTTTTACTGGCATCTAGGGGGTAGAGACCAGGGATGCGGCTAAAATCCTACAGAGCACAGGACAAGCCCCACGACAAAGAATCAGCCAGCCCCAAATGTCACAGTGCTGACGCTGAGAAACCCTACACTACAGCAATCTCTGTAAAAATAAAACCGGTTTTATCTTTATGTATGTTATGTCTAAATATGAGTTTATACATAATGCTGTTGACAAATGAAATCAATTTAAAATGTAAACAGCAAAGTTTTTATTGAAAGGAAGAAGGCAGGGAGCAGTCTTCTCTGGGGGAGGTATTAAAGCAGCGTGGTAATGACCTGGCTTTAAAGTCACAATCGACATGTGCTGGACTCCAGGGTCCGTGTTTATTGCTCTGCGACCTTAGGTAAATTCCTTGAGCTCTTTAAGTACGTTTCCTTGTTTGTAAAATAAACATAATAATGCTGCCTGCCTCACTGAGTTGTGATAATTAAATGAGCATATAAAGTATCCAGTACAAAGCACGGCATCCAGTAAGTTCTTAATAAATGGAAGCAAGATAAAGCACCAGCAGGGGAGAGCAGGGGTCTAGAATCCAAGGACTGAGAGTAACAGCTCAGCAGTGAGAAGAGGGAATGTTCCATTCTCAAACCTATTTAGTATCGGGACAGAATATTCTCTGAAATCCTGCTTGTGAAATCATCACAGAATCTTCCTTACCACCCAGAATTTCCCTGTCTAAATTCCTGCTGGTTTTGATTTTCATTCTTCAATATTTATTTCTGGAATGTAAATAAGCAACCCACCGCCGGGGCTGAGGAGGCCTTCACACAAACGAAAGCATTCTCACCAGGAGCCTGGCTCGGACAGGGAGGCAGCAGAGCCTGCTCCCACGCCTCCTTCAAGGACGCTTTGGGTTACCTCGGGAAGACGGCCTGCACAAATAGAGCGGCCCAAGACAAATAAATGCTGACCCTTTCTGGTCTAATATGCAAGGTATAAGGCCTCGGGAGAAGAAAGAGTCTTCACAGGCTGGGAGGTCTCCTGGATGCGTCTGGTAGCTGGCTGCAGAGAGAGAGAGAGAGAGAGAGAGAGAGAGAGAGAGAGAAGGAGGAGGAGGAAGAGGAGAAGGAGAATGTGTAAGTAAGAAGTCATAGTCTTTTATAACCTAATCTTGGAAGCGCCATCCCCTCTATTCCAGCCTATCTGTTAGAAGCAAGTCATCAGGTCCAGCCTGCACTCAAGGGCAGGGGACGACACCGAGGCGAGTGTACCAGGGCCATCCCAGAAGCAGCCTACCACAAGGACTGCCCGGGCTACAGGCACACTGCGTAGGTCCCGGATAAGAGTCCAGTAAAGGGACACACGCCTTGCCTGCAGGGCCTTGCATCACAGTGTGTCTGGGAACTTCTGGGGTACCCTACATTTTCAGAGGATTTAAACTGGATAAAAAGAACTGTTCTAGATTGTGGGCCCTGGAAACAATACCTAGGAATATGGAGTCTCTATCACTGATTCATTTGGCCCATTTAATCTCTAACACACTGTATTAGTTTCCTATTGCGGCTGAAACAGATGACTACAAATTTAGTGGCTTAAAACAACACAGTTTTATTCTCTTAGAGTTCTGGAGTCCAGAGAATTAAACCAGTTTCGACAGGCTAACGTTATCGGAAAGGCTGGTTCCTTCTGAAGTTCTAGAGAAGAATCGATTTCCTTGCCCTTGCCCGCCTCCGGCGGCTGCCTGCTGTCCTTGGCCGGGGCCCCACCCTCCCTCTGCAAAGGCATCGCTCCAACCTCTGCTTCTGTCGTCACATCACCCCTCTGACTCTGACTCAGGACCCCTGTGACATCGGGCCCACCTGCATAATCTAGGACAATCTCCCCAACTCAAGGTCTTTAATTTAATCACGTCTGCAAAGTCCTTTGGTCATATAAGGTAACATTCACAGGTCGTGGGAATCAGGATGTGGATATGTTTTGGGGGCCATCATTCAGCCTACCTGGCTTATATAACTGGCATAGCCAATTAACAGGTCTTACTGTCATCCTCCAATGCTACGATTGTGACATTCCCTCCCACAAACCCCAGCTATGGCCCCTTATTGCTTATTGAATAGCCCACTCCTACAGCTTGACTGTCCTGTTACTTGCCTAATTGCGCCCAGATCTGTCCTGACTTTCCCCCAGCAAATTACATTTCTGAGGCTCCCTTGCCAACTAGCTCATGGTTGGGTTTGGCCAGTGCACCGGTGAGTGGTTAGAGGACAGGAGGAAGAAGCCATGTTTTACCCTCTGCCCCGACTCAGGCAGTGTCTCTTAGTGGCTGTGCTCCCCTGGGTAGTTCCAGCTCGTGCCAGACACCCCACCCTCCACGGATCCAGTTCTTACTGGGAAGCATCCACAGGGGACCCAGCTCCCCCAGCAGAGCCCCTACTCTTAAGTTCCAGCCCTATGAGTGGTAGCAGTTTCCTGCTGGTGATAATCCCAAGGTGACTTCACCATCCCCTAGTTAGCTTTTCAGCTCTCCTGACACCTTTGTAACTAATTGCTCCTATTAAATCCTTTCTATTGGCCCAGCAGCTTGGGTTTTACAGAGAACTTACAGAACGGCTGAACCCTGACTGATATATTGGCTTTCAGAGTTTGTTTTTTTAATAATATCAACCCAAATCATTTGTTCAACTTTATCACCTACATTCCTTTATTCCAGCTAACTCAAACCACTTTTTGTTTTCAAATACACTTTCCTGCTTCAGGAAAGGTATGCTCAAGCCATTCCTTCTGTATGGAATGCCTTTCCCCTATTCTTGGCTTTGCTCATTAAAATATTTTGGGTCTTTTCGTTTCAAAATCTCCCTCTTGCCATAATGCCCTCTAATGACCATGGCTGGAAATATTTCTTTTTGCTGCTGTAGTGCTGTATAGCAATGACCTGTTGCAATGTATGCAATGCTTGGTCACCCAATTGCCTTGCACTGGAGATATTTGTTTAGGTCATAAGCTCCCACAGTTTTAGAGTCTGCACAGTATACTCTCCAGGTGCTCAACAACTATATCATTTAATCAAATAAATGTTGGAATTCCAATCAGGGACATGACTCTCACTACTTTTCTCTGTTATGCACGAGAAAGTAATCAGTTTTCATTTTATCTTTACCAATCATTTTTACTCAAGGCTAGAAAAAAACAAATCTGATGTTTTAAAATTATAAAACTTCTCTCTATTCTCTCTATTCTAGTTAATTTAAACTGAGTCTCAATTTCCCAACCAAAAAATTAGTATCTGTATCTCACAGTACATATATAGTTTAAAAAGCACAACGAAAAGGTAAGGTATTTCTGTCATTATTGTCACTAGTGAAGAGGTTGGCATAGACTATTTTCCTTGTCCATCAGCAGCTAATCCAATAAATTTGCAGCCTGACAAAGTCATGTGCTCATTACCTTGTGTGATAAGCTGCACAGTTGACCAAACAAACATGTGCCTGATCAATTTTTTCCGTTTGTGTGAGTGGGAGAAATGACTCATAGCAAAGAAACCTGACCCCGTCACAGACGTAAAACAGCCTGGATTGACTAGGCTACCTAAGCCAGACCAGGGTAGTACCAACAGCGAACACAATGACCCAAGAGAGTATCCTTAACTATCAAGTGTCAAGAGCAGGCCGGGTGCTGCAGCAGAGCTTGGGGTCCATTCTTCTCTCCATGCTTGGCTGCCAGGCTCAATTTCAGGTACCCCCAGTGACAATCACTCACATCGATCAAGAGGCAGACTCCGCTTAACCCCCTTCCTCCCGTGCTAGCCCATGGTTCCCAAGGGCATGGACAGTGCTGTCAGTAGGGCTTAACAGCAGGGCTACCAGGTTCAAGGGGCTTCCTGGGCGCATTTGAAAATCTGTGGTGTTGTTCCAAGCAGCCGGACTCAAACAGAAGGTGGCAACTCCTTCCTGGAAAAGAGGGGTAGCCTCTGAGAACACGCTCTCTACAACCTTCCCCAAGGCTGGAGCTTTCTGAAGAGGTGACTTGTTTGTAGCCTGCTCCAGACCTGCCCTTCCGAGGAGTACCCCATCCCAAAATGCAGAGCATTTGAATTCATGGCAGGGGGACTTCCTCCTGATACTTCTGCTTCTGGACCTGCTTTTGAGAGGCAGCTTTTCCAAGTCAGGAATTCATCTTCGTGGTTGCTAGCGATTGTCTAGGGTGGGACGTGCGGTGGGAAGCAGGATGGCGGGTGACAGCAGTGCCTGCCTGACTTCCGGCAGTGGCCGTGGCCGTTTCCTGTTGTACCTTCCTGTGGCCACAGGGTGGCGATGTTCGGGAATGGTACCGTTACCTCCCAGCGGCTGTTCGCATCCTGGGTTAGATCCAAGCAGCGCACAGCGGTGATGGGTGATATGTGTGGGATCAAGAGCTTTTAAATCTGAAATACGAGGGAAAAAAGGAAGGGTCGTTTATTATGAGATTTTTAAAAATCCAAATAAAAATCCAAATACCCTTATGCTGAAGGGTACTTGAGTAAAAGCAGAACCTGGCTGACTCCTCCATGAAGTTCCGCGGCCCCGGGCACCCATTATCATCTCTGACGAATTCTGACCATTGCAGGTGATTTTTCTTTCGCCGCTGGGAAGCACTTCCACAATTTTGTCCCATAACTACTAGCACCTGCCATGCTGTACTAGCTAGATCCGAATCAGTAGGTTTCTCCACTAGATGGATTGGAAGCTCCCTAGGGCAGGACCCGAGCTTTCTTTACCTGTTTCCTCAACCCCGAGGATGGAAGGTAAACAACCTGGGCTCGCTGCGTGTTATATAACTAACTCATTCCCTGAAATATCAGAATGTAGGAACAAAAATTCCTAAAGGCTAATTTGTCAAAGACGGAGCCCAAAAGGTGAGGTCTGGCCTGAATTTTGAAGAAGAATGAAAGGGGAGGGGGCTGGGAAAGAGTGGCACAGACAGCCCCTCTGCAGGTCCCCAGCCGACTGTGAGCATGGGGAAGAGGACCTTCTGGGTCTGAGAGGAGTAGTGGCCCGGGGTATGGACATATGAATGAGGCAGTGAGGGCAACATGGCGGGGAAGACTTGGGGTTATGGCAAATGCAACTGCAAAAGTAGATCAGGACGTTGAATTTGGGGAGTTTTACAGTGAAGATATAGAGGTCTTTTTAGTCGATTCTTCCATTTCTCCTTCCAGTGATTGCCCAAATTTGGGATTGAGAATGGGGAAGCAGCTGTTTGCTTAAATACCCCAAGAAACTGCTGGAGAAGAATAGCAAATGGTGACCCAGAGACTCTAGGCTCTGGAAAGGCAGGAACAGGCAGCCTGAGCTGCTCTGACTCAAAAGGCCCTGGTGGTAGCCCCAGGTGGGGGCCCTGGGTGGTGGCCTCTAGTGGTAGATCCCTGAAGATGGCCCCTGAGGGTGGCACTGTATGGTGACCCTGCGTGGCTGCCCTTACTCCTCTGCCCCTGTGACTTAAACAGAAGCTATTTCCAGCACCACTGCCTCCTCCTCCGCACCACAGCCGCAGGGGGCCCAGAGGAGGCTGCACAGTTTTGTGACTTCAAAACGAACAGGGAAGGCAGTGGAACTGGAGCTATCCTTCCAGCAGGAGTTGGGTAGATCAGACAGGGCCCCTGGCGAGGTTGCTGATGACTATGGATGAGTGAAGAAGTCAACAACGCCCTGGGAAAGGTATTGGGCATGGCTTGTACCTCTCACACACAAGTTCAAAAAATGCTTTTATTTTGCTTTGCAGCACAGACACCCCTTAGTGTAGCGCAGGTTCAGAGAATTACCAGGGATCTAGATGCCTCTTTTATTCCAGTTAATCAGATTATATTGACTGATTAAATAGGATTTGTTAATAACATTCACTAACAAGCAGTGGAAAGCTTTATTAATAAGTCATTATGTATTCTGAAATAAAAAATTTTTAAAAATCTCATTATGTTGATGACTAAATACCTGGCACTTAAAAGAACTTTCAAATGCGTTTGTATTGCAAACTTCTGGGCTGTTTTAAAGAAAATAGCGTGGAGAGCTATTTCCGGTGTGTTGCATTCCTGCAAGGCTCAAAGGCATCATAGAAAAAAACCAGGAACATGTCCCAAGCCTTGACACAGTAAGTAAGCTATTTGCTCTGAAAGCTATGTTCTTTAATTTTGCTTAGGGTTTCCTCCAACTTTTCTTTAGAAGAGTTTCAACCTTGACTGGCTCTTGGTGAAAAGATGCATAATCAACCAAAGAGGCTCCTCTGGGCATCAGATGGATAAGGGCTCTGTTCTTCCCATTTTAGAGACAGAAACCCCGAGGTGCACCATAAATTGCCTGATGTACCCCTCTTACAGAAATGAGCTAAGAAAAAGAGAGAGTAGGGATTAGAATCCAGAGGCCTCAACTCTCAGGCTTCCCCAGGAATTTCCCGATTTCGTTCATTGGGTAGATGTCCACAGTGGATGGCAGCGACTGTCCTTGGGAGTGGTGATCAAGCACGCAGGCTGTGATGTCCAAAGGGGTTGGAGTCCCAGCCTTTCCATGTATTGAATTTGGCCAAGCTAACCACTCTGCCCCTCAGTTTCCTCATCTAAAACCCTTTGTGTTTTAGAATTAAATGAATTATCACATGTAAGGTGTTTAGAACAGGCCCTGCCACGCATTAGGGGCTTAGTAAATAAATGGCAGCTACTGGTGTTGTGAATGGCTCCTGCTACAGCTGTGGGGTAGCCGAGTGGTGGTGAGGCGCATTTGCTGGGAGCTCCTGCCTTCAACGACTTCATGATCTGGTGGTGAATGAAGAACATGCACGTATAAAATATTACTTACGAGGGCACGTAGGGATTAGGGCACATGGGTGTAAGCCAGGCATCCCATACTCAAATGCATTCGAAACCCAAATAGGCTACTCAAGTGGTGAAGTGGAGAGTGTACCAATGAGTGGGGCCCTGAGGCATGGAGTGCAGGGCTGGCCACAGGCATCCTATTCCACCGTGGAAACTCTGTGGGCTGTCCCCGTCACATCTGAGGGCTGAGTCATGCCCAGAAGCTGCTACAGTGACTGAGATTTGAAGGGAAAAGGCAAATAGGATGGTTTAAAACCAATGAGAGAAGAACTGAGGAAGCCAGACTATGGCCACAATGAAAGGTGAAGAACTCCTGCCCTTTGGACATGGGATGGTCTGCCCAGGCCCCAGTGGGACATCCAGGTGTGGAGCTAAAGGCAACCACAGGGAGCCTCCTCCCGTCACCAGATTAGCCACTTTACCCAGGGCACCCCTTGTTCTGTTTGTTTCCTCTTCCCTCCTCCCTTTCTTCTTGCCTTCCTTTCTTTTGTCTCTTTACCTTTTCTCGCCACATTTATCTTCTCCCTTTTTGCCACCCTTGGCCTGGCGTGGTGCCCAGTGGCACCTAGGGACATTGCAAAGATTGATTGGTGAATTGATTCATTGATCTTATACTAAACCACACCTTCCACACCCTTCAGAGTACTAATATCTGAATGTGTTCATTCTGGGAGGAGCTGTGAGGACAGCAAGGAGAAGACCTGAGTAGCAAAATGCAAAACCCTGAGGAGGAATTGAAGAAAATCAGATAAAGCCAGAGTGCCAACAAAGCTTAATTTCTGGCTCATCCCAGCAGGGATCAGAAACTAATTACTCAGAAACAAAACTCATATTTTGTGTTAATAACAATACACAAAAGAAATCATTTCCTGTCTTTAGCTATTAATCTATCACATTTGGCAAAGATAAAAATCAAGCTTCTTTCCTTCTAATGTGCTCAATTTCTCCGAGTAACCAGAAGATGTTATTTGGATTGAGTCACATTATCCATAACATCACTAAGAACCACACCCTGATCATCCTGTTGGCAACATGGGTCTTGACTAATTGGAGAACAAGAAGTTGAAAGAAACAAACAAGTATGCCAACAAAGGAAAGAAAGCAAATGGTACCGCAAGGAAAATAAGAAATATGAAGCACAGTGTTAGTGGGAGTGCATTGTGGGAGAACTGTGGGGAAAATAGAGGTAGATGGCTGATCAATTTCAAGTATAATATGAGAAATGGGGCCTGTGTGTGCCACATTATGAATAAGGCCCAGGGACATAAGTTTAGTAGTAGAAAGACAAGAGTTTAAGTCTTGACCCTGTCATTTATTATCGCTATAATCTTGGAGAGGTTGACTTGCCTTCTTGCGTCTTGTGATAGTCAAATGTGTCAATGTAGGTGAATTTCTGTAGCAATACTTATATAGAAGCAATTTGAAAATGGTAGCTCTTTTTATTGGTTGGGTCAGGTAAAATCACTCAACATAATAAAGTTTCCTCCCAATCTGGTTTCCTACTGTGAGGTGTTCCCTCTTTCTCTTTCAGTTGCATTCAGCTTTAGGAGAAAGAGCTAAGCGTGGGGCATTTTCCCTTGTACCCCTGCCCCCTGCTCCTCTCAGTGTATTGTCCTTGGAACTTTTGTGATAAGTTTTTCCGTTGTGATTTCTCTTCCTTAAAAGTATTCTCTGCTTCTAGGAGTTCATGCGCCTAAGTTTCTCCCTCTGGAACCCCAATTATATGGCATTATTTTTTACATAACATCACTCCAACAGGAATGAAAAGTTAACAGCAACAAATTCTGGAAACCAGTAAGCAGATGGATGAGGGTTGACAAATCTGGCTGACCTGAGGGGCCAGAATCTTAGACCAATAGTTGGAAAAAAAAAAAAGCAGCAATTTACAGAGACACCCAAAAGGCTCAGGAATCCATGATACAAGTATCTATGGAAATGGGTTTGAAGGTGAAACTAAAAACATGAATATTGATTAGTCTAATTAAGAAGCAATTCGATTCTTAGATATCTTCTCCTGCTCAGTGCAGTCCAGGACTGCTCCTCATCCATCCCAGCAGTAGATGAGTGTTACTTTCTAGAGAGGGTAAAAGAGGGGGTCTCTGGCCGGGGGAACACTGGACACAGCGACAATAGGGATACTATAGAAATGGGCATTGACTCCCAGGTGTCTTCCCTCTCTAAGCTTCCAGAAAATTGACAGCCAGGCCCATAACCTCCAGGTACAAGATCAGACGGTCCTTCTCTGGGGAATTTGTCCAGTTCAAGAGGAAAGACCTAAAGCTACTAATATCAGAGGTCCCCTAAGGAAAGGGCCCAACTAGGTCATCTTACACTGAAGCCCACATTCAATAAGCCCCATCCATGTGCTGAGAGCTTCTAATCAGAATTTTAATGCTTTGCTCTTAAATGTGAGCAGACAGCTAAGGGTCACTAGGCATTTGAGGTGCACCTCTAAAAATAAAGATGGAAACCAAAACAAATAACAAAAAAACAACTTGGAGAAACAGAAGCCATATAAGAAAGAAGAGTTAAAATTGATATTCTCAGAGAAAGCATCCATGAAACAAGAAGAGAATACTATTTAAATACTTTTTAAACAATACTTTTTAAAAATCAAGGGAATAAAAGACAACTTTTGGAAATTAAAAACACTATAGTTAAAATGGAAACTCACCAGAGGGGTTGGATGATAAAGTTGAGAAAATATCTCAGAAAGTGGAACAAAAAGATAGAAATGAGGGAAAAGAGAAAAGATAAGACTAGAAAAATAGAGGGGATAAAATCCTTAGTAAGTCCAGAAAATGTCACAGAACTGAAATACCCAGAATAGTGGGTGAAAATGACACCACATTAAGTTAAGCATCATGAGCTTTCTGACCACTTGAGCCAAGAAAAGATCCCATAGGCTTCCAGAGAGGAAAAGCAAGCTACTTGCAAAGGATTGGAAATCTGAATGGCTTTGTGTTTCTCAGCAGCAATTCTGAATCTACACAGTAATGGATCAATGCCATCAAAATTCTTAGTACTCTATCTTCAGTCAAATATCAGTCAAGTGAGAGGGTACTACCAAAGCATCTTCTGGCTCTCAAAATGTTTAATTGCCAAACAATCTTTCTTAAAAAAAAAATCTCTTGGGAGAATTAATGAAGAAAGAGGAAGACAAATTTTAGGAAACAGAAGATCTAACATGAGGGGACCCTCAGGATGACGGTGAGGCGCCTGTGTACCAGGCATGAGGGCAACCAGATCAGATTGGAGCAATCACCATTTCCAGGAGAGAGAGCATCAAGATGACAATGACAGCATAGTTGATGCCTCAGAATGTCTTAATTTAGACAATTGGATGTCTTTAAACAATCCTTAACTAAATTGGTTGAGAGGTTGAGGTTTACTCAATGACAAATACATACAAAACTAAGCAAACAAAGAAAA